>NC_090446.1:635745716-636056966 GCF_031143425.1 Pleurodeles waltl | reverse complement strand
TTCATGGAGAAATCATAATGATATTATCCAAAGGGCTTTCAGTACCATGCATACCTCCAAAGCTGTACAGTGTGATGAAACACGTATAGCATAGGACCCTATAGAATTGCATCTAAGTAACTTGAAAAAACACTTGGTTGTTTGCTTAAATAAGTACCCCAGGTCGGCCCTCTACTAATCCTGACTCAAACCTTTTGACATCTAATGGGATTATTTCTTGCAATGGCCCAAAGGCATAACAACTGAATCAACAGCAGTTCCGTTACAAAGCTAAAATAAAGTTAAATTAGAATTGTGCATATCTCAGTTCCTACCAGTTGTGGTTTACTGTTTAGGACACCCTCAGGGCACCTGAACTTCTAGCTTTGATATTTCAAGATAAACCTGTTATAACCATAATATAAACGCTGGTGTCCCTATTTCAAGCTAGCTGGTTGCCCAGGGGTCATAGCACAAATATTAAAACAGTAAAAACGTTAAACTCACAGTCAGAAATTCCAACACTGGGTGGCACAGTAGGACCAGATTTTCTGTTTGGGGTTTGGGATACCCGGGCCTTACAAGTGTTATATCTCAGTTCTGTTTCAAAGTCCAGCAACAATACTGGATCATTAGTTCTTGGCACTGGAGGAGTCAATCCAGGAGAGAAATTCAGAATAGACACTTGCTCTAGAAACTGGTAAAATGTGGTCCCAGAAAACTGCAAATAAAATGCTTTCACTCTCCAGTCAAAAGATACAGGATCTGGCTGGCAGGCGTAACACCAGTTTCAGTTCTAATGGACACCCCAGGGGGGAACTATTTGTAGCTTATGAACACTTTTTACATGCTGACGCCACTCAGGTTACAGGTTACAGGTTAGTGTGGACCAGGAATACTTCAAGGACAGTCTCCACAGACAATGAAACATTGAACAAGGTAGCATGCTTCAGTACGCAGTCATTGCTCCTGGGGAAGTTTAGCTGCACCTTGAAAGTTCACCTTTATTTGTGCTCCGTGGTTGGAGGGCTTCCGAACATTTTAAGTCCACTTTGCTGTGCTCCTTTGGCTGGCTCGTTCCGTTCATGCAGGTAAAATAACAACAACAGGGAGGAACACCAGACTACGAAGATTAGCATTAGCCAAGAGGAGATGGGAAGGAAGATCCAGAAAAGTACAAAAATGTTTCATCACTAAGACAATATCCTTAGAGATAGGTGGCAGTAAAAATGTGTATGTACATTCAGTTGAAGGTGTATATCAGCCCATAGCCAATCTGGTCAGTTCACATTCATATTTAAGAATGAGACAATGAAGGTGGGCCTTGATTTGTGAATCCTCCTCCACTCCGGAATTGGAGAATGTGTATGTAGGAAAAATTTGTTTGGCTTCCTCGCAGTGCACACTTTTGCTGTGCTGTGGCATAATGCCACTAAATATTTTCTGTTTAATATCAATGTAAATTAAGTTGCTAAACTTATTTAAAAGATAGTATCAATTTTAAAATGCTACAGCACTATCACTATTAACTTAATACTGAATTAAAAATGTAATTATTTGAGTATATTAAATTAAAATTCGTTTTTAAAAATGTATTAAAGAACCACAAAAGGTAAAATTTTCAAATTGATGTATTATGTATTGAAAGTAGCAAAATTTTATGATTTCAAATAATTTAATTAGCTTTTTTTTTTAAACAATTTACATTTATTGTTAAAGTAAAAATGATAATATATTTTTAAATAAAATAATGTTGATTTATAACATATTTAAATGTTCAAAATTAAAGTAAATGTGTATGGGTGTTTAAAAAGCTCAAATGAATGAATTCAGTTTAACATTATTCCCTACAGGTTCTATTTTAAGTCCCTATCTCCATTATTTTCTAGGGAATGTTGTTGCAGTAGAAGTGGCTGGCCGTTTGTTGTGCTTGATTGATTCCAGGTCTGAGTTAGAGTATGCGTTGGGTCATTTTTGCCTGCAGCAATTTGAAAAGGGCTGTATGTGAATAGCAATGGGTTTCCTCTTTTAGTTGGTGAATAACACTCCCTTGACCCCACCATACTCTTTCCAAAACTACTTAAATATAACCATTGATTTGATATTTTTAAAAGTGCAGTTGTTGGGAAGACTGGATCAGCAGTGTCCTTTCCTATTAATTGACAGATGAAATGGAGCACGTTCTTTATTTGAAGTAGTATAGTGCCACTGGATGTCAGTACAGGTTTGGAGACCTGTTGCTCCAGCAAGACAAGGAAGTTGAATGGATGTTGTCTTATGCATTGTAGCCACTGAGGAAATATAATGCTACATTACAGTGTCATACAGGAGGAGTTATTGGTGTGCACATCCAGAGCAGAACAATACAGGCAATACTAATGAGTCAAATGATTTGTGTTAAGAATGGACCTCAAACCCATTTATATCATGTTGTCTCCTGGTGGGGGTAGGTCATTATCTGCACTTCTTGCTTATTTAGCAGCCAACCTCCAAGCTTATTATTACTGAGTACATTTCAGGAAGGATTAATGTACATGAGGTTTGCATGTCCCATTTTTCTTTGAGTGGTGAAAAAGGAGATGATGAGGGAGAAGATGAATGTGATGTTGATTTTAGAGTAGAGGATGCGAATGCTATTGAAAGTTTGGAGTGTGTTGTTTCTAAAAAATGTGGGCATAAACAGTTGAGCATGATGCAGAGATGAAATTGGTTTGTGAGTATTTAGTTAAAGGGTAAGGGGTTGAGGGGCATTTATGTATGTCCAGTACAAAAAGAAGGATTCACAAATTTTACTGGTGACCAGGAATTGATAGATTGGTGGACAAATTGGCTGAGTGTAGAGAATGTACAAGTAAGAATAAGACTGACAGAGATTGTCTTCCTGTGTTGGTGGCTGTGGAGTGTGCCACTGAACCATGAAGAACACTTGGTTTTGATACTTGCGTCCTTTTTGTTGGTTTTTTTCCCCAAAGAAAGAAGCATTTGCCTTGGTTCTTTGCGGACTATGTTATTAAGTTGGTCTAAGTGAAGATAATGGAAAAGGTTCATGCCAGTGTGATATTGGAGTTCTTGGAGGATACATTTTGTAGAGGTGGTAGAGGAGTTAATTTAGGACAATAGCCTTCAGTTTGTGAGCAAAGATGTGAGTTTTCTGGTTTGATGTGGTATTGTGCATAGGAGAGCTGCAAACTATCACCCCAAGTCTGATGGGCAAGTGGAGTGTTTCAACAGAGTAGTTCAAAAATCTATTCAGCTGGCTGTCAAGAGTAGTTTGCTCTGGATAAAGGCTTTGCATGCTTCTCTTTTATTGAATATGGGTTATCTCAATTCAGTTACTGATTATTCGACTTTTGAAATAATAAGAGTATGGAAACCTAGTTCCAAATTGTTTCTGTGGTGGAGTATGGAACGGAACAGTAATGAGGAAGTGGTGGATTTTTCCAGGGTCTGGGATCATGTGGAAAGGTATTATGTTATCAAAGCAGGATAAATGAGTATGTTGACAAGAGAAAATGTATCTGTATGAGTCACGTTTGTTGTGGGTGAATTGGTCAGAATTAAGTTTGATATAGGAAAGGGCCTCTCTAAGTGGAGTGATTCTGTCAGGATAATAGAGGTCTTTAGCAGAGTGAAAAGAATGGAAGGATTTGGAAATTGGGTAGGGTCTTGGTGCCTCAGCTGACCACTTTGAATGGGTCTCTGTAGATGATGGTGAGGTGTTTTGTATGTGCTGGGTGAGCAGGAGAAGGTAGTGGTTGATTCTAGACATTGTGTGGGGGTTTCTGTTGGAACTGAGAAATAGGAAGGTGAAGTGAGTAAAATGCATCCATGTGTGGAACACTTCCTTGAAACATCACCATGTTAGGAGGAACTATTCCATACAAGGATGAAGTTGGTTCTAAAAAGACACTAAGTAAGAGTTGAGCTGCAACTAGTAGAGCTTCTCCTGATGTAGCAGTTTGCAGAGAAGGTACTCAAGTTAGGGGCATGCATAATGGATTTTGTGAGACTTTAATGTGTATGTTCTGATATTTTTTATAGTGTGCTTTTTTCCTGTATATGTGTGTTGATGGTGTTGGTAAGTGTTTGTGGGTTTTGGTGGTGTGGTGATGTTGGGGGGTTATGTTCTGTGAAATGCTAGAGTGTTCTTGTTCTTTTAAGGGGAACATGTGTTATATGTTGTGTGTTTAGGGTTCTCTTCTATTTCAATATATATATAGAATGTTGTTGAGTTTTTTGGTATTGTGAGATACTTATGAGCCTTTATTATATGTGTGCTGGTGTGTGCGAGGTGGTGTAAAACGCTGGTATAGAGAATGTGGGATTTGGTGTGCATGAGGTGGTACAGAAAATCGGAGTGAGAGTATGGACATAACGTTGGGGAGAAGTTGAAAAAACTATTGAAGACAGGACGCTGATGGATGAGGAGCTGGATGCGCTTTGTAATGATTCTATTTGCATTCGTAATAAACTTTACATGTAACAAACCACTGTGAGCTTCGTTTGATCTTCGACATCCTGCAGGCTGGACTCTGGAACTGTGCTGCTACTGGAAGCCGTTGGTATTTGTGCTGTTGTAGAGTTTTTTCCTCTATTATGAAGAAACCGTATTATTTTTCTTGCCGCTGTAAGCTGTCATCTTTCAACACTTTGAACTAGGGGTAGAGCACTTCCGGATAGGCCTAGAATGAAAAGCACCATAATCAGGGCTGTCTTGCCCCAATATCTACTGCACCGTGGAAAGGCTTGTAGTGCTCAGTATGTAAAGTACCCCGGACACACCTATTTACCTAGCCGAAAGGCGTAAACCTCTATAGCCAGGGGAGCACTGTGCTGGCAGATTAAGCACCATGGACAGGTAACTTCTATACCACCGCAGGGTGCAAAGGGCATTGGGGAGGCCAGGCAAAATGTTGTCTCGGTGGGTTAAAAGCGGGATACCCAGGTGAGTTCTACAACGCCTCGCTGATTGACGAGTCATCATGCTTAATTCTGAAGACCTGGAAGAGAATGAACGGACCTCTGGAGAGGCTTTAGAGCCACTGCGCCAAGCTGTGTGCTAGGGTTTGCTGGAGCGAAACAAGTACACGTACCAGACTAGAGCCAGCATGTACTGTCAGAAAGGAGCCACTGTAGCGCTGCCTTTCACTGCCACTCCCACCTCCGTCTCTGACTCCGCCCTTTCGGCTCTCCTCTGCCCGCTCTCTCCACACTCCCTCACACGGGCCGCGGAGGCGCTGCTGTAAGATGGCGGAGTGCGGCGCGGAGCTGGATGAGGCGCTCAGTTCATTCGTGTTCAGCTACCTAGAGGAGTCTGAGGTGAGGAGGCATAAGGAGCCGGAAACGGCAGAAAGAGGCCGCCAACTGACAAGACACCCCGGTCTGAGAAACACAAACGGCTACCGGCCGGCGTGAGGCGCCCGCTGCCCAATCAGCGCCTGCCTTGCGCTCAAGCCCCCCTCGCGCGCCGCTACTCAGTGAGCGACTCACGCTTGGGGCTGCGCTGCAGTCTCGTGCACCCGTGCTCGCTGCACGAGGGGTCGGGAAGGCAGGCACAGCAGTCCTCCCTCGAGCCCTCTGTCAAGGCGAGGTGTGTAGTGAGCACCCACGTTCCCTGCCCACATAGGTACTTTGTCCCGCACCATCTCACGTGCCCCATAGTCCGGCCACTCCAAGAGCTACTGTTTAGCTAATCAAATCCTCTTACGCTCCCCGTCTGAAGTTGCATAATCGCTGCTTGCTATCTGCCCCTTTTGCAGCACCGCTCTTGGAGACGAGAATCAACCTCGAGTATGGGGCGTCCCAGACTACACGCGTGTTTGTAGTCCCTCGCGAGCCTCAAAGTGCTGCAGGGCTTGGTCGTTATGTGCTTAATGGGTCTCGCGTTTGCTTCCTCTCTTTTTGTATGCTTTTTAGGTTGGTGGTTGCCAGCTCATGCCACTGATTCTGCTTCGTGAGTATGACGCCCATAACGTGTTTGAAAGCGGTTCACTCCCGGATATCTGGCACAGGGTCCCCATAACCCTTCACACACGTGCTAGAAACCCCTCCGTGTGGTAACAGTTTCTTCACTGCACTGGTTTCTCTTCTTCCAGCGGCAGACCATCGCGAACTCCATTCATTCTTCACACGTGGAGCTGTCTCGTGACACCGAGGCGTGCTCATGGGAAGCTGGAGGCAGCTGTCTGCAGGGTGGGAAGCCATCTGCAGTCTCCACTGCGGCTCTGGTGAACAGTGGGAGGAGGAAATGAAAATGACCCACGTGTCATGGTGTGCGTAGGTTTACACTGATGGACAGCACAGTGCGGGAAGGGAGGATACAACACTGCATGGGTCGGCGCATGCATAGTGTGTGTGATACTGTTCGAGAATAAAGTACACGTGATGTATAAAAATGTTTACTTGTATAATAGGCGATCATTGTTTCTCGTAGCAAAATGATATTAAAAGTATATTCGAAAATAAACCTCGCTCAATTTCTCTTTAAATTCTGCACAGAAGACAACAATACATGCGCCCATACAGTAGAGTGTGCACTTTGGAAATGCAGTATGGAGAGAATAAAATGTGTATACAGAATGAAATAAAATACGAAGGGTTGATACGGATCTCTTAACAGATCGTAAGACGAGCCTACATTTGAATCCGCTACGATGTTAATGCAAACCGAAAACCAGTATATTACTGAAAGAAAATAGAATGCCGGTGTGCTGAGACCTGCGAGGATTGTGATCGCATTATTCGCTGCGTAGTCAAAAGGGTTTATGGGGTTGTAAGAACCAGCCTGCTGCAATATCGGGAGTTTTGGTGATTGGCAAACTGGCTCATCATGCCTTTCGTAATTGCAAGTAACAACACTGCGCATGCACCGTAGTGCAGCGAGCTCTGCAGCCTCTTACAGTATTGGTTTGGGGTGCCCTAATATGGGGGTACTTTTGAGAATCGAATGGCTCCAGACTGCGCGGTCGGAACGTGCCCTTGTCCCGGCTTGTGAGGTGACCTAGGCCTTGCTGTGTGCCTCCGAAGAGGAGGGGGGAGGGTCTGGACTGGCAAGTGGGACGCAGGAACTGGCTTGATGGTCTGACCACTGCTAAGTTTCAAGGTGCGGAGGGTGAAATGGGAGCGAGGGGTATTGCGTCATTGGTTGTACATACCTGCATTGGCTGTACTGTTGATACAGCACAGCTCACAGGCATGGCCCGTTCTTTCTTGCTTTAGCCAGATTGGTGCAGTGTGAGCTGCTCGCTGTGGGTCTGGCGTGAACACACCTCTTGTGTAATGTGCAGATAGGAATCAATGTCTCCAGGCCCAAGGGGACATTCTGATGGAGGATCAACTGGAGTACAATGCAAAAATACTTTATGGTATTTCAAGCAATGCCTAATTAAGTGCACGTGATATCTCACGGTGATACTTGAGAAAGAAGCAACGGTTCAAGACCATTGGAGCAGGAATCAAGATTTGTAGACAAACATAATAGTCCATGCACAATAGTGGACAGAACACGCGCAACATTTGGGCAAATTTCGCGTAAGTGCACATACTCAAGCAAAGAGTGCTTTGAGTGCTGGTACTGTACGCACATACAAATGTATACGTTATTTCCCGTATGCATTTATCTACGTGGGTCGGCGTTAGGAGGGCACGATTCTAGACGATTACTCCACATTGCTGCATCAGTTTGACATGTGGCCTGCATGTGCGCGCTTCTTGTGCTCTTGCGCGTAACCGGCTATTATGAGCCTGTACACAAGTGCTCACGGATGTGTATCTGGCTGCCTCCGCAATAGGCCTGATGTAATTTGCATGTGGATCTGAAAGTATTGGGTATATATCACCATCCATGGCGGACGACTGCGGTGTAGGCGCGTATCTTAGAATGTTGCTTGTATGTGTAAGTTTCCTTAAATATTCGTTCAACTTATTGTTCTGTATGCATGTGATACGGCATGTCAATTTCTACAATATTTAGCATTTTTATGTAGCCGGGTATAAGCCCGGTATGGTAGTTGGCTCAATTTGTTAATAAGGCGATGCACATTTAGTGACGTGCTATACTTGCTAGTAACAGGGTGGAATCCTACCAAAAACCCACGCATAAAACAAAGTGGGATATTTTTTATATTTTTTTTATATGGCAGTTTAAAGAAGCCATTCCGGGTGTCAGATAAGTGATTAATAATTCAAATGAATTGTATGCACTCCTACTTTTGATGCTTTGTACGATAAGACCTGTGCGTTCATCCCTTAACGTGACACCGCCTATGAGTATTCGGAGTAACCTGCGGCTGCCTCTGTGCCAGCCATGTAGCAGCAGAAGCACCGCTTTGCTAGAAACTCCTTCTTTCTTAGACTGTCTCACGTACTCTCTATTTCACTGCAGTGCTATTAAACCAGCAGCAGGAGGGGAGGGTGACGGTGGTTGTCAAAAGTTCCACGTTTAAGTGCACCATCAGTCCCCGGGAAAGACTTCTGAAACGTGCCCATGGACTGTGGGATCAGCTCGAGCAGGCCTCACGGCGGCGTAGGCGGCCCTCCAAGGAGCGGCAGGTGGTGATGCAATGTTGCAGCCGCTTAAGCGTTAACGTGACTTCCGCGACTCCCTAGGGCTTGGGTCGGAGTCTGCATGAGAGACCAGGACACCGCTTCCACTGCATCCAGTGGCTCCCGGCCGAGCGCCCAGGGGGTTAATGTCCCTGCGCTCAAGGGGCGTGCAGCAAGCATGTGACTTTGTACGGCTATAGCGGTTCCCGCGGCTGTCAGTGCTGACGCCAGCGGCGCCCATCACATGCCCGGCACTTTCCAAGAAGGGGGGGGCGGTTCCCTAGGCAGCCTTTGGCGTCACCACTTTACTACGAGCAGCCCCGCCCTCCGGTTTCCTACAACTCAGTGAATTGTGAATGGAGCGGCAGTGCCTGCAGAGCACGTGGTGGGGAGAGTGGACTGGAGCACGTGGCATGGAACCCCCCCAATTTACTCCAACCATCCTCGTTTTGCAGACCCTACCACCCCAGCTTCATTTTTTATTTTACAGCCAAAAACAGTTACCATATTTTTTTTTTTGGCGTTACCTTCAAATGACGCGTTTCCTTTAAAGAAAAAAATGCTCATTTTCCGTTTAGTTTCGGTTTTAACACGAAGACGACTTGATTTGCTTTCCATGTGATTCAAGTTTATTAATCAGGGTATAGTTACTTAAAACTTTACATTATGTGCTAATAAAACCAACAACACATTAGATTAAAATTGCTACCAGTTCCTGGGAGCGCTGTTTTCGCCAGTGCTAATGGCTAAAACTGAACCAAATACAAGTAGGCAAAGATAAATAATGATTTTGACATATTCAAATTGTATCTGTCCTGCTACTAAATGTAGTATCCTTAGACATGGCCGAGACACAAATTTGTAATACTTCACCAATGTAACAAACATTAGCCGATTGAAAGAGGCTTTTAAGTGGGAGCCTTTTGGCATATGTCAGAACCTAAGGGAGCATAGCAGAAGCTTCCTGAGTCTGAGGTGTAAGCTTGTGCTAAAGCTATCCTTAAAACAGAAATTAACTGCTGAGTTGAATGAGAGGCAGCCTTAGGCATGCCAGTTAATGCAGCTCCATAAAACAATTCAGTGTAAATCCCTTGGTAGTATAACGTGCGTACATGGAAAGGTAAAATAGATTAGTATTTCGTAGAGCTGTTTAATGTCACTCTTGATAATATAGAGAACCAGGGGGTGGACAGGTGCAGTGGCTAAGGATCATGGGCTTCAAAGTACATTCACTCCACTGCTGTCGATTGCGACCCTGCAAGGATGATACATTTCCCCAAACATGCAGTTATTTGAAGGTTTTGACCCTGCAGACAGAAAAATCAGGGCTTGGTGGCATGTTCCGACTCTATTTGCATTGAACAAAATGCCTAGGAGCTTCCTACGTGCTGTTAACAAAGGCGAACAGATGCATATTAGATGCAAAAAGGTTTCATTCGCCCCGTGACATAACCTACACAACACAGAGGCTGGTGCTGGGGCCCAATATGGTGTTGCATCGCCAAAACGTAAGATCCTGTACGGAGGCCAAATCTCTGGTGTGTGCATTAAAGAAACCAGTTGACCTGGCTAAATTCAGGAATTTCATTAAGATGCTCCAAGCTGAACTGACGACCACACAAAGCTCACCTAAACTATTTATAAAAACTCTTTCTTCTGATTCAGCCCCTGAGAAAGGCAACTGGTCCAGGCATTTTACTCCTCGTAACATTTACTTTACGAACCTGTATCTAGACAACTGTCTCTTTGGGAGCATTTTATATACATTTGCATTGTTTTGTTTTGTTTTTAGTATAAATTGTTTTGTTTGCGAAGATTTTAAGTAATCATGCAATTAAGAATGATGATGTGGCGTCCTTTGTTGGGAACTGACCCAATCATAATGCTAAAAATTTGGTCTTATAAAGGCCATTCATACATTTGAGAAAATAACTCTGTGGTGTTAGGGATTTATAGGTATTAATACATAACCATGTGTGTCTGCATTTGTGAAACCGTCACCTGTCCTGCATCTGGGACAGGAGCCTTGCTTATTTATTCATTGACAGCTTAAAAGTGTAGTGTGGCGGCTTCACTACTCGTCATGGCCCAGAAATTTGACTGGCTGTACTCCTAGGTCTCCTCAGTCTCCTTCCAGATAAATGATTTCAGAGTATTTGGCAGGTCCGCTCGAGCAGATGACATCTATTTTAGGAGTACATACTGTTGAGCTACACCTTGGTCAAGGAGCCCAGTTTCTAACCAGATCTGCGCCGGTGATGTGTGTTGTGGGAGATTAAATACTAGACAATGTACTTTACTCTGAGCATTGTTAAGGAAGGAGTTCATTTGTCTTGTAAAAGCCGGGATGCATAGGCAAGCATTGGAATGAGCTTTGATTTGATTACAGTTACAATTGGTTTCCAAGTTGGCATTAACAATTTTGTATGCAGTTTTTGGAAAGCGCAATTAGTGAGGCCAAATGTGGCTTCAGGGCATTTATATGGAGCTTGAGCGAGTGCTACTCTTGCAGCCAAACCCCAGGTATTTATATATCTGGCTTCTTTTTTCTTGTCTGCTACCCGGGTGTAATTTTCCTTCCTTTTTACGTCCAGTCCCGATCATACTGTGGTTTTATCTAGATTAACTGTCATCGGTTTGTTGTTCGCAGTATGAGGCCAAGATATCAAGCAGATTTTGCAGACCGATGGGCCTTATGTTCATGAGGACAATGTCTGCATACTGCAGAGATGTCATCAAGCACAGCCCCAACTTTAAGGGATGCAAGTGCTCCTCGTCTAATGCTGGCTTAGATCTGAGATGAACAGGTTGAATAAAACAGGGGCAAGGATGCAACCCTGTTTTAAGCCTCGGCCTGTGGGAATTGCTGTGCATAAGCCTTTATTTGAATCCAGGCTGACCTTTGCCCAGGTTTCAGTGTACAGAAGCTGTATTGCCCGTAGGAGATAAGATGGAATTTTCCATTCAGCTAATTTGTGCTTCAGCAAATTCCTGTCCACATGATCAAAAGCTTTTGAGAAATCGATAAAGCATGTGTATAGGAATTACTTTTTCTGAATTTGCTTGGCTGTGAGCATGCTTAGCACCACAAGGTTGTCCATCATGCTTGAACTGGGGCGAAAGCGGGTTTGATCGCATGCAAGGCAACCCGTCTCTTCTGATGATTTTTCCAGCTCCTGGAGAAGGATTCTAGCAAATATTTTAGTCTCAACATCCAGTAGCGCAATTAGACAGTAACTGGGGCCACGTGCCTTCTTTAGATCTTCCAAAACCTTTTCCAAGTCATCCACCAAATTTTGGGATGCGCATCTACCTAGGGAATGAGGCTTTTCCAGATCACGTATTTGGCATGAGTGACCTCCATCCATTTTATTCAGTGCCATGCAAATCCCAGATCTTGCAATCCTGTATTGCATCGTTCGGGGACATCCTCGTTCTGGTTAATAATCTCCAATGTGAGGGGGAGGAGATTGCTTTCTTCTTGATCCTCTACTCTGAAATCTAAAACCTTATGCAACAGATGAAGAGAGGCAAATACATAGTCTATTGCTGGCTCTTACTTTTGATCTGCTGGTCGCTGACATTGGCAGGTCTAATGGCAGCCTTCCATTCAAAGCCCTGAAGCCCATTGCTTCAAGAGTTGCCAGTAAATGATGATCGGCTTTGTACGTAATCCCTGTGATTAGTTCTGCCATTTCTGGTTGACGTCAAGCTCAAGCTTGCGTAGTGACATTTATTAGGAGTAGGATGCAGAACTGAATGGGACACGTTTTATGTATAGCCATGTTTTTTTGTGCAAAGCAATTACAGTAAATCCAGCAAATGTAAAACTGCGCCAACTCATGTTTTTGTAGAAAGAACTAACATTTGCATGTGAAGTAAAGATATATTAACGATTTCCAAAGGCTGAATATGTAGTTCAGCCTTGGAAGGGAGTCTGGTAGAGAACCAAAGGAAAGAAGAGACTTTCTACAGTATTACATCCTCCGGGTACATGCTGTCTCAAAAAGTGTCCTATATATTCCTAAAACCCTGCCTCGGGCCCTGCCCCTCCAATACTGTACTGTCACATGAGTCCAAAGATAGGAGGTCAGGAGGTACAGCCAGGGTCGGATTGAGACCAAAAGTAGGCCCGGACAGTCCCAGAAAATTGGCCCACATTTGAGGAGCGCAACCTTTTACAAAACATTGCTTAGCTAGTATCAGGAGGCTAATTTGGGGGAAAATGTGTGGTACATTAAGCATTTTAAAACTTGAGGGTCTGTATTATTGTTGAAAACTGGAAACAGTTTCTGTAAAGACTGAATACTTATTCCTGTATCAACGCCTTGTACAAGGTTGCCAGAATCACACTCCCAATCAACTAGGTCCTCAACCCTAATTATAACATCAATCAGAAATCTAGTACAAAGCCAAGGGGTAAAAGTGGTTAGGACAGGACCCCTGGGAAAATAACCTAAAATGACAAAGGAGAAAAAACAGCTCTGAAATTCTTCCTCTTGACTCAGTGCAGAGGGGTTTCACAGAACAAAACCTATAATTTTCAGTGGCACTCGCCCTGGTTTCTTCCCCCTTTTTTAATAATTCCAGTAGCTAATAATAACCTGTTATTTGCTAGTATAATAACAAATATGTCCCCCCTTGTTGCCAGGCAGTTAATCAGTTTAATGGCTGTCAAAGGTGCTTTGAGGCACCTACAACTACCATCAGAGAGATTGATCCGTACTAGCAAAGTCCTAGCTTGGCCTCTGGCTACTGCCAGGCTTCAAGAACTCCCCATTAGTGACATTCTGTAGTATCACTGTACAAGTAACCCTGGGCACTTTTGTCATAATGCCTACTGTGCCCAGGGCTACCATCAGCCATGCAGCCAGCTCATCTTTTCCCATCTCATCCTTTCCCATCTCATCACAGGAGAGAGGGGTTTGGCAAGAACCTACCTTATGACCAGATGGGAGAAGGTAAGGTGAAAACCCAAGAAACTGACAGCTGTAGCCTATGCATCACTGTGCAGACTCCAACAATGTGCTTCAGTTTTTGATGATGGAAGAAGGTGTGTACCTTCCCTAAGAGTCTACCCAGTACAATCAGCTGAAGCACAACAGGTCAGGTAGCTAAAGGTAAGTAGGTAAAATAAAACCCAGTAAAATATTGTGTGAGCGTGGGTGTGTGTGTGTGTGCATGAGTGATAGAGTAACTAAGTGCGATTGAGTGAGTCAGAGGAAGTGGGAAAAGTGAGACTAAGTTGGAATAAGAGAGTGAATAAAAGCGAGTATGCGCTAGAGTGACTGAGTGAGTATTAAGAAGAGTGAAGGAGATAATGCTTGGTATATGATGTACACAGGCAAAATACAGGCACATAAGTTGTAATTCTTGGAGCATATGGGACACCGGTCTCAAAATACCGGTGGTGACATATTGGGCATAATTATTGGTACGAGGTGAACCTATGGCGAAATACAGACACTGGCATATTGAAGGTAATTATTGGCATATGGGATGGGACACCTACAGCAAAATTCTGGTGCTGGCACACTAGAGGTAATTTGTTGCCTATGGGACGCTGGTAGTAAAATGCTGGCCCTGACATATTGGAACTAAATCTTGGCACATGGACACCTGTAGCAAAATGTTGGTGCTTCCATACCCAAGATAATTCTGGGCATTAGGGAGGACAACCCTGGCATATAGGGCGGGGGACGCAGACAATCACAAAAAAATTCTGGCCTATATATACTAGTGGTAGTTTTGACCTATGGGTCACCCATCCTATATATGTATGTATATGCATATACAGGGAGTGCAGAATTATTAGGCAAGTTGTATTTTTGAGGATTATTTTTATTATTGAACAACAACCATGTTCTCAATGAACCCAAAAAACTCATTAATATAAAAGATGAATATTTTTGGAAGTAGTTTTTAGTTTGTTTTTAGTTTTAGCTATGTTAGGGGGATATCTGTGTGTGCAGGTGACTATTACTCTGCATAATTATTAGGCAACTTAACAAAAAAAAATATATACCCATTTCAATTATTTATTATTACCAGTGAAACCAATATAACATCTCAACATTCACAAATATACATTTCTGACATTCAAAAACAAAACAAAAACAAATCAGTGACCAATATAGCCACCTTTCTTTGCAAAGACACTCAAAAGCCTGCCATCCATGGATTCTGTCAGTGTTTTGATCTGTTCACCATCAACATTGCGTGCAGCAGCAACCACAGCCTCCCAGACACTGTTCAGAGAGGTGTACTGTTTTCCCTCCTTGTAAATCTCACATTTGATGATGGACCACAGGTTCTCAATGGGGTTCAGATCAGGTGAACAAGGAGGCCATGTCATTAGATTTCCTTCTTTTATACCCTTTCTTGCCAGCCACGCTGTGGAGTACTTGGACGCGTGTGATGGAGCATTGTCCTGCATGAAAATCATGTTTTTCTTGAAGGATGCAGACTTCTTCCTGTACCACTGCTTGAAGAAGGTGTCTTCCAGGAACTGGCAGTAGGACTGGGAGTTGAGCTTGACTCCATCCTCAACCCGAAAAGGCCCCACAAGCTCATCTTTGATGATACCAGCCCAAACCAGTACTCCACCTCCACCTTGCTGGCGTTTGAGTCGGACTGGAGCTCTCTGCCCTTTACCAATCCAGCCACGGGCCCATCCATCTGGCCCATCAAGACTCACTCTCATTTCATCAGTCCATAAAACCTTAGAAAAATCAGTCTTGAGATATTTCTTGGCCCAGTCTTGACGTTTCAGCTTGTGTGTCTTGTTCAGTGGTGGTCGTCTTTCAGCCTTTCTTACCTTGGCCATGTCTCTGAGTATTGCACACCTTGTGCTTTTGGGCACTCCAGTGATGTTGCAGCTCTGAAATATGGCCAAACTGGTGGCAAGTGGCATCGTGGCAGCTGCACGCTTGACTTTTCTCAGTTCATGGGCAGTTATTTTGCGCCTTGGTTTTTCCACACGCTTCTTGCGACCCTGTTGACTATTTTGAATGAAACGCTTGATTGTTCGATGATCACGCTTCAGAAGCTTTGCAATTTTAAGAGTGCTGCATCCCTCTGCAAGATATCTCACTATTTTTGACTTTTCTGAGCCTGTCAAGTCCTTCTTTGGACCCATTTTGCCAAAGGAAAGGAAGTTGCCTAATAATTATGCACACCTGATATAGGGTGTTGATGTCATTAGACCACACCCCTTCTCATTACAGAGATGCACATCACCTAATATGCTTAATTGGTAGTAGGCTTTCGAGCCTATACAGCTTGGAGTAAGACAACATGCATAAAGAGGATGATGTGGTCAAAATACTCATTTGCCTAATAATTCTGCACTCCCTGTATATATATATATACAGCCAGTGGAATATTCTGCCACTGCCATAGTGTATGTAATTCGTAGCATAAGAGTGCCCATGCCATATGGGATCCATCCATACCAAAATTCTAGCCCTGATACAGAGGTAATTATTGATGTACAGATGCACCCACTGTACAATTTTAATTAGTGGGATCAGATCCTGGGACGTGTCTATCTTCAATGTCTTGATACACCTTTAAAGTATTTCAGAATGTAATAGTACACTTTGAGAGACAGTGATGTTTGAGCTAGCTTATGTGAAAATTCTGCTTTAAAATGCACTATTTGATCTTGTTTTTTTTAAACTAATTGAGGGGAAAACACCCCTGGAACCCTCCTAAAAGTTGGGCATGCTCGCTTTGCTTGTTCACTGGAATTTAGAGCAAGTTTTACACCACGCTACAGTCAAAGCAGCTTTTTGACTTTGTTCAACCCCTGTATGTAAGGGACAGGTATAGTTTATTTTATTATTTAATTTCTTTTAGAAAGCTGTGTGTCCCAGTGCGGGATGTCATAGCGATTTACATCACACTCACATATTGTACACAGAAAATGAATCATACAAGTGTGTAAATCAATTCATAGGAAACAATACATAAGACAATGAGGGTTACAAGGTGTAGAAGTTGCATATCTTCTGTACTGGTTGGTATTATATGTTAAAAATGCTTGGTCTGGTGAAACACACACAAAAATTAAAGGCTAACTCAGTGGTTAGGATTGTCTTCACTAATGAGACTTTGGGCTGATTTAGAACTTGGTGGAGGGGAATACTCCATCACAAACGAAACGGATATCCCATCCGCCATATTAGTATCCCATTATATTATATGGAGACCGAAATACAGTGGACGGGATATCCGTTATGCTTGTGACGAAGAATTCCATCCGCCAAGATCTGAGTCTTGCAATTTATTACCAGCCAAAGAACCCCTTTTAGCAATATCAAAATAAAGATTGATTAAAAATTGAATAAGTTGCTATGCTTTGCAGTTTGCATGCAGCCCCTTGATTCTGGTTCATAGCTCACTGTGCTGCAGTAGAAAGAATATAACTAGGGCCACTGAAACTGTGATTCAGCTGCCACAGCATTTTCAATATAATTACGGATCTGCCTGTCGTTTTTGCCACTTAATCGTTCATCTACTGCATAATATGTAGCTTGTAAGGAAAAAAATTGTTTGTAGCTCAGTTGGTTTAAAAGTTACTAAAAACTTGTTGACACGTGTTTCTGCGCATTGGAAGGCCCTTCTTCAATGTTGACTGGTCATCACCCTTTTCCTAATTGCTGTGCTTGGTTGTTAAATTGATACTAACGAGGTGAAACATTTGTCCAGACTGGGTTAAAGTGTTTTAAAGTGACAAATTAATAAAGCAATACCATGACAAACGTTGAATAATTTGTCTTTTCTTGCCCCACAATTTAGTCAACCCTGCCGCACTATTTGGTCCTCCCAAGCTGCTTAATTCCAGGGGACCTGATTATAATTTATGAGCTGCAAATAACAAAAGGACCTTGAAGTAGTAACCCACTGGCCTTTCTACATAAAATACAAATCTGTGATCTGCAAACCACACGTTATGATTTGCAGAAGGGTTATGATTTGCTGCAGGTACATAAACCGTCCCTGCTAACTTATGCATAGTTAAAACTGACTAGACAAAACAGGGCTCTATTTATAAAAAAAAATGGCAACCTTCCAACAATCATGCTGCAAGCCTCACACCCTTACCCAATCTCAAAACAAAGCTCTGTGTTTGACTAACCTACATGCTGGCCCTAAAAAACAATGACCTGGGCATGTGGGAATGGCAGCGGCCGGGGTGTGGGGCAATAGGAAACTCTGGGGGAAGTTAACAGAGACCCCCACAAAGAAGCGCCCCCTGCTGGCATTCAGGCACCGGCCCATCGGCCTTTGGCCGATCGCCCGCTTCACCATTCCGCCCCTGGCAGCCCCATGGGCTCAGTTGGTATATTGTGATCTATTCCCCCTCCTCCCACCAACAAGTAGCTGTGGCCGTCCTTAGCAGAATAGGGATTGTTGCTCATCCCCTCGGTGCTGCCCTAAGACGTATTTGTGAGGAGAGTTCGTTCACCCCTTGATCATTTTTTGCTGCCTGTCACTCCAGTGCCAAAAATGGGAGTGGGAGAGTGGGAACTTGTTTTGCAGGTTGGGGAGCGCCGCCCGGGTCCCGAAGTCGCACTGGCCCGGCCGACAAGGAAAAGGCCAGGTCGACACAGACATAAATAGCCCGGCAACATCGCGACACCAGGGACAGAAGTGACTCGCCGCTCATGCGGTCCTCTTCCTGTTTCCAGTCCCCTGCTTCACAGGGACAGGAAATTAAACTGCGGTGTCTCCTGCCTGCCCCGTGGGCCAGAGAATCGCAAGAGCAGGTGAGGGTCCGGGTCCATGGGGTCCTCGGGTCATAGTGCACCGCTCCCCACTGGGGTGCCCTCTCCTTGAAACCCTGCATGAAGATGTGACCCTGGCTAAAAAAAAAAAAAAGTCTGTATTTTGCCTCTCCATACTCTGAATGCTGCCTCGCTCAGAGTACAGTGCTCCTAAGTTTCGTACATGTTTGCTATAATCATAAATGTTGTAATTTTCTAAAATGCCCACACCTCATCGGATAGATCACAATTCCCATTTTAATCTAATACTACTCAATCTGCTCTAACCTATTTGTTAATCCCAGCAGTTATTTGCATAAACTCAAATTGCTTCACTAATCACATCTAACGTGTAAATTTAGTTTACCACAAGAAACTGGAGCAAAAGCAGGTTATGGTCTTTTGGAGAGTACAAGACTAATCCCAATAACTACTCGATTAGCCTTGGTTTCTGCAGCAGCGTGCGACCAGCAGTAAAGTGCTTCCATACATTGGCAGTGGTATTAAGTATTAAATAAATGATGTTACAATGCAGCACAATTGATCTACGTGAGCGTTTGTATTTTGATAAGCCATGGCAGAGGCAACAGTACTTTGTATCCTTTGATATTTGATTAAATCGTATAGAAGCACAGGGAAGAGTGTTTGAGGCCAACATTATTAGTACAAACGCCTTTTCGTTCTCTCCCCTGTTGCTTACCTTTACTGTATGAACATTATATTATGCATTCTACAGGCTTTCTCAGCTGTGATGCATAAATAGGTGCATTACTCGACACTGTATCAGAGAGTACACATGTTATTACTGTATTGTTCATTCTTTGTTGGCTGAAAAAACATAAATGAGGTACAGAGAGGCAAACATGTTTTAGGTGGGAAACTCAAAATTGAATCCAACAGCTGCTGAATTCTCAAGGCAGCAGTCTCCATTTCTAGGCCTTATTCCTGAAATGTGCAGACGCCTCTCTACAGGCCGAGAGCCCTAATTATAGAATGATTTTCATTTTTCCACTGACACCTACTAGGGCATTCATATCCTGATCTGTGAAGGATATGCAGGTGTTTTCTCCCCTTTTGCCAAAGTATTGTGCCATGCAGTGGGCAGGCTACCAGATAACCCTTTGTTAATCAGTAACCCTGGAACTTAGAGTATCATTTGGCACGACCCATATTCATTTTATGATTCCACTGTACCGATGCTTGAGGCTGTAACCTCGTTCATACCTTCCTGATTGCCCTGGAGTGCAGTCTCATTGTGGACTTTGGAAATCATATTAGTACGCTGTAGTGTCAGGCCGAGTCCGGTTGTGATGCCGTGTAGTTTATTGTCAAGTTTCCCCAGCACAGTGAGGAGCATCAGTGCGACCTCCGAGTCTCGCTCCCCCGCATTCCATTTCACCTCACTACATTCCAACAATCCCCCTGTGCAGCGTCACTGCATGGACATTATAGATCTAGAACATTCCTCACATAACATACGCGCTTATTTTTGTTTTGAAACGCCGCTTAATATTATGGTTTAGTCCTTTTCTAAGCGCTTAAAGTTGTGGTAGATAGGGGAATTTCTGCCCAATGAAATGCAGTGCGTGCTCAGAAACTGTCATTGTGGTCAAAAGGGTAAGGAGGGATTAGAACTCGCATTTTCGTAATCAACCGTCAGGATTTTAAAAACATCCCCTGTTTGGACTACATGTAAGAGTAAAACTCTATTTCTCCTCTAGTTTAACTGTGATCTTGAGCAAGTCTCAGTATTAGACTTCCTGTGCCATGATACTAAGGCCCAAACTAGTACCACCATCTCTGCTTAGCTTTTGTGGCAGATTGTGGTCTTCTATGTGAAGAGTATCGCTCTGGTACCCACCCTACATTGGGGCAGCAACTTCTTTTTTTTTTTTTTTTTTTTTTTAAGACCCTGGTCACTTTAGCTTTACCGTGAGCCTGATATAAACTGGATTCGTTCTCGTTGCACCAGCAGTATGGTGCAGGTGGAAGTCGAGAGTTTTGTGATTTCATGTCTGTCTGGAAAAAACAGTTACGCTAAACCTATTTTGTAAGGGCTGGGCATACTTTACAATGCATTGAGATACATTCTTCATTTACACATTTAAACATCAATCAATAAAATCAACTAATTCAATAATTACTTAAACTTAATCTTGTTGTTCACCTAATGGCGTGGTCCTAAGTGCAAGTTCGTATTAATTTCTTCATTCTTCGCACACTGTACAAATACATAGATAATAGCGGTGCTTGTGGAGCATCGTTTTAATCAATCCCAGCATAAAAGTTTGATTCAGGGCAAAACTAGTTTTGAGACTTTGACCTGTGGATTGCAAACAGATTTCAGCTGCAGTTGCATTTGTGTCAGTGGTCTTCAAAATATAATATTCCGAGATGCCTAACGCAAAATATTTTTTGATGTGGACCCCTTACCCCTAACACAATCATGGGTGATGGGCATTCTGCCCATAGACTAGATAAGCCTGGTTGGCCTATGGTTAGAGGCAGATGTGCCCAGAGCTAATTTGACTCTGTTCATGAAGTGTGCAGTGGCACAAACAGCATATCCCGAGCAACCTATCACTAGTTATGTAATAGTTAGGAGGGCACACCGCGTGCCAGAGGGCGTCTGGTCAGTGGGTGGCAGGGTAGTAGGTTGCATGTCCAGTGATTACCTGTTCGTGGTCTTTATGGTGGCCCATATTCAGGGAGATGGCTGAGAGAACCAGTGGGCCCTGAGGTCCATAGCCACTTGCTAAGATATTTTGTTTAGATGGGGAGGGGTTTGGATGCAATGAATTAGCAGATGACTAAGCTTATAAAGAGAAGTTTGGGGGAACAGACCTACTGGTTGAGGTTTCTTGCACCAGAGTTCACCCACTGTTTAGATGGTGGCTTGTTGCCCCCAGGGCCCAATTGAAGAAAAATACAAAGTAGTGAACATTACTGTCTCCTAAACTGCAGATGATTTGCCTTTAGAAAGAAAAAGCAACCCAGAAGGGGTTCCGCCCATGCAGAGAGATGAAGTGAACATGTTAAAATGACCCCTGTTCGATAGAGGCTTTTCTGAGATGATGTGCGGGCCTGAGATGGCAGCAGGAGCCTGCTGCATGGGGTGCGCTATCTAATTATTCATTGTGAGGGTCAGGATGCGGCCTCATGGTTTACTTGGGAGCTTTTTTGAAATGTAATAGGTGGGAGATGGTAGATATGGGCTTCGTTTTAGGAAGGTCACGGAAAATAGGACTCTGAAGCCGCCAGCAGGCCCTTACCCCAACACCGGTCATACAACCATTTCGTTGGAAGAAGTATTTATTTTATATACTTTCATTAAAATCAAAATACATTAATCAATTTATGCAAATCATCTTAATGCAAATTACTCTATTAAACATTTCACTGCAAATCCAAAATTGATATCTACTGATATACGTAATTTTTTCATTTGTAACCATAAATCATTTTGACAGGATCCCTTCCTGTCCTGAACTTCCTTTGGACCACACAGGGACTGGTCGTCACCAATATCCCTGGGGGGGGGGGGGCAGTACCCCTGCTTCCTCTGTTCCTTGCCCCCATGCTCAGGGTTCCACCCCCTCTCCAAACACAAATCAGCCAAGGGGTGTACCGGGGCAGCCCAGGGCATGAGCCCCGTGACCACCCCAGTGATCTGGGCTCCCTACCCCCAATCTGGTGTGTCCATCTGCAGGTTGGTCCAGGACTTCAGGATCCTATCTCTTTTGTTATACCGGGGCCCCACCCTTGGGGACCCCTTTGTTGCTTCAGGTTACTTTAGTACCTCTTCTTCCGCCTAATACTAAGGAGAGGGTGGGTGGGTCAACAGGAAGCCTGACCGTTCAGCCCGCCGCACCAAGAAGAAGGCCAAGCCTTCTGAGGGGGCACTTTTAAGCCCCCCACTGGCTCCATCGTCGGACCAACGCTTCTCCGAGGCTTTACTTCCGCCCCTACGCCTCCCGAGGCGTGTAGGCGGAAGCAGCAGGCCAGCCCGCGCACAACTAGTGCGAGGGTCCAGCCCCCGGCGTCCCCGACCCCTAAGGGGCCCCGCTCCTCCCATGTTGGGGGGACGCTTTTCCAGAAACTCTGTCTGTCACCTCGGACGGGTGGCAGCTCTGCCCTAGAGCCCTACTCACGTCAGTTCTTCTCTGCTCTCCCAATGTGGCTGGTGCCGAGGTGCCGCCATCCAGTGAACCTCCAGTGAACCTCACGACGGCAATCTGTTGCCCGCCCGCCCCATGCAAATTTACAGCACACTGCATTGTAGTCTTAATCGGGCAGAGACATTGAAAGAGCAAGAACGAGGGAATCCGGCTGTTGTGAAGCCAGTCCCTAGCTCAGTGGGTTAGTGAGCCATTTGAAGATCTTTCGTTCACGGTTCATATTTCCCATAAGTTGACTCAGCATTTTAGTATTCGAGGGGTGCCATATTGTAATAACCGTTTTTCATATTTTATAACACTGAAATCTGCAACTTGAGGGGCCTTTAAAAGCAAGTGAAAATATTGTAAAGTACTGGACTTGTTCTTTTTTTTAAATGTTTTCGCACATTATTTTACCAGGGGTTGGTTCATTGTGGCGGATGTTTCATTTTTTGTATTTTATTCATTCCGTTTGTCCAGGGGTCGCCCGTTTGTGGTCTTTAGAGTATTCCATGCTCGTGTTTGATGCACAACTAGTAACACCAGCAGTATGGGGCGGGTGGAATACGAGAGTATTGTGATTTCAATGTCTGTCTGGAAAAAAGCAGACATGAAAGTCTGCTTCAAATTCTGAAGCTCTCACTTCTAAGATGTAGATTTTCACTGGAGCGTTGACCCCTCCCACCTTCTTTACAATCTTGATGTCTCCTAACAGCATCTTGCTGTGAGAACTCAACTTGCCGCCGCCCCCCCACCCCCCCTTTCAGTTTGAAGATGTCTGAATTTCAAAAATAGCGTGGTGGCAACAGTCGCAAACAATTTTTGTTATCCACTGTTGCTGCAGGAAATAACCATATTTAGAATCTGGTATTCACAATGGTGGACCTCAGTGTAAGCCATACACAACAGATGCCTTTAATCTGCTGAGCGTGCTCTCCATGTGCCAGTGCTTGTTTTCTTCGTTCTGGTTACCCTCCCTTCTTCCTCTCCTCCACGCGGGGGAAGGCACCGTCTGGTGTGCTTGAAGGCAGGACGGCTTGCGCTGCCTACAGTGGAGGAAGTGTCTCGAAGGCTTCCTGTAAGTCTGAAGTAAATTCACTATCACTTTAGAGTTTAATCACGTCCTGCACGTACCTTTGTGGGCTCCAACGACCATTCTCTCCAACGCCTTGAAACACTAGTGATCTTGCCGCTAAATATCAAAACTTGTTTTTGTAAATGATTGTTGTGAAATAATTTTAGATGTGCTTATCCAGAGTAAATGAGATGCCTAGTGAAGGTTAAAGACACGTTGTTTGTAAATAAATACAAACCATATTTTTCCCAAAACTTTTTTTTGTTGTATGTATTCTTCCAGAGGGGGTGGGTCCGCACCTTGCCGGCCCTCAGCCTTTACCTCTGCTTCTAAGCTGGGAAGTACTCCTCTGCTGCTGCCCTGCATCATCCCACAGTGCTAGTATTGGGCAATTGAACGGCTTTTCCAGTGCATCTCTACCCCTGAGCCGCAAGACTCCACTGTACGAGTCAGATTTTGTACCTCTACTGAGGCAACTCAGATCGACCAACACCACGCAAACTATAGCAATGTGGGGACAGTAGTACTGTCCAGCCAGGGCACATTATTCCAGATGTGTAACACTCCGCTGTATGGTACTGGTATATTAGCTAGCTTTGTCAATATATCTTAATCCAAACCTAGAAAACGCTTCTCTATAACAGTACTGGCCAAGTATGTAGTTTGCTGGCCGTCCACAGTCCTGCAGTGTACAGCTCTTCCACTATCTGTTCTGTTTCATTGTTTCTTTGTGTTGTATCATTTTGCTACTTCTGTTCTGTTGTTTTCTGTTCTTGCATTTCTCCAGATACTGTTTTTTCCTGCTCCTTTCCCTCCCGCTTCTCGCCTCCAGCCGGCCACTCCCACCTCTCGGGACTACTTATGGATGCCGCACCACAGATACACAGCGGATGCATCACTGGCATCCTGAAGGCAAGCCCGTCTGCGTCTGGACCACAACCAGCACCAGGAACCGTGACTCTCCCGCCACCCGAACATACACTGCTGCTGAGCTCCAAGCCATTGCCACAGGTCTCAGTAACACCTGGTGCTGCCCCTCTCCCCTATCTATGGTAGGACCTTTCACCTGCCAGCACTACCTCTTTTCCGTCAACATCATAGCACCAGCACTCAGAGACCACCCCAGATCATCTCCACTGCCACCTGCTGAATTCATGATCCCTCTGCCAACACGTCACTGAGATTCAGGATATCGTCACCTCCTTTACCCTGATGTCATCTTCCTCACCAAGACCTGGCTCAACCCAGCATCGGCGCCAGACATTGCCTCAGCCACACCTGACGGTTACAAGATCGTACACTGAGACTGCATCATCAAGCACGGATTTGGAATCACCATCATCCACAAGGAAACCATCCACAGCACCACCACCACACCGATTACCTCACCTGATTGTGGAACACCTCAACTTCCAACTGCAAACAGACAGCAAAACCACCATCAGAGGTACCCCTTGCCTACAGACCTCCAGGACTTTGCCCCAGTTTCTGCAACACCATTCCTGATTTCATAATTCTACTCGCCATCAACTCCAAAAACGACATCTTCCTGAGTGACCTCAATTTTCACCTCAACGACACCAGCACCACCAACCTACTCGAAAGCATGAGCAACATCTGTCTCACCAAACGGGCCACCAACTCCACTCACATCGCGGGACACACGCTTGACCACATCTTCATGACCAGTGAAAGAATCAAGTACAGCCATGTCACTGAGCTCACCTGGACTGACCATGCCATTGTCCACTTCACCATCGTGGGACCCCCAGGAAACTACCCTCAAGCTGCCCCTCACTTCACACCACAGCAGGAACAGGGTCTTAGAGAGCCAATAGACTGACGCCAACTCCTCGCACGGACCAAACAACTTTCCAAATAGCCCTCGGCCAATACCACCAATTCTTGAAAAAGAGAAAAAGAAGCACCCTGACCGACCGCATTGTAGCAAGCTCCAGCCACAGCAAGGAACTCTTCAACAATGTCAGAGTTCTTCAGCCCTGCAACCACTAAAAACATCATTACCTCTTCACACGGACTCTGCAACTCCTTGGCAGACTTCTTCATGACAAGATCGTTACCATCTACAGAAACTTTGAACCCCAACCCACTGACATCCTCAGCCACCTTGCCCCCCATGAATGAGAAACACCTTGTTCACCAATCGGGACCAGCTCACCACACAAGACACCACAGCCATCATGAATTCCATCACCTAGGAGCACTGACGGACCCATGCCCCTACCGCGTCTACCTCAGGAGTAAGAGGATCAGCAGCGAGCTCACTGCCATCCTAAATGCATCCATTACCACACAGCCAACTCCCCCGAAGAATGGAAGCATGAAGAAGTCAAGCCCCTATTTAAGAAACCATCTGTCGACCCTAACAAACCTGTGAACTTCCTCTTCATCTCTCTGCTGCCCTTTCCTGCTAAAGTCCTTGAGAACGCCATCAACTGCCAACTCTCAGAATTCCTGTAGTACAACCGTTTTCTGGATACTTTTCAATTTAGCTTCTGCACCAAGCACAGTACCAAACCCCCCTGATTGCAGCCCCAGTCGACATCAGATCCCTCCTTGACCAAGGAAAAACGGCAGCTCTGATCCTCCTTGAACTCTCAGCAGCATTTGAGACATAACCACACCACAACCTGATCAAAAGGTTTCACAACATTGGAATCCAAAGAGACATCCTTAAGTGGATTGCCTCCTTCCTCACTGGAAGAACCCAGAGAATCTACCTCCCTTCATTCACCTCGGAACCCAAGAACACAGTCTGTGGCAACCCTCAAGGTTCGTCCCTTAACCCTACCGTGTTCAAGACTTGTATGACTCCCTTGGCCAAAGTCATTTGATCACATGGACTGAACATCATATTCTACGCCGACAATACCTAGCTCATCCACTCACTATCAGGAGACCCCTCCAGCGTACATCAACCACCTACTGAACTTCCACTTTCCCTCCAGGCACATGTGCCCCACCCCCTCCGCTTCGCCCATACCCCCTGCATCGCTGAAGCAGCAGTGGAGAGCGCTCTTTCTCCTATCTAGCTGCAAAGCCATAGAACAATCCCTCAACTCACCTCACCTACAGACATAATTTTATCTGCTGGAATTCAAAAAAGGACTCCAGACCTAACTGTTCAACTGAGACACCTGCAGCAGCATTTTCAGCGCCTGGGTACTCTCTCAGGTGATTAGCCTTGCTCTACAAATCAAGATTGATTTATAGGTTGATTGACCTGCACCCCACTCTTGATCTTCAGCACTCCCCTCTAGGCAGGTATTGGCACGCTGCACTGCCATTATTTGTAAACTTCGGTCTCCCCTCTATACTAGTAATAGACATTGCACAGCTTTACAGCTGCACTTAAGTTCTGGTCCACAGCATCCCTTTCTGTATCATTTCAGGTACATTATGCAGCATGGCCAGTGCACCTCAGGCGGGGATAGTACCATTCAAACTTGTGTGCAGGGGAAAGAAAGATTTAGAAGCGAGTGGCTAGGGAAGCAGCTGCTTGGCTATCGCGAAAAAACATTTGTTGATTTTTCTGTTGTTTTATAATTTAAAAAAAACTGGTATGGAAGGGTCGTGCTGGAGCCAAGGTAAGGGGTTAAGCAAGGACGAGAGGCCCGGTAGCAGTGCCAGGCCACCAAGCCCTCATAAAAACATGGCTTGAATATAAAAAATAAGTATATAAAATCAGGGTGGGAAGGGGAGATACTGGGAAGGTACAAGGAGAGAGCGGGCTTTGTTTATATTTTTTAAGAGTGGAGAAGATATATACTTCCATTGAATGATTAAACAAAGAAAAAAAGCTGCCTGATGTCAGCAGTGGAAGGATATAAGTTACTGAATCAGAACACGATAAATAAGAAATGCTCCAAAGACCGGACAAACAAAGAAGGGAGTAAAGCCAACGAATAAGAAGCTGGGAAATGACATAGACGAAAAAGCCATCCAGTCAAAAATCTATTTTTTTTTTTTTTTATACTACCATGTGCATTCTACGACTATTTTAAAATAGACGAGGAATGCACATGGTAATATAAAAAAAGTAAAAAATATATTTTTTTTCGATGTCCCTGTGATTTCTGAGTTACAAGGATTGATATGAAATTTTGGATATAAATAAAGGACAGTAATCTGCATAGGGTGCCATCGTTCGAGTTTTATGTGCAGCATATATTGAATGGGTCCTGTGCCCATTGTCTGAGCACCCACCTCGATAGGCGAGCGCAGGAAGAATAGCAGGACGTCTTTTTATATATATAATAATATATTTCCTACAGTTATAGTTAGGACCTAGTTTCCATAGGAACATTTTCAATTCTAGTATGCTCCGGAGTTCAGCTGCTGTGTGGAAAGTTTCTAGGGTGTTCTGTCAAGTGAGGGCCGAGAAAAAGCGTGGGTCCCAAAACGCATTTTCCCCATGCAATTTCCCATTGGGATTTTAGACACAACAGAAGCCTGAGCCACTGAACAGAATTACACCAAATTTGACAGAAAGCTAGCTCTTGGTCCAGAAAGAGCGTTTTCTGTGATTTGATGTAAATCGGTTCAGCAGTTGCTGAGTTATTAAAGAAAAAACAAATTTGATTACCTAGGGACGCAGATCCTCCATGGTGGATCCTCCTGCCAAAGAAAAGCCCTGATTGGCTGGCCGCAATCTGAGAAAAAAGTTGCGGCCATCACTTTGTTCATCAGCTCGTTGTGGGGAGTAGAATAAAAGTGAAAAATGACATAATGGATAAGGTAATACATATCTTGATCCTATAGGTCAGGAGGAGGAGAGGGCCCTCAGGGATCCCTCACGGGCAAAAATGTGCCAATTTTTATTTTTTTATTTTTTTGTGCCATGGATCGACCACAGGGCTCATTGCTCAGTGTGTCCCCCAGCATAAATCCACAACCGATCCGTGGATCCAGAGCCCACTGAAAAATAAATACACCCACTCAGAAACTTACACACTAACCCTGGCACGCTGGGTTGGGTGCAGCGTGGCGCTGGCAGCACACTGGGAGATGGCCCTGTGGTAAACCCACTGCTGTGTACGCTCTTTAGTCCTGCGCGGTGTTGGACTGGATGCATGCGGGGGACAAGGCCCTGCTGCAAAACCCCCACCATGTTAAAAATATATATATATATATATATATATATATATATATATATATATAAATAAAACAAAAATATTAACTGAAAAACCAAAGAGTACTGGGATGTTATAGTTGGGAATTAGCATATAAAAAGCCTTAGAAATTCACTGAAAAAACAAAGAAGAACGATATAGTTAGGTTCTGATTTTATACTCACAAAATCATAGAAATTCTGCTGTTACAGTTAGTTATTTCAAGTAACTGTAACTTGTGCCCTAAAGACCTAAAGTAACCATAGGTTGTGCTCCTGCCATGCACAGTTTTCTTATCAAAAATGTTATTACAAATGTTGTAGTGATATTATCAGTGATGCCTTAGTAGATGTCATGAATGATGTAATATGTGGGGTAATTAGCTCTGCATGGCAATGGTGCAAGATATTAGTTAGTTTAGGGCACAAGCTATTGTTACTTGAAATAACTCTTAACTGCAGGGGCTGAATTTCTGAGGTTTTGTGAGTGTAATTCAGAACCTAACTATAATTGCCATGTAACCCTTGTTTTTTCAATGAATATATATACATATATATATATATATATATATATATATATATATATATATATATATATAGTGATATTTGATATATATTCATTCTCTAAGTATCCCTGCATTAGACAAGCAGCATATTCTAGATGCTTTAAAGTCAGTTTTAAAGATATTTAGGAAGCATTTTGTAAACTGCGTTCTTATAATCAAGTCGGTGCAAGAACCATTATGGTGCTTCTAAGTGCTATGAACGCAAGAAGAAGATAGCGTAGCAAACTGCAACTGATGAAACGGCTTATCTTCAGAAATGGTACCAAAATTCTTGCCCTTCTTTAGTGGCTGAGATGGAGGACCTAGCAATCTAAGCCACTAAGATTCTGAAAAATAGTTGGCCTCCTGGGATAAGAATTTATACCTTAACCTAGTTACGCTTCTGGTGATTAATTTGCGCACCAGTATAGACAGTTTTGGAATTTATCCAGAGCGTAAGAAAATTGCTGTTCCCTATTTGAGGATAAGTTGTGTGTTATTTGCATAGCAGCTATCCGCAAGTCCAAAGATGTAACAAGTTTGGCCAGAGGGACCATACAGGTGCTGAATAATGTCTGAGGTACCCCTCACAGAAAGAAGATCACAAAATGATGAACCGAAGGGCATGTGGGCCACCGCTTGTTCTATCTTCTTGTAGGAAAGAATCTAATCCACCACGTACAAGCAAACAACTCCCCCCCCCCCCCCCCCCAAGGCCCCACCCCCAGTCTGTAGAACCCTTTCCTACCCTATGACTGGCATATTATGCTATATGTACAGTACACCGAAACCAGTGCTTAATTTGAAAATAAAAACGTGCCGCTTCCCGAAGCTCTCCTCTGAAACTCGCGGCTGCGGCAGCTAAATGTGCAGGCACAGAATACTGCGGTAGCGTAAACCCGAAGTCATCTTGGGCCTCTTCAATGCATTAAAAGCCACTCCGTGCCTCTTCAGTTAACTCTTGCAGCTTTCTGCTTTCGCCCTTTGTGACGCTTTTTTTTTTGTTGCTCTTCCTCCGTGTTTCCCACACGCTTTTTCTGAAGGTTGCTGGCGCCTGCGTGGACTGCTTTTTGTGTGTTCTCATTTTCATTGTGCTCTTTAATGTTACCGCCTCTTCACCTTCCTTTAACTTCTCCAATATTGTCAGTACATAGACATTTAGGACGAGTGAGAGGGGTGTCAAATTTGGTTTAGCTCGGGGCGCTCCCTAGCAAAGGTCAGCTCTGCCTGAATCCTGCTACACCCCACGCTACAAATGTGGGCTTCAGTGCACCTCAGTTCTGATTTGCATCACCTCCGCCAAATCAAATGTCACTTTACGCAGCTCCAGCAATGCATCTCACTCCAGACAGCTCCGTTAGAGCGCCAGCGTCTCGTAGTATCCCCTTCTATACCGGTACCAAGGCACTGCCTGGCTCTGCCAGGGCGTCTGGTGCGTGACCTCCAACATCCTCTGCTCACCCATTACTTCATGCCACGAAAGCCCCACCACACAATCTTCATAGCAAATGCACCTCTCGCTGGGGGCCACTCAGCTCTGTCAGAGCACCTCAATATCGCCCCCAGCACTCCAGTACATATGGTAGTGGGACTCCGATGCTTCGGTCCCACCCCTACAATACTATTGTGCATAATTACTGCAGCCCTCACGCACAAAACGCAGCCCATAAAGGTAGTAGCATGTCCTTCATTGTTCTGTGGCAGTTTTTAGGACTCGTCCACAGTGGCGCTCGCACCCCCTCTCACCCCCTCTCCTCCTCTTACGGAATTCGCAAGACTCCTAACCCTGTGTGGGGAGAGGCGCAGCGGGAGGTCCCGAGACCCTGCTCCCAGGGGGGGCTACCTAGAGGGTCCTGATTTAGAACGCTGGCGGCAGGTCCCGACGCGTCTCGTGACAAGCCCCGCGTCTCGCGCCGGGCAGGAATGCCGGCGGATGCAGGACGGGCCTGGGAGGAGAGCGCGGGAACACGTCGGTCTCCTAGCGACCGGCCGCCTCGCGCAGGATCCCATTGTTTCTTCCTTTTTTAGTCATCTTCGGCGGCGCTGCACCCTTCTGGTGTCGGAGGGTGACTTCCTAGTGCTCTGGCCACAAGGATGCCTGAGACCAGGGCCAGCAGCAGGGGAATGGGCCTGCAGTGTTTGCTGTTTTTTGTTGTGTGGCTAGCCTGTGTGTTTGGGGGCTTCCTAAATCTGTGATGTGCAGGTGCGGGAGATGGTTGTGTGACAGCGTGTCTTTTTGCGGCGCACACTGTGCCTTGTGCCAGCGTCCAGTGGAGCCCAGCTCCAGGGCGTGGGTGCACTGCATGAGTTGGGCTGTGTTAGCTATTAAGGGGACCCAAACTTCCTCTGTCCCAGCAAAACTGGTGCGGGCCCTCACTGCCTCAGTTCCTGTATTCTTGCAGCGACGGCCTGAGACCGTCCACGGCCAGCAGCAACTAATAAAACATTGAGTGGTAGATTAGACATCGCTACCGGTGTGTATGGACGCTGACATGCCGGGCTTCATCAAAGCATGGAGGGCAGAGCCCAGCAGGTGGCGCCAGTTATACCCCAAACTTACAACCGTGCTGTTCTGGTAGGGCTTGCCTCGCAGTTCATCGGTTGTTTAAGGGGCGTATTCCTAGAAGAGAACCCACAAACCCATCCGTGCTTGAGGCCAGGGGGAAAATGAGGGCAAAGATGAGTAATTCTAGTTTTCGAGATAACCCTCTTCAGAGCGATGGTGTGTGACGACCAACCCGTGGTCTGCTCAGTGTTGTGCAACACCGGCTGTCTGCAGGTGTTTTAAGCCAACGTCATCAAAGATCGCTGTGAAGTGCAAATAATCTGTTTTATAGGGATGAAGGCTAGTGAGGGCACGTGTGGAGCGAAGGGGCAGGAGGTAGTCGTGTGAATCCTATCTCCCCGGCCTGTTCGTTCCTTATCCGTTAGATTGTGCTTGTTTCCCAAAGACATAGGCAGCACTGCCCGGGCCCCTGGTGAGCCCACCAGCTCTCAATGCTATGTCTTGTCTGTATCTTCAACACTTGTGTTGGGACTGGGAGGACAACTAATGCCTTCATTTGCCTACAACGGCCTCTACATTTAGGACTAATCTCTAGATGGAAAATAAAGCGAATCTTTTCGTTATTACTGTTACAGTTGTCTGTGCTCCACCCCTCTACCCCTGAGTTTCTGCGTTGTAAACCTATTTATATTTTACTGCTTCACAGGACTGTCTGCAGTGTGTCTCTAGCCTTCTGGAAGCTTGGCCTCCGAGTTGGACACCATTCCAGCATCTGACCTCCCTAGACCTGGGCAGGTCTCCGGGTTAAGTCTGCCCACTAAAATATAATGGCAAATGCAGTTGCTCTTAGCCACCCGTCTCCCTACCCACGGCCTTAACACAGAGCGTACTCGCTTGGAAGTTACGCAACAGGATATGTCCAGTATCCTGCTGATGAAGGGGTACTTTAAGACTCCAGCTTGTGCCTCGTGAATGTTAACGGCGTACTTTCCAATTGAGGGACGCTGCTACTTCTTTATTTTTTCAAAAATACACTTCTCATTTTCCCCTACCAATGATATAGCAATTGTATTACAACCTGTTCTCCGGGTTGCTTCTTCGGTAAGATGCACACTGGAGCCTGAGCTCCCGTATGCCTTGCCTTTAGAGTTGCTCGCCAAATCTCTTATACTTGGTTGTCTTTTCCTATAATATGCACAGTTGAGCTTGAGTGCTTAATTGCTTAGTCTTATCAGATACACGCCGGAGTTTCTGTGCCTGGGTGCCTTGTTTAGTGGGACATACGCCGAAGCTCTGATACCTGGTTGCCTTGTCCTTTGAGGTGAACGCTGAAACTTTAGCGCCTGGTTGCCTTGTTCTCTGGGCTGCACGCTGAAGATCCTACATTTGGTTAGCTTGTCCTGTAATATCAACGTTGGAGCTTGAGTGCCTGGTTGTAGGAGCTTGAGTGCCTGGTTATCTTATTCTCTGTGATGCACGCCGAAGCCCGAGGGCCTGGTTGTCTTGTCCTATAAGATGAACACTGAAGCTTGAGCACCTGGTCGTCTTGTTCTGCAAAATGTACGCCGAAGCTTGAGTGCCTGGTTGCCTTGTTCTCTGGGCTGCATGCTGAAGCTTGACCACCTGGTTGGCTTGTCCTATAAGATGAACGATGGACTTGAGCGCCTGGTTGCTTTGTCCTGTAAGATACACGCTGAAGCTTGAGCGCCTGGTTGGCTTGTCCTATAAGATGAATGCTGAGCCTTGAGCGCCTGGTTGCTTTGTCCTGTAAGATGCATGCCGAAGCTTCAGTGCCTGGTTGCCTTGTTCAGTTTGACGCAACTAGAGCGTGTGTGCAAGGCGGACTTGATTGCTTTGTTACAATCCAGAGCTTCCTTACAGATTGAATTCTAGTGTGACCAGGCTTTGGTTTTCTGTCCGAGGTCCAGAGAAGTGTTCTGAATTTTCGGAGAGGCTTGATTCTGAGCAAAGGCGTGCATGTGTCGAGAAGAGGAACAAGTCAGAATAACTTTTTTTCTAACCTATATATTGGTTACATGAGTTACGAGTCTACCTTTTGAGTATGATATGGCTGTGTATGTTTTGTCTGATTGTAGCGGACTGGAGCTTGTGACCCTTTTTTTATGACCTTCATTCATCTTGTACAAAGACATGTAGCCATACAGCAGTAACCTCCAGTGCTACGGTGCTGTGAACAGTCATCCTCCCACCCAGCTGAGGCTTCTCCTTTTCTTCAGCTCTGCCACCTCTTTCCTGCCTAAACTACGAAATGCACCACATTTATTGGTTGTTACTTCATTGTATCCCCAAGATCATCTGTTTTATATATTCTGCGAACCTCACATCCGTGCTTTTTAAATGCTGACAAACGTGCACTATTTAAACTGTTTAGCTTTCCCAGCTATTTCTACTTGTTCTTCTCTTTTCCTTATTCATTCATTCTCAAAATGGTGTCCATGTGCCACCTCTTTTTACTTTCATTCCCTGGCTTTGGTTGTGGAATTTGTTGGGAGAGCCGGAACGTTTCAGTGATGGGTCTGCCTGTGTTACAAGCCTAGAATACTGTGCACTTTTGCTTGCAAGGCCTGGCCAAGACTTACTTGGTTTCCTTTTGTTTCCAGCGGTCAAAGCCTGTCTACTTTTTGTGTGATGTGAAATGTGCTGCCAAGTCCTGTGTAATTCTATTGAAGTGTATTAAAACATTTATATAGTGCTAACTAATCCTATTTGGGGACACTTGTGTACTTGGGTAGCACGTTTCACTGTGTAGGATGTGTATGTCAAAGTGTATTGTCTTTGTTTTGATCCTGTGTGGGAAGTGTTTTCATGCCATACATGATCACCAAAAAGGTGCGGTTAACATTTTATGGGACAAAACATCAAAGTGATAGATGAATACATGAAAAAGTGTGAAGGAGTGGTGTGCAGTTTGTTTCCTCAATAAGCTCGCAGTTTTGAGCAGCTCTGCTAGTCCACTAATAGATTTTTGTTTATGATTGTAGTCCACTTACATGGTTACTTCACTGGTTTTCCATTCTTAGACAAGTTTATGGTCCCTTGTATACATGGTTCGAGTAAGAAATGTTAGCAAGATCTGCTGGGATTGACGTTGTTAATTTCTGATTTGTTATTGTGAATGTCAAGAAGCATTCATAATATGTACCTTGCTGGAACCTGAGGTAGTGAAATAAATAACAGTCCTCCATTGGCCGGCGGCAGCTGGTAGATCTCTCCAGTTGGTGATGGGTGGTTTATTGCTGTGGACTGGTACAGTACTGAGTGATGAGCATGGCCACAGTTTTGTATTATGTAGGTGTAAAAGTGTTCCGCATTATAAGTGAATTATTATGCAGCCTGCATGACCTACAATGGTCAGCCTGACCGCTGTGGTATTGTGTGCCAGCAAGGTTACATATTGTATTGTAAATCCATTTATATAGTGCTTACTACCGCATATGAGACATAAAAGAGCTGTGCGCTGTGCAGCAGGCTGCTCTGTAATCTAAGGTTAGTGGGTAATAAAGTGGTTATTGGGTTTAGGCTTGTGCTCTCAAGAAAACCATTCTGTGTATTTACTCCAGCTTTGTGGCTTTTTAAATTAACAGACGTTAGGTTAGGTGTAATCATTAGTGGGGGAGGGTGTGTGAGTTGATACAGATGGTTGGTAGAATTAACAGGTGAGAAAGAGGAGATTTGTTATAGTTGGGTTGCAGGAATGGCTTTCAAGGAAGGATAGCTTGTGATTCTTGTAATTTTGGAATTAAATGAGGCCATTTGGCAGACATACAATGACAAAAATCAAAGGAAACATGCCTGTGACTTAAAGTAGACTGTGCCCAGAGCATGTAAAGGTGGAAAGTAGGAAAAGTGTCACTTGTAAAAAAGGGAGAGAAGAGTTTTTCATGCAGAGTTTTTAGGAGTACAAAGCATATACTCCGAAGATGCAAAATGTAGAAATAAGACTCCCGTTCACTACCCAGAGGTGGAATATGTTTAATAAATCATATGAAAAAAACAACAGTGACCATGAGAATAAGTGGTGAAGACCAGCGGTGTCAAGCACTTTAGAAATGGGATCCAACAAGATCCCACATATGTTACATAGCTCAGTGTGACCAAATAAAACTGTTATCTTTACCTACGCTTGGCAAAGGCCAATGTTAGTCTATGGAGGAGGCATTTGAGGCTATTAGGATCACTGCTCCGCTTACAAACATCGGGGAGAACAGACATTTCCAGGGCATCTGTGCCTGCCACACAGGGCAGGCACAGCAGTCTGCTAATGTCTGGTAGGGATTCCAAGGCATCTCATTGGGCTTTGCTGTATTTGAGGGGATTTGGAAAAAACATTAATGTGAATTAAGTGGGCATTGACCATCCTTTGTAAACTGGGACTTTTTAGAAATTGCAGCTTAAATGTTCCCATGTTCGCTAGTGCCTAAGGCCTTCTTTTGCTTGTTTGCAATTGGATTTGCCGGCTAGTCAAGTAAAGTAGAGTAACGGCTTGAGGGATCTTGGAACCGCACTCTTTGGGCTACCCAGGGAGATTTACATGGCTATGTATTGGGAGGAACAGCTAGCATTTAGACAATTATTTTGTAGGTGGATCCCTCCTGGCTGGGGCCACTTTCTGAGTAGGAACTCTGCACTCCTGGTTAGGTCTTTCTAACCATGAGCTGTAGATCACAAACTGATTCCAGGTCAAAGGGGAGATTCAGAGAGTCTTTAAACATCCTCACGGTATTCTGGACAGTAGTAAATAGTAGCAATGGCTTGAGTCCAACACTAGCAATGGAGAAGGTGTGTGCTCTGCCACAGAGTTGTGTGTCTGTTTTGTGGAGCATATGTTAAAAGGCTTCTTGTCGGTGTTAAGTAAGTGTACTTGGCTGTTTATCGGCACACTATCACCACCCTCTCTCACTCATCCGCTCTTTCGATGCATCGCCAGGTCTATGGCACAGTTTTTAGGTTCAGGCAGGCATTCCTCCCAGGGCTGGTCACTAACAGCTGCCGTGCACTGGGGAAGGTGTGAGGCTGGGGGCAAACCTATCTAGTTCAAAGCTCTGAATCAGGTATTTCAGGTCAGGATCTAAGTGTGAGGGATGCTACCTGGCTACAATTCATCTTGCCCAGTGCTTTAAATGGGAAAAAATAAGTGCAGGTACTCATTAACACATACTAGTAGTGTGGTGGGTGGGGCTATGGGCGGGGCTAAGAGCAAGACATGGGATACATTCTTATATACCAGTTGCAGCACATGCCAAGGCCCATGAGAAATGTGTTTGAACAAACAAAACAAGTTAACTCGTTAAACGAAATGTAAGCGAAACACAATGCTATTTATCTTACTGGCAAACATATTTGCTGTCGTTTTGCACAATACTATATATTCTTGAACGTGCACACACAGAAAGAAACAAGCAGAGGCGCACACCCAAAGCATTCCACACAGTCCTCCTTAAAGTGCCCTGATTCTCTCTCTTTCATTTGCTTTTCTCTCACACAAAGACACACACATACCAGCAGGCAAACACACATACATAAGCAGACCCTCGTTCAAGAGACTAAGGTGGGATCAAAGCCATTTTAAACTTTCCTCCCATGGCTTTCTTAGTTGTCACAGCGGGGCTGCCTCAATTCCTGTGTTTACACAAAAGCACACGAGTGTGTAAATGTGATTGACAGCACAGGGCCTGAATGGACCCTGTTCTGACAAACCCACGTGATCGTAAATACCCAGACATTAGGCACATATTCACCGCTGAATAGCTCAGCGGGGCTCAGTTTAGGGCGACAGAAGCACCTTTGCTGTCAGAGGCGGGTTCAACTCTGAGAGCCCAGTGCTCACCAGCACTAGCAGCTAATGAGCCTACCGTTCATGAGTACCGGTACTCTCCTTGGCAGCAGAGAAGTGCCGGTACTCAGATTGAAAAAAATAAGAAGTGCCGGTACTCAGTACCGGTGAGTACCGGCCCATTTAAAGCACTGATCTAGCCACCATATTTGCAGCCCTTTACATTTCAGTTACGAGTCATTGTCATCAGGAGAGTTAAGTTGTCAGAAATGGAAACTAAGTGTCCCAAAGGTAACAAACAAGTTGGCAACTCTAGAGTAAAGGAGGGGTGGGGGGTATACATTGTAGCATCAATAATAGCCATCTCAATTTCCAGTGTCCCAACAAATGGAAAATGTAACTACTCGCCTGGGTGTGAACAAGAATTTTAAAACCATTCCACTGCGGCCGATGGTGTTTGCAGAGCACTAGTCATTGTGATATGTTGATCTTTTTAAAATTTCCTTTGAATATTACTTTATTTAAAACTGTATGTATTCAGTGGGATTTTAAAACGTCAACTAAACTGGAGAGCCCTGGAGCACCGGACAGGGGCTTGAGCGCTAGAAACGATACAGGATAGCTTACAATAAGTCACCTTTGTTAGATTTTCAAAACATCTTAAACTTGCATTTGAAGACTTTTCAACTTCTTTGAAGCTGTCCTGCTCTTATGTTTGTCCACTCTGCTAATAAAAACGTTGAGCGTTTAGTGGTTGAAGCATATTGATGTTTTGGGGTACAAAACTTGCCCCTTAAACACTGTTCCCCATTTCCTCTTTTTAGAAACCTTGCTACATCTATGAGCCTCTGACAAAAGCGCCCATATGTGCCACTAGTTGGAAATATGGCAGATGCATTAATATATGCTGGCTAACTAGAAATGGTGCTTCGGGAACAGGAGTGCCACTTAGCTCTTAAATAGTATGTGATCACTCTTTACTCATTTTAATAAACTAAAAGCTGAACGACCGACATGGTACCTCTCAGGGATTCAAACATTCGCCGTACTGGTTACACCAGAGATGTCCAACGTAGATTCAGCAAGGTCAGCTTCATGCTAGATTTTTGGGCTGATCAATGACTTTGTTAATGAGTTTTAGTTATGAAATAGCATTGACATATATCTTCTGTAGATTACCTGGAAATCTGACTTTTTTGGACTTGTGCTGAACACCGCTGGGCAGCATGCAGGACTTTGCAGCTGGCGCACACCCATCTGATAAGGTTAGCAGAAGAAACCATGGGAGAGAGCACACCTTATTCCACGTTAGCATTCAGTTCTACAAACGATTGTAATCTTGCCCATTAATGCAACCGGTTCAGTCAAGGCGAACCAGGACCCCAAGCCCCAAAATGCATTTAGCTGGTAAATGCCAGCCAAGGAATAGAAGATAGTGTTCCGGATCACAGGTCCTAACTGTACCAGTAAGCTGTCATGCCAGTGTTTAATGTTCTTCCTCTCATCTCTCTTTTCCTCCTTCGTGGCAGCACACTGTTGTGGTTTTCAAAGATTGCAATACCTGGATACTCGCAGGCTATTGTAAACAATTGTTTACTTTGCACATAACTTTATCTTGCATGCTTATTCTGAAATACGGACACATTAGCAGGAATGTGTGAACCAATCAAAATGATTTTAGTGTTCATGATGTCACCTGGAAACACAAGGTGGGAAACAACCAAGTTATTGATGGGAACCCATGGACAATTAAATGTTATGTTTGCTCCGGCCACCCCCAATAGGTAAGCTCTTTTCCTCTATTAATGAGTAGAGGCATTATGTCCAACATGGCACTACTCCCTCATCCCCGCTCCTGAACCACACAAGGCGTAACTGAAAATAATGTATAGCACAGTCTTTTCAACTCATTCTCCAACAATTAGCTTGTAAGCTACAGGTAGCTCACCAGCTACCTATGAGAAGCTCTCCAGTGCACAGCCCAGCCTAGTCAATCTAAAGCTTCGCTTGTTTTCATTAATATATTTAAAACAAAAATATAAAGCATGTATTTGAGACGAAAATTTATGTATTTTCAGAACTTATTAGCTGATATTTGGAGAAAAATAGTTGAATTTCCAAAATATATTTTAAGTTGATATGTACAGATCAATCATGGGCTATGAGGATACCTATTACTTATTATTACCTTGGTACCAAGGGCCCTGCAGCTTTGGACGTTATGCATTTTCTGTGTACATAAAGTTCTTATTACCGAAAAGGTTAGAGACCCCCGGTACAGCCAGCATCCTGCCACCCACCGCCACCACACTGTCTCTACCTCCATCCGAAGAGCAGGAAAAAAAGTGGCAACCTGTCCCTTTTCCCACCACACTTACCAGGTTTTGAAAATGCTTGCTGGTGATGGTTCTTCTGTTGTTGTCTAGCTGAAATGAACCACAGCAGTAGGGTCACCATGACTCCATGTCAAATGCGCACCTTGGTTGCAGGCTTAGGCTTTCACTTACCACCTGAGTGGATTCTCAAGGATGCAGTCTTGGTTTAGTCAATTTTAACACAAAATCATTGATTTGTAAATGGAAAGTCAGGACTAGAAACTCTGTGATGTGGATTCATGTGGTAGCCCAGGACACAGCTCATGTCTCTCTTTGCCCAGGTAGAAAACCCCCCACATTTTTTTGGGTTGATTGATTGGGTGGATTGATTGATTGGGTCGTTAGATCCCTGCTGCAGACAGGTGAAGCTGTCTGGAGGCAGAGCTTTTGTTTCCGATATATTTCATAAACTTATCATGGGCTTTGGATCAGCCATATAATAATGTTGGCCCTCTGCTCTTATTGTATGGATTTATTGACCATCAGTTATCTAATTTCAAATCAATGGCTTTCAGACCTTTTCCTGTATTTGTTGAGCCTAAATGCATTTTGGTCTCAGTGAGTCATATCCTTCCACTGATCGCTCGAGCGGACTCTTTTGTTTCTTTGATGTCTCACTTGCTTGCTCATCTCCCTGTCCTCACTTTTTTATAACCTTTCCTTACTCCACGATGCTTCTTACTCCACTCTCCTCCTCATTGTTTTCAATATTTTTAAAAGGACGTGGCAGCTGCAAAGTGTTCAATTGCTTTTTTTATTTATTAATTTCCATTTTTTGTTCCGGGAAGGCCATCTGCCATGTTAGAACAGTTAATTAAAAAGTATAAAATGATCACCATGCTTCACAATGCATGTGCATGCTTGCCAGATTGCCGTCCATGTGTGTGCAGGACCATGACGTGTTTGTGAGCAATTTCCAATTAAAAAAAGACAAATCTAAGAGCTAGGCCTTTTAAATCAAACAGCTGTTGACTTGGCCAATACTTATTTAGTAATGTGAGCTAGAATTTCAATATTCCCCCTATTGCATGCTTGCATTACATTCTGGTAGAAAACCAAATGGAAGGGTTTGTTTCAGTCTATATTGGAACAGTTATGTCGGTTACAGTTTTGCTTGTACTTGGCTGTGTTTGAGTAAAGATAGAAAAAAACAAGTGGGCCTTTTATATGTGGAGGTGAAAAGGAAGTGGCTGCACTGAAGGGAAATTGCCCTTGATCTTCAGAGCAGGGGTGAGGCATGTTGGAAAACCCCAACAGGGTGGCTTATTTGCCACTGGTTGATCCTTGCTTACAAGGAGGGTTCTTAGCAGCAGGTACGTAGGGACTCTGTGAGGAACAGCTCTATGGCTCGCATTCCCAAGTGCTATGTTAACGCTGTTTAAAAAAAAAAGCAGATAAGTCTTGGAAATTGAAGTCTGTGTCTGGAACTTTTGAACTCATAATCACTTTGGAGAACCTCACAATATCTGAGCATAAATCCAAGGAGGTGGCAACATCTCCATCAGAACCTTGAGATTAGCGATCCGCTCCCTTAGAAATTTGGACGAGTCTCAGCCAAGGAAGGGAGACCAACTCATGGAGGGCCTGTCCATGTCTGAATTTGTACCTAGGGGGGTTTAAACCTTGATATTACATTGTTTTCTCCAGGAGAACCCCAAGGTGTTGGACAAAGTCGGACCCTTGGGACTAAGGAACCTGTCCCAGAGATCTCCAGAATTGCAAGATGCCCATCAGTCAGCCTTGGGATTTGGAAGATCTTACCCTCTAGGTGCGGTGTTTTTTCTCAATGTATTTTTATTTTCATTTTATTTTATTTTTTACTGATTTGGCTTTTTTATTCACGGGCGTGAACGCAAAGCTTTCACAAAACTATGCCTATTCTAAAAGGAGTGCAGTTAATTGAACCTTTGCCTTACTATATTGTTATTTTGTGCTGTAAAAGGAGTGAATGTATCCGTATTTTACTGCCGAAAGCTTCACGGGGTAGCCTTTAAAGTTTCTGTTGCCAGGTTTATGGCCCACAGAGAGCTGTTTTCTCAGCACTTCCAGTGCGAAGGTGGCATTTATTCATTTTAGTTACTCATCCTGACAAGGCCCTCTACTGTTTACACTTGCTGCAATTTGCTGTGGGAACTAAAATATAATTGCATTGATTTGCGCAAGGCCACTCTGCATGTCTGCTTGGGACACTGCATCCCTGAAACACCAGATGACCTCTAGTTCCCTAACTCCAGTAAAGTCAGTTGCTTTTCAGACAGCTCTGGGACCTGTATATATATCTGTAAATGAAACATCAGAGATCCGCTCCCTTTCGTGGGCAGGTGCCTGGGGTGTGTGTTTCCCGGGTTTGGCTCCGGGGATACATTTAGAAGTTATGCGCATAGGGCGCTTGCATTGGGCGGGCGGGGGTAGTATGAGGGCAGGAGCGCACTGGCGAGTATTTGATGTACTTGGTCTCACACTGGTGAGCTAGCAAAGGTGGGTGTAGATTAGCGGGTTAAAAGGTTCTGTTTAAGCTAGACACGTGATTGATCCTGCTGAACTGATTAGGCGTGTCCTTTGTGCACCGCTGGTATTTCAAAATTATTTAACTCTTTGAAAAAATATTTAACGTTTACTAATTAAATGAGTACATTTACGATCTGGCATCGTGTATTGGCTGCCTAGTTGGCAATCCTACTGTACGTCTCGCCGGCGTGCTTAGTGGCAGGAGGTTGCGCGGCCTCCTTCGTGGTTTGTACATCTGCAGCCCCGCGTTGGGTGACTGACTCCTGAGGATGATGAAATGGACAATGTTGAAGGCACATGAAGCTGGGATAAAGAGGAAACAAAAACACTTCTGGGAAAGCAAGGGAGGGGTTTAGACTCTTCACAGCAGGTTCGGATGTGAACTGGGTTAGAGGAAGGCAGCCGAGCTCCGCGGGTTTACAGCGCATGCTGGCTGGACTCGTGCCCGAAGGAGTCTGTGTAATCTACTACCGGGGGCGTGTGTACGGTACATACTATGTACAACTGGGCCCAGTATATGTGCGAAGTAGATGGCCAGCCGACGGTGCGTTTGCATTCCAAGGGCCTTGGTGTAGTATACGTTTTTTGAAGGAGTGGGCATCCTAAAGTTTTTGTACACACCCTATGCACAGCCCTGCATGTTTCCAAGCGCCTTGTCTGATATGCTGCTGCGGGCCAGGTATTTTCCCTGTCCTCTGAATTCTGGGACTTGTAGTCATGTTTATGCCACTAAAAAACAGGACAACTAGTCCCAGGATTCAAGGGGAAAAACTGGACTGGAGTATCACATCACCCATGGACCTGGGAAACTGGCAGCTAAGCATGCACACAGCATTTGATGCCTGCATGTTTTCTATACTCCGTGTATATACTAAAGAGTTTGTTTTTACGTGCCCTGTTTTCTAACATTTGATACATGCATGCACTGCTTAGCTCTTCTGTTTACAGGAGAGGTGTATGCAGAGGATACAGGAATTGTGTGTACATGTACTGCTTTGTGCACACATGTATGCATCATTGATTTGGGCAGTATTTATTTCGCATGCAAAATGCAGAGAAATCGAAGTTAAATATTTTCAGTGCTAAGTGTCCTGCAAGAATACCAACAAAGAATCCCTTTGAAATGACGATCGCGTATTTAAAAATGAAGGGCGGGAGTGCTCATATGCCCCCATTTACAAGATAAAGGTGGGAAAATATAGAACATGAAGGCTCTGTCGCACTTACCTGCAGGGTTGCTGGCAGTCTGTACCAAGGGCAACAACTTCCCTTCTCAAAAAAATCAGAGCCATTGCAAATTACTCATTTTAAGTATCCACAAATTACAGTGTTGAGAGGTTACACAATGTTCAATAAAACATCACCCAGCCACAGGTGACCAGTGCCTTCTGGTCTTTCTCTTTCCACTCCTGCCACTCCAGCCAGGAGAGATTTATGAGTCTATAAACCTGTCTTGTCCTTGGTCAAACAGATGACCCCACCAGATCTTCCTTCAAGACCTGATTCAGAGGCTCTTCAAAATGTTCCTTGTTCCAAGGGAAGAAAGCACCCTTCTTTGGAGCACTGCAGACATTGATCAACAGTGTATGTAATCCTTGGCCCCAGTTCATCCTGGGATCGTGTAAAACCAGGCAATTAGAAGCTATGGGGATAGTTTTTTTAGTAACACAAAACGATGATGGACGGAGTGCTGACAATGCAAACACTCACCCCCAGTCACAGATCTGGGTTTAATCCATCGTTCTTTTGCTCACCATGCCACCCCAGTTCGGACCCAGCCATATGCAAATCAGTCTTGACCCTGTTCCTCATGGGAACAGTCCAGCCCGAACTGCCAGGCCAGGTCCTCCCTGAACCGGAAACAAGCGTCCTGGGACCGGTTTCAGGGTATCACCCTTCATCAGCCAGACTAGCTTGATTCCAGTGGCACAGTGAGCAAGGGACCCACATCTGGGCATACCCTTCCCACTTAGGGCAACATTAGTAACACAAAATGATGTTTTTTTACCCAGGCAATTTCTGCCAGTACAAGAATTTGAACAGATTTACAGTCCACACAGATTAGATTGTTAGCACATAAATGAAGCTTCTCAGGCCAAGGGCAATGGTCTGGAGTAAGACTTCCAGTACTCCAGGACATAGCTAGGAGACCCAGTCTAATTCCACCTCCGTCAAATCTGGCCAGTCTCTTTGCCTTGGACTTTACAAGGCAGAAGACCAACCGATGGACAAAAGGAAAACTGAGCACATGCCTGCGCTTCATTGCCATGCATGAATTTGAGGAAATTTAAACAAAATCGGATAGTGTACGAGTTACAGTGTTCTGCTTAGTAAGTAGTTAAGAGGGGTGGTTGTAATGGGTAGCCTTGTCTTGGGTCAGTCCTTGCAGCTGAGGTAACTGCCCCTTTCTTAAATTAATACTTTTGGTTGTCTTAAGTTCCATATTGGGGAGCCTAGGATATTAAAAGCACACTTTTTTCTTTCTTTGCTACTAAAGAAGTTTCAAGTTCCTATGGACGCTGTAAGATACTGTAACACACAACATTAGTTGCAAAGGGCTCGGTTTGAGTGCCCAAGGCCTTAACATTAGTGCCTAAGTGGCCAAGGGTGTCCCCAGACTTAGGTCCCTGGTTCACTGTGCCACCTGACCCAAGGTACAACTGACTGTGAAGCCCTAATCAGGGTGACATCGGTCTTGGGTTGCGTGTGCTCAGGTTCAGAGAGAACTGGCTTGGCATTTCAAGCTATACTCTTCCAATTGGAGCAGAAACAAAACTGATTTGCATATGGCTGGGTCTAATCTGAGATAGCATTATAGGCAAAAGATTGGTGGGTCCGAATTTCCCTAGAGCGATAGCCAGTGGTTGCATTTATCTTCCCATTGCCTTTTGGGGGCTTAATAAGAGGGACCAGCTTATGTGCTTCATCTTACTCATGGACACCATGATGACTACTGCTGTTCCCCCCTGCTGAATTCAGCTTAACCGAAGCCTTCCGTAAGGGCACATTAGGATTCAATTATTACTCCATTTCATAAAGACTCATAATTTTCAGTACTGGGTTACATTTACACGGTTAGTCTATACTGGCACTCATAATCTTAGTTTAGTTCACCTGAACCACTTGACTGTGATGCATGAGGAGAGTGGCATATGTAAGGAAAGACAAGGATTGGAAAAAATGTGTTCTTGTGACATTGAGTCATATGGTGATTTTCAGATATCTCATCCTGCTTACTGGGATGAAAAGCACTGTAAATGCCGGAGAGAAAAAAGAGAGATCCTGAATTCCACTGTGTCAAAGTAGCAATACCGAGAAACTGGGAAGCATACCTAGCACCACAATAAAGCTGTACAGGTCGAGGTCAGGAACCTTCGACATAGATCCAGTCACATAACCTGTTCTTTAACTGCACTACCTCCCAGTGGAGCAAACAAAATCAAGCATTTAACTGTGCAGCAAGTCCTTTCAAGGGAAGGCCCAAAAACAAGCATTGGCAAAGCCAACAGCTCTAGTGTTGGTCTCCAGACTTTTAGCTTTGTCAATGCTTGATTTATTTTCCCTTTGTTTTTGTAAAACTTTATTGTGGGAGAACCTACGGACCCTCACCAACATAAACAAGCATTTGCAATGCAATAGGGTCTCACATTTCTCCAAGTTACAGCTATTAGCAGTTATAAACTCCCAACCATATTTTTCTTGCCACATTGAATGGAAAAAAACAGTGTGATCGCGCTGCTACAGTTCACTCGTAGTGAAACCTATCGGCAAAAGTGCAATTATCTACGTAACCGGCAAAAGTGCAATTAACTATGTAACAGGGTCGATGTCATGCAAAACGCTCGACTTCTGCCAAGCGAGATCACGCTGCCAATAAAAGATAAAAAGTTGTCCACAAACCTGACGGGAAACAGCAAGCCTCGCATGTTTTCAGTACTTGGTGCACTCGAGGAGGGCTAACCACCGGAAAAGGCGTGACATATGCGTGCCTTTCACTAATGAAAGCAAGCAGATTTTAACAGGCAAGCCCACGAACCAATGAAAGACACTGACGTGACATGGACGGGGCTCCGAGCCCTTTTCTAACTCCTAAAGTGTCTTGCAAGCGAAACTCATGCAATGCAGGCTCGACCCTAAAAATGGCAAAAAGCAATATATTTTTTGTATCAAAAAACACATTGCCAAAGTAGCCCCCAGCACTTGGGAAACTTTTGTTTGTGAAATGGCTGAGTGCTGTCCCTCACAGTGAATTTAGTCAATGGCTGAAGTGGGCGTTGAGTAAACCCCGGTGCAGTGGTGCTTCATCTGTGGAGGATGGAGGGGAAAGGCTCAAGCACCCTCTCCAGGTAGGGACTAGGCAACAGTGACTGATCTTTCAGCCAGGGATCCTTCTGTCTGTTTTTAGTGCCTTTTACCCAACCGTGGCTGCCGTTTCCAGAACTCTGCGGATCGTTATCCACTAGCAGCTAGGCAAAACCTTGGTGTGTTGGAAACAAATGTTTCCAAGTCTGGTTTCTGAAGGGGAAAGCTTGGTCACGTGCCTGCAGCATGCAGGTAGATTAATAGGGCAGGCAGACTGTGTGGAATCCTTTCTTGCCAGTAGTTCGCACCCAGAGGAAAACACACCTTGAATTCTTCGGCACTCCTGCGGGGAGCGCCTCGCGTTAGCTCTGGCGTTAGCCCTTAGATGTTGGACTGTGGTTAATACTAAAAGATAAATGGCGAAATCGAGTGCATTTCACTTCCATTCGAGTTTCCATTTAGAATTATGTGTCTGTCGGGCTTTACAAGAAAAAGGTACAGTGTTTTGGGAGGTGAGGGCAGAGTGATCCTGGAATGGTGTCCTAATGTCGGTGGAAAAGGTAGCAAGTCTGCATGTGCTGTGAAGTTTGTCACACCATGTCTGAAGATCAGGCCCATCTAGTCTGCACGTTCCAGGCTGATGCAAACCAGCCTGCCTCTATGCTTCCTCCATGCAGTTTGTAAGCCAAAGGACATGGTTCCATTGTGGGGGTGATGGATAAAGCGATTGGTTCTGCACAGTCTTGGATACAGTTTTCTGTAAATTGCAGCTTGTCTTCAGAAACATTTTACAAACGTTTGCGCGCATTCTTCGCTGGACCTATGATACTTTTTTCACTTGAAGCCTCGCCGGATGCAAGAGCCCGGGGCATTTCCAGCTAACCCTACTAGAAGTGTCACCCACATTTGGTGCAGCTTGTTTGGACTCACTTAGGTGCCTCTAGTCCAGAGGTCTTCACATTAGGGGGTGCATCGCCAGTGGGGTCTGAAATTGAGGGTAAGGCAATGGCCATGAGCAGCATCCTGTTGAAAACAGTGCTGTGTTTTTGTGGTAAAAAAGTGGCAGTGAGCCATTGTGTAATGGGCCATCATTACAAACTTTGTAGCTCGTGTCCATGCTTGGAGTAGGTGTCAAAGTGGCAGGGCGGTCCAAATAACCTTCACAATCTGCATGCATCTTCAAGTTTTCCCCTGATCCCCATTTCCTGTAAAAGAACAGATCACTCTGGGGATTCTTTTACACTAGATTATTTGACTGTATTTTTTTAATGGATTACTGAGCTTAACTGCAGGCTTGACTATTAAATGTATCTGATAGAGACTTCTATTTGCAGATTCCTTACCTTACAATTTCCCCCAGGTGTCAGTCTGGGGGAAATTCTAAGGTAAGGAATATGCGAATAGAATATGTCTTTGCCAGATAAGGCGTTATCATAGGTAAGTAACTTGTTCATTTAGAACTGTTATTTTTATAAAACTAAGTGGGAAGACAAGGTGTTTGGCATTCTTGAGGGCCTTCCATAACTTTTTTTGTTTACATCAGTGAGGTGTGCAGCAGTAAAATTTTTAAGACAATTGCCCTAGCCTTAAGAACATTTGTTGAAAACTGGCACCCTCTGGTAGTGCTATAAGGTATTTGCCCACAGTGACTTTAACTGAGCACCGATCCTCAGTCAGCAGCACCCTTTCAGCAGGCAGGCCTTTGTTCCGAGAGCAGAGATTCCAGAGCAGGTGTCCAGGCCGGATCTGCGATTTTAGTCCAGTTCTCAATACACATCAAGGTTAATGTGGGGCATCTTTATAAGCTTGATCTGCATCAGTCACTGAGGAGGAGTCGGGGCAAGCGGGTAGGCTCAGTATAGTCACTTTTTTGTCTTGTGCATCCCAAGATAACTCCAAGTGTCACTGAATATCAGTGGGGTTGGCACCTCCAATCAGGACTTTTGAAAGATTTCTTAGTATTCCAGCCATCTCCCATTTTGACTAATTAATATGATATTGACAACATTGCTAGCCTTCTGGTCATAGTTTACAAAGAATTGTGTCTATTGCTGCTTGAGAAGTGGCAGCATTTCGGGAACCGAAGGAAGGGCTCTGGGGGCAGCAGTTTAAATACCTTTACCTCCCTCCTTTGATTGGCTGAGGGTTGTGGGTGGAATCACTGGTACCAGCTGGAGACTGGAGGATTGGGGCTGGTCCTTGGGAATCATGGTGAACCATCTTTGTATCCTGCTGGTGCCTGGATGAGGTGCGATCTCCCTTCAGGGACACACCGCTACTGTCCTGGCCATTTGGTTTCCCTCTGGGGCAAGCCAGGAACAAAGAAGGTGTCAATTAGGAGATCTGAGAACAGGGTCGGTAATGTCCCACTAACCGGACCATTTTTCTCGATGAAGTGGGATGCCGCTGGTCACAAGAGGATCAGTCCATGTACTAGAAATTAGGATCACCTTGAGAGACTGCTACTTGAGCGTTGCTGTCAGCTCAGCCGTGAGGGCTTTACTTCCCCTGGTGATGTACTGGTCACAGCTCCTTCAGTTGCCCCATCACCATTTCCGCTGAATCAACGAACTATGTGGACAATTTTGCTTTCTTCAGGACCTCTCTGAAGATGAGTTGTCCCTGTTTCTTGTACAGTATAACGGAAGAATAGTCGCTTTAAACCCTAGTTTTGCTTTTCCATTAGGTACTTGTCTGCAAGGACTTGGTAAAATACATCCTGCTGCAGCTACATTCAGAAGGAACATTGAAGGCCACGTACACACTGAAGTGTACTGTGATGCAGAAAATACCCTCTAGTGAATAGAGCACGAGTTAAGCTGCTTAGAGGAGTCATTGGCATAAAGCTATGTGTGTGGCTGCCCAAGTTTGCGCCTGTCTGTGCGCTGCAAATCACGCTTCCCATTGGCCGCTGCAAGCCCCCTCACTCTCCTGCTTAATAGAAATGTGATGGGGTGCCGAGAGCCTGCCCTGTTTGTCCGTATTTATGCTCTGTGTTTCACTGTGCCTGATCCAGTTAGGTGCTGAGTGAATTGGCCCAACATGAGACATACACGCCGCTTAAATGCATTAAGACGCAGGGAGGCCTGCCTCATCTATTCCAAAGTGGCCCCAGTTTCATTTCCCTGCTGGTCTTCACCTCCGCACTGCCTCTCCTGCATGACTTGCAGAGGTTGTCTGGACCCAGGACCGCTCCTGCACATATCATGGCTGCTGTTCCAGGCGCTAGGATGCCAGATCGCTTCATATGGGCAAGGAACCGTTGTTTCCAGTTATGCGTTTACCTTCAACAAATAGCGAACTCAAGTTTGTACCGGACACTGTAATTGCCTCGAAAGCCTATGCACTAAATCTATCAAAAGTTATGTCACATTTCCTTAGAAACGATTGATAATTACATTAAAAAAAGATATGGTGTAAACAAAAGGGATTGAAAAGCCGTGAAGTATTGAAATTAGAATGTAGGAGAGTATGCTTGCAATTAATTGCCAGTCCTAGAAGAGAATCTCAGTACAGAGAGGGTCACGCCGGGGCCCTTCTTGCATAGCCTGGCCCCGGTGCTCCTTGCACATGTTGGGCCTGGTCCAGCAATTGTGGCTCCCTGATCTTCGCCTTGTTTGGTTGTCCTTTCGTCTTCCTCATTCCGCGCGGGCCTGAGCAGGCCGCCGGGAGGGCGACAGCCAGTATTCCAGTCAGGCTGAGAGGGAATGTGCACTTCTCCGCCTGGCTGTGACCGAGCCAGACCTTCCCTGAACGAGTGTCTGCCTTGCTCGGGAACAGTCAACCCCCCCCCCAACTTAAAAAATTAATGAGCAGACTCTGGGAAGAGTCTCTCGGCCACTCCAGTCTGAGGCGACTCTCATGTGTCCGTTATAAGTGCACGACGCCCTCCCTTCACGTGTCTGTGCATCAAAAGTTCTAGTAAGAACCTGTGAGCGCTCGCGCAACGGGAGCAGCACACAGCAACAGCACGTGTGGTCGGTTCGGCGGGCACTTTTGAGTAGGCCGCATGTACGGTATCTTATCTGCAGGTCACAAATGGAGCTTTCGCCCCCGTTGTGTAGCCCTGGCCGTTTCCGTAGCTCATCCTCCCAGTCCCGTTCCATATCTGGGGTGGGAGTGCAGGGGTGGTGGGGGGATCATCTGCCGGGTCATCGGCCGGAGTCGGTCCCTCATTTATTTACATCATTATTTATTTATATATTTCACATAGGCAGGGTATCAGAGGGCGTTGCAAGTGTACGTTTGCCAGCAATCATTGAGAGACTAAATGTGCAATAAGGCACAGGAACTTTACAAAACAGACCGGTTCGACAAGTGTCATACAAAGAGTGTGGGAAATCCTGGACTCACTCCAAGTGTCTTTCCAGGAGGTGAATCCCAAGTTCTTTGTTTTAAGCATTGCTTGGGGCCATGGGGGGTGTTCCGAAGGAACGGACATCTGGATTTTTGTAGTGTTTCCTTATTACTATTTGTTCGCTCAGCGTTCTCTTTTGAAGGCGGGAGGCTAAGGAAAGGGGCGAGCGCGCGATGAAGCCGGGCAGGGAAAGTCCAGGAAGGCAGTAGCCGGGATGCTTGTGCGGCTAACAGATCCGGGTCCCATAGTTTCCATCCCCTCCAACAATGCAGAACCCAAGCTGGGGGAATCGGAGAAACCCTTTCATCCCAGACCCGCGCGTGCTCCCGAGCCGCGGATACAGTGACAGCCCGGGGTCGGATTTTGTTTCAGAAGTGTCCACCATAAACCGGATCTGTTGCACAGAGCCCAGGACCCGCTGCTTACACCGCAGAAGAGTGGGAGGCCCAGGAAACCCGAACGATGTAACTGTAAACAGCAGGAGCGCGGCCTGTGCTCCTCCCCCTCGCCTCTTCAGACTCGGGTAATCCTACCCCGAGTCACCGAGGACAGGCCCGGGTCGCGGGTGCAAGCCCGGCTTATTCAGGTGTGTAGAGGAGGACTTGCAGGAAGCAGCTGTTTGTCATTGGTACAAGTGAGTCACCACCCAATGAAATGCACCGACTGCCTGGTCTCCATCTTAGCCTTACCATGGCACACCCATGCCCCTTGTGGGACAGCACGGGTGTGGAGGTGCCGTGAAGACAGCTGGGTCACCTGACCACTGGTTGGCTAGTAAAAGACAGCAATAACCTACTTAGTGGCTACTGGGTGTTGGTGCCATTGCTCCGCAATCCTGCATCTACAGCCCTGCATGCCCCCATTCCACCTATGGCCCCCTGCGAAATGGGGCAGGCTTGAGCGTTTTCGCCAGGACTGATTTCGGTTTCCATCCTCCCTTGCTAATCCTACACTGCCTGCATTTTCTGTGTTTGCTCTCCACCCCTGCTGGAGGCAGATTCGCATGTCAGGCTGAGCTTCCCGTGCTGACTCGCATCCACTCATACCATTCTTACACTGATGAATCGCACCTCTGCACTTGATGTTCAAGCGAGGGATTTGCATGCATTAACCGTGTAGGAGGCTGGGGAGGGAAAACAGCTGGCATGCCGGGCAAAGTCATTCAGGGTACCAACCATTAGCAAGAGTTTATAAAACATCAGTGTATCCAGTTAATAGTAGTGGATGGCATGTCCTCTTTGTATTATGTGGATTGGTGTAGGATGGTCTGTGGTGGCTATCTAAATGTATAGGTGTGTTGTGGCTTTTACTGGTTGTTGGGAGGCGTCGAGCTAATAGGCTACTGTCCCTTTCTGATATTGGAGAAACTGTCCCTATTCTGACTGCCATACTTAAAGGGCAGCCAGAGAATCAGAAGTCTAATTCAAGGCAAAGACGAGGTTTTGATGAACTTTTCTTGTAAGTGACCTTGCTCCCTTGTTTTGGAGTGCTTGTGTTCTGACCTCATCTGTTTGGCATTAATGTGCCAAGTCACCAGTCTGGTTCTGTGTCTTTCTTTCTAGAGGTGTCTAGTCTTGACCTGGTTCTGTAGCCTTATTTCTGGAAGAGTCGAGTTGTGATTTGGTTCTTTATCCTTATTTTGAGAACACCCATACCTTTACTTGCTTCTGAAACCACTCATGACCTTGCATGCTTCGTATCTTGGCTGCTAAAATGTTCCAAAGTTGTGCCGCTTTCACTGACCAATGGTTCACTAATGGTCTTTTCTAATAGGAGGCAATGGTGAGATGAAGTGTTAGTCCTTAACACTAATTTAAACTCTTGAACTCTCTTTGGAATTTATCTTCAGTGGAACTACAGTCCATTCCTGAAGAAGGATTTGTGTACCATGTAAAGTTCCTTGAAGTTAGAATGTCTCTGTAGGTAGCCAATGGACTGCGTAAAGCACCCATGTCATGAGGTCCTTTGAATGCAGGTGCATTGCCAGCCTTGATGCTTTGTTGCGCATCACTTGCAGCCTGCAAAATAGGAAGAGGGAAGTCCCTGCAAAGTCTGTGTGCAAGGTCGGCAAGTGTGAATGGCCTGTAGGGTCTGTGGGCTTTCCCCGGTTTTGAAAGATGTGCTCGTGTTGTGCGGGCTTAGGGACATGTTGGAGCACTCCAGTGTCTTACTACCTTTAATGTCGCTGTTGGTGCCTCGTGTTTTTTGTGCCAGGTGGTTGTGGGTTGGTACTTGGACATTTCCACGTCATTGAGTTTAAGTATGTTGAGCCTAATCAACATTGCTCCACTCCGTGGTCTGTGGGTGCTGGGTCTTCGTCTACACTAACCACCCCAGCTCTACTGGCCTGTCTGAGTAATGTCCACACTCCCTATCCAGTCCATGTAAACTGTGCGTGGCACACCCTCTACACACATCCTACACACACTTCAGAGTGGGGTTTACGGTGCTGAACTAGTTTTGATCACTGCGGCTCAATTCCCTGCACTGGGTTTCTGTTTTATTTCTGTCGGAAAACCCCAAATTGCACAATCTAGGCAGCTTGTGTTGCAAAACCTGAAGGTTTGGCCTGGCAGCCCTGATGTCTACTCTGAGATCGGTTATGTGAGCTCGCTGGGCTCATGCCCCTGCCGCTGAGGTGTGTCTGCGCGCACAGATCACAGGCACCAGTGGGTGTGAAGCTGGTGTTTAGACCCGGTACAAGAGCAGGAAGGGGTTGTCTATTTAGCTCTTGGATTAGTGCAGAACTTCACAACTGGGGCACCAAGGCTTTTATTGTTTTTACCAAAAGATATTCATTCGGTATATCAAGCTGAGTGTATATTATACGCAGGTGATGTACTGGGACTGTTACTATGGTGCATTACTGGTATTTGCATAGCACGCAGTCTCCATAAGTATGGCATTGAAGACTGATTAATCCTAGCCTCTAAACCTACATCGCCCCTTCCCCACGATCACAACAGCAGATAAGTACACATCTAGATCGCAGTCTTAATCCAGACCTGCAACACGCTCTCCCGGGACAGTGACACGCCCCTCTCTCAATCCACCTCAGGCCCGCTGCAGCAGCACCCGCTATTTCAGAATCTAGACCAGCCGACGGCTGCCAATGCTCTTCCTGTTCTGCAGCGCCTCGGCTGTACCAGGGTAGGATCCAGGGGCACGGTTTTGCTATCACACCTGCCTCCTAGACCTCGCCACGCCTTACTATAGGCCTACTCCGAGCAGAACTTTGTGTGCAGCTGACCTTTGGCCCTAACCCTGTTCTCCGCCCTTTGCACAAATTTGCCAACCTGCCCATGTTCTTACTTGTGTTAGGCTTCGCACAGACAGCTCAGGTGGCACAAACAGCACAGGAAAGCTAGCACAGAGTGACTCTGTCTAGGGGCGAAGGCGTGCAGGAGCAGGCGGGGTGTTATTTTGGGATTAAAAGTTCATCGAAGTGTGTAAACTGCGTCCCTGTCAGGATGACTGCTCTGCTCCCAGCTCGTGCACAATATAGGTACTTTTATTGACCCTGGAGCGAGAGCAGAACCATGGCACAAACGTGGCACTGAGGACTCTAAAAAACCCGCCTCTCTTTACCATAGGCTGCCCTCCCTAAATTCTGATCGGGGGCTTTACATGTCGGTGGGGCATTACTCACCCTGGATATCTCGTTGTATAGCATAGCATTTGTGGGGGCTTGTGCAAACAGCAATTCCTGCCTTCGCAGGTTGAAGTTGAGCTGCTTGCAGTCCGGCGACCAGGCATTAGAGCGCTATAGTACCATTGATGCACTTTCTTTGTTTGCTGGATTCCTTCGCTATATACCCCCAATTTATACCCCTTTCCGGTAAGTGTTGTCGGGCTGGGGGCAGATTGTCCGAAGACTTTGCCCAATTTTCAGCGAGATGCCGTTTCTATAGTTCCGAGCAGTCTTTGTGTGAAATTAGTGTACCTTGCCTTCGGTCTTGTACTGTGGGAGGGAACATCTGTACTTCTTCTCGAAGAACCCATAGCCTCTCACTTGCACGCTGGGCTGCCGTCGTAGGCCTTATCAAGAGGCCTGGCATTTGTTTGGAATCTGAAAATAACCTTTCTTTCAGCCCACTTGCAGCGAGCACAGAACTCGCAGCCCTCCCAGCTTGCTGAGTGCACAGCCCATCCACACTTGGGTTGTCGTCCAAATGATCCAGCTATAAAATCATGACTACAACTTCCAGAAGGTAAAGAGTTATCTTGCAGAGCAGGAACTACTCATGCCTGAACCCGGGGAAGCGTGAAAGTTCTGGCGGCGTTTCGCGCTCGTGCGCGCGCAGCAGCCCTGGGGGGGTCTATTCCTGCTGGCACACCCTGCCCGCCATCGCCATGCACTAGCGCTTGAAGCCCGCCAAGGACTCGAGGGCTGTTCCCGCTTTTCCCCGCCTTGTGGTGGTGCTTTGGCAGGTTCTTCCAGTCCCAGTCATGTGCAGGTATAACCGGCTCCATGTCTGGGCCTGGCGTCTATGGGTTTCAGCTGTGCATGCTTCTGTTATTCAATATTCTGAAAATGTGGATTGGATTCATTCGATATAATATATAACTGTGACCTGTCAATCACGTGGAGTGCCGTAGACGGTGCCACGGGTCCTAATGCAACCAAGGAAAATTGGCTCCTGTTGCCTACATCTTTGGTCCACCTGCAAGCATACCTGTGGACTTCGTTTTAAGATAAGCACCACCAGGCCCTTCGACCACAGACCCACTGTAGTCGATTAATTCACTCATGGTTTTTATTGCTGTTATACAGAAGCCAGATTCTGCGAATTGCTGGTAGGGCCAGGTAGTATGAGCAGTTCCACTGGGTGACCACACGCCCAGCAGGATGCCTTTACAAACATACAAGATGGTTCATTGTGAAGACCCTGGAACTAAAGAACTGCCACACTCAAGAACACCAATCAATAAATGATGTATTCATTTTGCTCACCATCCAACCAGTGCTGGACGTCTAAGCTTGTTGCTTGAACTCGGAACGGAGGCACACGTCCTATAAATAGTTGGGGTTTTTGGGGCAGTGGGAGTGAATTAGAACAATGTACATCATTTCCATTCGTCATATAGAGGGCTGTTGTAACAGTGTCATGTCCTCCTTTACAGTAAGATGGCTCCTTGGGCTGTCGAACGTGCTCACTTTTATGAATAAATGAAAGACCTTGTATTGCTGTACATAATCTCAGGTGGCACTAGGCGCTCTTCTGTGATCTTGCTATCTCTAGCCAGCATGCATATAGATTGGAGTCCTTGCAGAAAGGGATTGAACCCACGTAGAATGGGAAAGGAAATTGAATTTATTCTGGCTCTTGGTGACCTGTTAACCACGAAACAGTTTAGTTTAGTTTAATAGATTTATAAAGCGCATGGCTACACGAAGGCCTCCCAGCGCTGGAAGAGGACGAAACGGTTAGCACGCTTTGGTAGAGGAGTAAAGACTGGCCAGAGGAATATTTTATTATGTGAGCTAAGTAAAAGGGAGAGGGATCTCTCAAAGTCACAAGTCACTTTGAGATATCGTAGTCTGAGGTCTGCGCCGACAATCCCTTCCCTGAAGTCGCAGCTCTTACCGCGCAAGTGAACAGGATGCTGAGCAGGTGCTTACCTCAGAAGCCCCCTCTTCCGAGAGGGATGGTCTGTTCCTTATGTCACTCCGCCTCGCGCCTGTTCCCGCGCATTTGAGAGATTTGTCGTTATTGCACCTACTCAGTCATGCCCAAGTGGAAGCTGTCGTCCATAGCCTGATCCTGTCTGTCGATAAAATACTGTTTTTTGTTGTGGGAGGGAAGGGGGAGGACATAAGTGCACATGTATGAAGTTTCATACATCATCATACATGCGCTCATCTATAAAATGACGTGACCGGCAACATCTGTATCTTTCTTTTTTTTTTTTTTTGTTGGGGGGGGGGGTTAGGTTTGTCAGCAAAAAGCATGGGGCAAAGCCAATAGGTCAGGAAGGCGAAACCCATCAGCTTTGCCAGTGTTTGCTTATTTTTGCTAACAACCTATTTTACCGGTTGATCAGTCGGCACCACATTTTCAAAGCGTTTTACCATCTGTTTCTTTCAGAATTTGGTTCAGGGTATTCTTACTGTACTGTGTGGTGCGTGCACTTTCCTAGTGGCATATTTAGAAGGCGTCGTAGGTTAGACGATGCAAAGTATTATACTACGAGTAGGGAGATGTGATTTTGGCTGAGAGTGGGCGCACTGCTCCATGCTGCGCTGCTCGTACTAACGCCAAGATGGTTTTAGGGGCCCGCTCCAGAAGAGCATTCTGCATTATAAGTGTCAGCCTTTACGTAGGAGTGGACGAGAGGCGCTCAGATTGGCATTCTTGTCCCCGACCCACTTTCCATCCCGCTTCATCAGCTTTTGACACTTGCGCTGGGATTCGTCAGTCGCCCTAGTAACAACAACCCATCGATTAGATGAGTGTGTTATCGCCTCCTTGTACAGTCTGCAGAGCATGGAGCGCTATATATAGCCACACGTTTTGTAGGGCTGTCACGATGCTGTGCGGTTTTCGCACTGCACAATGCAGGCATTTCCAAAGCCCTCTTTTTCACACTCCATGAAGTTATTCCAAAAATAAGTAAGGAGTGGATCGTACTATGAGACACAAATGCTTCTTTCTGCAGCCCTGACTAGTGTGTTTTCTTCCGGGAGAAGCAGCCTTCAGGACGGGACTCTAGGGCACATGTAGCTTATTGGGGTTCTTGGGACTTTTGTTCTAGATCAAGATAGCCCACTAAATCAGGCTCAACCAGTTCAGCACAAACGGAACAAGCACTCACCACTCCAAATAGTTCTGCCTCTTCTATATTGGAAACATGTCTAATGTAGAAGTAGGCCTGGGGGCATAAATGGAAGAAATGCCTGACGGGCATTTCTGAAAATCTGTTGCATATTTCTTTAGAATAATAGTGAAGATGGTGCTAAAAAAGGGAGGTAAGAGTAAAGTCTGTTCAAATATAAAAGCACTGGTCGTGCCTGAGGAATGGGATATGCAACAGAAAATGGCTTGTTCTCCAGTCTCTGCCTACCCATGATTTACAGCCCCCAGAATGTTTGTACAACACTTAGTAAGGTAACCACAGCAGCCAAGTAAGTTAACATGTAAATCCTGGCCGAACTGATATGTGAGGCATCAAAAAGTGAGTGATGATTGGAGTTCGCTGCCAGACTTTTATACGACTTGAATGTCTGCCCCACATATGTCCATCTTGGGGTTGTGGTAGAATGTAGCTCATAAATGTTCCACCTACAGCTCCACCCCCTAAGCTATTAAAGCAAAAGGCTCTTTGTAGGAGGCTTGCTAGGACTGACTGGTCCTGTTCCTCCTGGCCTTACACTAGCCCATGCAAAGTTGATCCACTGCCCATTGATGGGTCTAATTGAAGTTCTGCCCACACTCCTAAGGGGGAACTCTTGGAGATCTCTTTGTCATATATGCACTGAGTGATTTATTGTTTGCAAACAATGTGAATTGCTACACTTAAAGGAATGTGACTGCGAAATAACTTTTTTTGTTTGTTTACTAAACCAATTTTGCGAGTCAGACAAGTGGTCCAGGGGACAACTGTTAACTCTTTCTGATGTTTTTCAAAGTTGAAAATGTATTTATATATTCCTTTATAGGTTTTGCCAGCCTGCGCGCTTGCATGCAAAATCTTTTGTGACGAAAAAAATGTTAAAAGGGGCTTAGAACCTGCCTCTTGCTTACCTGAACTTACCATTTGTTCATTCCAATGTCGATCTCTGTTACTTGCTTCTCATTGGCCAACACGTCATCTCACATCGTCTGCTTTCAGTTCCTGCTCTTCTTTTGCAGTCATTGCCATTGAGTGGCGTCTGGACCAAGTACAGCTTCTGGTCACTATTATTAGCTGATGGTCAGTTTCCCTCCACTCGCTAATCCACTGTGCAGGTACTTTTTTGTCTTTATAAAAGAGGATTCCATCTGCACTGTCCTTTTAAAACAAGATGTCTTTTGCATCTGCTATCATATCGCCAATTGGAAACGCTTTCATCAAACCGTACAAGCCAGTTATACGACTACATATACCTTTTTCTCGCCTGTGCAATGGATCACCGCCTGCACGTTGCTCTTAAAAAGCTGCAGTTCACCCCTGCATTGCTCATCCTGTGCACTTGTTTCGTAGCCTGTGGGAAGAATCACCACCCGCGAGTTGCTCTGGAAAAGCTGCATTTCACCACTGCATTGCTGCACTGCAAGGAGCCGGGAGTAGCAGAGAGGAGGAAGCACTGAGTGCATCTACAGCATCCCATCACAAGCCGGCCTGAGCATCGCAGAGACAAGTGGGTGAATCATGACACGCCAAGTGTCCCTAGGGCAGACGTTAGACCCCTAAGCGTGCTCTTTCCATGTCTTCCCACCCATGCTTAGTAAATAAGTCCTGGAAAGGCATTGTATTAGAGAGGCCCACACTGCTGTACATATGTTTTCCAGATTGTTAATATGTAAAATGTTTCCAGCTGACAACTTTCAATAGATGAAAAATGCATTCTGGGTGTAGTAGTCCAGGTTCATAATTAAACCAATATCAAACAAGAATGGTTTGGCAAAAGAGCAAAGCCCAACATGACAGTCCTAGTGGAGTACAGCTAAACAACTGCTATAAAATAAGACCACAAGAACCAGAAAGCAAAGCAACATAGAAATTGAAGTTTTCCAAAAGTAAGCTTACAGAAGCATGAAAAGAACAGCTGTGCATTACATGGCATCGCTGTACATTTTACATCTTTATTATAGTATCTGCAAGGCTGACTTTAAAATCTCAGGATAGACCAGTTCAAATCACAGGTTGCAATAGCTGACAGTGCATATATGACTAAAGGAAACTAACCTGCAGAACATTGTGGAGGACGAACAACCTCGGTCTTGAGGTAAGTTATTGTCTGTGGCACCCAGAGTTTTAAGTTGACAATATGGGCAAATTGTGTGATCCTGGGGAGCTCCGCTACAGACCTCTGTTTCTCATCTAAACAAGCACTGACAAAGCCAATATGTTTCGCCTGTACGAAATCTATTGGTTTTGTTGATGTTTTTAGACATGTCACACAACAGTGCTAGCTGCTGTGCAGCATATTTAAAAGATTATTTTTAAAAAAGCACTATAACATGGCCATCATTGACCACATTAAAGTTCAGCGGTGACCGCGTCATAGTGTTTTTATTTTTTTAAACTTTAAAACATGCTGCGTAGCAGCTATCGCTGCTGTGTTGCATGTCTAAAAAAACATTGACAATAAAATAGATTTCGTAGATGTGAAACCTATTGGCTTTGCCAATGCTTGTTTTTTAGGAGGCAAAAAAAATGTTTTCAGTTTTGAAACACATAGTCTGGGGTGGTTGTCTGGTGTCCCTTGCATGCCAACATCCATGTGAATGCAGTCAATCACAGATGTTCGCAAATTGTGACCTGCCAAGAAAATATTAATTAGGAAGTTGTTCTGTGTGATTATTTTTCTGTGACCTGACCTATTAGTACTAAAGTCTGTGTGCAAAATTAAGTATTGGTCGCAAAAAGTGTGGTGGTAAATTCTGGCAACTTTTTTACAAGTATTCTTTGTACATCTGATACTTTTATCACTTGGTAATAAGTTGTATCTTACCTGCAGTTTGTCTTCACTGTCCCTTTGGAGTACTTCAGAGTGGCATCCGATGCGCTTCTGCTGTACCCTGTTTTCTCGCAGGCCAGAGTATTCTGTGGATGGTGTTTGGTGTAGGATGCAACATTCCGCGTGAAGCTTGTTTATTTTGGACTTCCTTATTCTAACGGGCATTTTTTTATCACAGACCATTTCTCTATAGCATTATCACCCACCTCCCTCCCCGCTGCGTTCTGTATTGGCTGTCTACCAAGTTATGCACCCAAGCTGAAAGTGTGGGACTAACTGAGAATAGGGCCTTTAATGAGTGTTCGAGCTTGAGACAGTAATAGCAGACCATTCCACCCATGTAGGGTAGATTGCTCTAAATTTTAGAGGGAGAATAATGAAACAAATATTCAAATGTTGAAGCAGAAGATCTATACAAGCAATTATTAGCCCTTGGACAGTCCACTGTCTTCTCTGGCACTCCCAACATTCCAGTGGTGTCATAGGTGGACTGTTATGGTAGCATGGAGTGCGTTAGTTTGGTGGAGGCTTTTTTAGGCCTCAGCTAGGCAGTGCATTCGCTGTCTCTTCTAGACTATTGTAATCTCACAGTGGGCTTAGAGCCCACCCTTTGCCTACCATTTGTTGGCTTGCCTGGCACTCGTCTTTACAGCCTTGTAATAGGTCACTGCAGGCCTAGCATAATTCCCGTTCCTCTCGGAAACCAAGCACTGATTGAGTCAACTTAATCAGTGCTTACTTGCTGGTCCCAACATGATTGAGGTACTCATTTTTTACTTCTGAGACCATGCAAGAAGTAGGTGTGTGACTAACAAAAATGTGCCCAGCAGGACAAACAAATGTGCAAAGTTTTATTTTCTGTAGTTAACTTGTTTCTTTTATTTTTCCAAGTCTTCTTGTCTCACTTTGTACTCATGTTTTGTTTTTGCTGGTGAGTACTGTTCTCAAAAGATGACAATTATCTTGTTCTAAATATTGCAAAGCGACATCATTTCTTTCTTATATGAAATTTTTGAAATTACGCTTTTACACATAATCGTACAGTACACCCCAATCCACCCCATTCCATTTCAATGCGCCCCACTCCCATCCACCCCACCCAATCCACCCCACTCCATCCAATCCACCCCAGACCAATCCAATCATCCCAGACCAATCCACCCCACTCCAATCTACTCACCTCAATCCACCACACCCTCATCCTCCCAGTCCACCCAAATTTGCCCCACTCCAATCTAAAACAATCCACCCACTCCAATACGCCCCACCCCATTTGAATCCACCCACCCCAATCTACCCCATCCCACTCCAATCCAATCTATCCCACTCTAGTCTACTCCATCCCACCCTATTTCAGTCCACCCCACTCCAATCCGCCACATCCAGTTCACCCCACTCCACTCTACCCTGCATCACTCTAGTCCAGTCTTCTCCAGTCCATCCAACCCAGTGAAGTCCACCCCTCTCCAATCCACCTCACTCAAGTCCAATCCACACCACTCCAGTCCAATCCACACAAGTCTAGTCCAATCCACCCCACTCAAGTCCAATAAATCCAGTCCACCCCACTCCAGTTTTATCTAATCCATCCCACGTCAAAACACCCCACTCTAAACCACCCCACTCCAATCCACCTCACCCCTGTACTATCACTCCAATCCAATCCACCCACCCTAATCTAATGTTATCCACCATAATCCACCAGATTTCAATCCACCAAAAATCCAGTCCACTCCCCTCCAGTCCACTCACTCCACCCCACTCTATCCCAGTCCAGTCCTCCCTACTCTACTCAAATCCAGTCCAACCTAGTCCACCCCACTTCACTCTACACCACTCTTCTCTAAGATGCTGCACTCTCTGGCACTCTGCCACTGAACTCTACTCCCCTATGCGCCAATCTATGATACTGTACTGCAACAAATCCACTCTGACCCTACTCTCTCACTCCACTCTGACACTCCATTCCACTAACGTTTAGCCATGCTAAACAGCAGCCACACTGGTGAACAACATGGCAAAAGCACCTTGCCAATAATTCTTGTATAGGTGAGACCGCTTGGCTTTGCCAGTGCTTTTTATATGGAAGAGCGCCCCCCCAACATGGGGGGAGCGCGGCCCCTTAGGGATCGGGGACGCTGGGGCCGAGCCTCGCACTAGTTGTGCGCAGGCTGGCCATGGGCTTCCGCTCGCGCGTCTCGCGAGACGCGCGGGCGGAAGTTCGACGCTGGGAGAGCGTCGGTGGTCGGGGCAGCGCTGGACCGGTTTGGTCCGCCGCGCACTGGTGGGGGGGCATAAAAGCGCCCCCCCCAGAAGGCTTGGCCTTCTTACTTCGTGCGCGGCGGCCCAGGCAGACCCATCGGCGATTGGACAAAAGGACGGTAAAGAGTTGCAGCACGGCGGCGAGGGCGAGTGCCTGGGAGGCAGCAGGCTATCCTTGATCCGAGTTCGAATCCAGCACACGCCGGGAGGCGCCTGAGGACGGACCTGCGAGAAGGGGAGCAGGATTACCGGAGTTCTTCGGGTGCAGCAAATCGGACGCGTAATTACAGGCGCAGGGGAGCGACCTCGTCAGTCTCGTGTGGGAAATAAAAGGAAAGCGAGGTGAGTGAGCGCACGGAGGCTAACTCCGTTGTTAGGAGGTTGTTCTGTGCGCGCTCTCACCTGCTAGGGGTTTCACCCCAGGTTAGTTAGTTAAAGGGTTTCTCCCTATATATTTTTAGATTTTGTGTCCACCCCAGGTCAGTGAGTTAAAGGGTTTCTCCCTACTTTTAAGGGTTGAAACATTTTGTGTGGCACGTGGGAGAGGGCTGTGGCGCTGGGGCAAAAAAGTGTTTGTGCCAACAGATATTTGTTCTCCTCCCATTTCACTTCAGCAGTGTGGTAAAGCGAAAGGGGGTCATATATTCAATTGTTGAAGGTGCTTATTTAATTGTGATATAATTTTGTCATTAATTTGATTGTGTTTGATTGCGCATTGCGTGACAGTGTCCTAGGACTGATATCCACTGTACTGTGCAAAAGCGTTGTTGGCATTGGGCTAACAGATTATTCCTTTTAGGTTAATAACTTAGATAGTTGCCTTACCACTGCTTACAACTTGTTTACCTAATATTGGCATTATGGCAGCTAATAGGGTGAGAGGAGGTAAGAGGAAGGGCACAGATCCTGATCTTGCCCAGCTATTAAAATTGGTCTTAGCTAAGTTAGGGGGCGGGGATTCAGAAGGTGAGGCTGCTCCTTCAGATGGAGATGACGGTGAGGTAAGGGCTTCCCGCCCGCGCCGCGCGAACGTAGCACCACCCGCAGCTTTTCCCCCAGTTAAGCGTAGGAATAAAAAACAGACTGGGGAGACGGTAGTTCAACAGCCTACGCCTCAGGCAGTTCTGACCCCTCCCCCACCCCCTGTGATTGAGTTAGTCACAGTGGTGACCCCCAGTATTGCAGCGGCTGCGCCTTCTGAAGAAATTGCTGGGCATCACGCAGGGGTAAGGTCATCTAGCACAGGTGTGGAAGCTATGCTGGCGGATATACGGCGTTCTGTAGCAGCATTAGCAGCACCAGCCAGTGATGTACCCACACAAACATTACCCATTGCGCAGGGAGTGGCACCAGGAGCTAGCGCAGTCACAGAACCGGGGCAGGCGGCTAGGGCCCATCCAGGGGCATCCCAGGACCTGACAACCCAAACATTGGCGTCAGTATCACAGATGTTGGCCAACCTCACTGTGCCAGTGCCAACACCACACCCCACGACCCCATGGGCTAGTGACCCATTGCAGAACTCGGTACTTGAACTTAAGCGCCAGGTGGAGGCATTGGCTTCAGCTGAACTACTGATTAAAGGTTTTTCACAGGGTTTTAGGATTCCAGCATCCCAGGTCCCCCCCCAGGTCACTGCAGAAATCTTATGTCTGCCATAAAAAACCCCGGCGTGGTGGCTAGAAAAATTGCAAAAGAATGCGCTCTAGGGAGACTGGCTGGCCCCTTCACTTCCCCACCCACAGCTAATTTTGTATGTTCCCCATTAGGAGTAGTACCCAAAAAAGAGCCGGGACAGTTCAGACTGATCCATAATCTATCAGCCCCACGCGGCGCCTCAGTGAATGAGGCAATAGACCCGACTTTATGTTCAGTGCGTTACGCTACCGTAGACCAGGCACTAGTGTTGCTGAGGGGTCTGGGGCGGGGTGCGCTCCTAGCAAAAACAGATATCGAAGCAGCTTTCCGGCTTTTGCCAGTTCACCCTGCAGATTACCATTTTTTGGGATTCCAATTTGATGGGGAGTATTTTTATGACAAATGTATGCCCATGGGATGCAGTGTGTCCTGCAGTTATTTCGAACAGTTCAGTTCTGCTTTGCAATGGATTTTCACCAGGCGTACAAGTCATGCAAATGTTATACATTATTTGGATGATTTCCTAGTGTTGGGCCCTCCTGAGTCAAACAAATGCCTTTGGGCCCTGCAGTCTCTGACAACCATGTTCAGGGAATTCGGGGTCCCAATAGCCCAAGAAAAAACAGAAGGCCCCTCCACTTGCATCACTTTCCTGGGCATAGAAATTGACACCGTAGCGGGGGAGTGTCGCCTTCCTCTGGACAAGCTTCAAGTTTTTAAGGGGTCCATCAGAATTGTCTTATCCCATTCCAAGGTCACCCTGCACCAATTGCAAGTCCTGGTGGGTCAATTAAATTTCGCCCTGAGGATCATTCCCATGGCCCGCCCCTTTTCCAGATCCATAGCTAGGTCTATGGCAGGGTTGACCGAGAAACACCATCACACCAGACTGTCTGCGGAAGTAAGGGATGATTTGAGAGTGTGGGAAGCATTCCTTCAAGACTTTAACGGGGCGGTGATCTGGCCTCTTCCCCCTGCCGACAGCCCTTCTCTTGGCCTATTTACAGACACGGCAGGCAGTGTGGGCTTTGGGGCTATACTTGGTCCTGCATGGTGCCGGGCGGATTGGCCAACTGGTTGGGTAGAGTTGGGGCTCACCAAAAATATTGCATTCTTGGAATTATTTCCCATCATTGTAGCGGTTTCTGTTTGGGAGGACACTTTGAGAAACAAGACAGTAGTATTTTGGTCAGATAACATGGCAGTCGTGGAGTCAATCAATAGACAAAAAGCTAGCTGCAGATGGGTGCTGAGACTACTTAAGTATCTGGTGCTGCAATGTTTGAAACTCAACATCACCTTCCGGGCGAAACATGTTCCTGGGGTAAATAACAATGCAGCTGATGCCTTGTCTCGATCACTAATGCAGGATTTTCAGAGGTTCCACCCACAGGCGTCGGAGAGGATGACAGAGTTTCCAACATCACTGTGGAAGATTGGTGTCCCGCGCTGTCAGCCCTAGTAGGGGCTTCTTTGGCGACACGAACAAAGGGGGCATATGAAAGGGCCTTCTTGAATTATAGACTGTTTTTGAAATCAGTGAACTCCTCAGATTGGTTTTCATCCGAAGCAATCTGTGCCTTTTTGCAACATTTAAAAAACAAGGGAAAGCCGGTCTCGTGCGCCAAGGCCAACTTGGCAGCCATCCGTTTTTTCGCCAAACTAGGAGGGCAAGATGCGAAACTCAATGCCTTTATTATTAAGCAGGCTCTGGTGGGGTGGTCAAGAGCGGAGGGCCCCAAAGTAGACTCCAGGCGACCTATAACCCCCCAGGTATTAGAGAAATTGCTGGGTGCAGTTGCTGTAGTTTCTTCCTCCCCTTTTGAGACTGCCTTATTCACATCAGCTTTTTCAGTGGCCTTCTATGGGGCCTTCCGTATTGGGGAAATGTTAGGTACTTCCAAGAACGACCATGCAGGGGGTCTCCAATGGCCAGATGTAATAATCAATAATAACTCCGCCACCATACTACTGCGCAAATCAAAGACTGATCAATTAGGAAAAGGGGCGAGGATTGCTCTTCGGGCAGCGCAGGGGTCTCTTATCTGTCCGGTTGCCAACCTGGACGCTTACCTAAAGGTGCGCCCTTTAGAAAAATCAACGGCGCTATTCATACACGCAAATGGGGACTGTTTGTCGCGCTACCAATTTACAGAGGTAATGAAAATATCATTAAAGGCAGCAGGCATAGAGCCTTTAGGTTACTCTCCTCACTCGTTCAGGATTGGCGCGGCTACGTTAGCTGCGGGGGCAGGCTTGCCCATCTCTGAAGTCAAGGCCATTGGCAGATGGTCATCTAACTGTTATAAGCGTTACGTTAGGCCAGAACTGGTCTAATTTGGAGTGTTTGTGTATCTTAACATGCTGTATCATTCCTCACACAATTTTCCCTTTATTGCAGTAGATGGCTCCGCGTGTGGTTTGGGTACTGGGGCATTCATTCGTTCGTCGGGCGGCGTACCGGTTGCAGCAGCTCCGTAAACCGAATCCGGCGACAAACTTAGACGTGGCCTTCAGGTGGTGCGGGGTTGGCGGCAAAGGAATTAAACAGCTACAGCAGCTGGTTGATTTGGCTCGCGGATGTGCAGGGCTCCAATCCCCGGACCTCATCATCATTCACCTTGGGGGCAATGACCTGGTACATCTGGGGCGAAAAGCCCTCAGAGAGGCAATATTCCTAGAAATAACAAAGCTTGCCAAACAATTTCCTAATGCAGCCATCGCCTGGTCTCACATGGTGCCACGGAAAAGGTGGGGCCCAGGAATCAAACCAAGAACAATCAATGTGTCAGTTAGGCGGCTTAACGCGGAGATGTCAAAGCTTTGCCCTGGTCCAGGCCGTTTGTGGAACATCCCACATAGACAATTGAAAGGACCTGAAATGTTTCATAGGGATTTGGTTCATTTATCTGATGCAGGTACTGACCAATTCATGGCAGACATGTGGTTTTTCGCTAAGTGTTTGTTTTCTGGTGGGGAGGGCGTAGGACCCTGGGGCCCTGGTCGCCCTCGTGGCGCAGAAAGAGAGAATAAAGTAACCAGAAGCAACAGAGGGGACCCCAAGGGTGGGGCCCCGGTATAACAACAGAGATAGGATCCTGAAGTCCTGGACCAACCTGCGGATGGACACACCTGTTTGGGGGTAGGGAGCCCAGATCACTGGGGTGGTCACGGGGCTCATGCCCTGGGCCCCCCTGGTACACCCCTTGGTTGAGTGGTGTTTGGAGAGGGGGCGGAACCCTGAACAAGGGGTCAAGGAACAGAGGAAGCAGGGATACCACCCCCCCTAAGGATACAGGTGACGATCAGTCCCTGTGTGGTCCAAAGGAGGTTCAGGACAGGAAGGGATCCTGTCAAAATCTATGGTTACAAAGTAGCGTCTATAACAGTTTATATATATTAAAGTTTGCAGTGAAATGTTTTTAGTTGAGTAAAGTGCATATGATGACTTCCATAAATTGTGTTTATGAATGTTTATAAAAGTATATTTGAAAATAAATACTTCTTCCAACAAACAAAACTGTCTTGTCGGTTGGTGTATGACCGGTGTTGGGGTGAGGCCCCTATGGCGGCCTCCGAGTCCTATGGAAGAGCGCCCCCCCAACATGGGGGGAGCACGGCCCCTTAGGGATCGGGGACGCTGGGGCCGAGCCTCGCACTAGTTGTGCGCAGGCTGGCCATGGGCTTCCGCTCGCGCGTCTCGCAAGACGCGCGGGCGGAAGTTCGACGCTGGGAGAGCGTCGGTGGTCGGGGCAGCGCTGGACCGGTTTGGTCCGCCACGCACTGGTGGGGGGGCATAAAAGCGCCCCCCCCCAGAAGGCTTGGCCTTCTTACTTCGTGCGCGGCGGCCCAGGGACAGGCAGACCCATCGGCGATTCCCACCCACCCTCTCCTTATTATTAGGCTTGGAGGAAGGGCGCAGAAAGAGAGAATAAAGTAACCGGAAGCAACAGAGGGGACCCCAAGGGTGGAGCCCCGGTATAACAACAGAGATAGGATCCTGAAGTCCTGGACCAACCTGCGGATGGACACACCTGTTTGGGGGTAGGGAGCCCAGATCACTGGGGTGGTCACGGGGCTCATGCCCTGGGCCGCCCTGGTACACCCCTTGGTTGAGTGGTGTTTGGAGAGGGGGCGGAACCCTGAACAAGGGGTCAAGGAACAGAGGAAGCAGGGATACCGCCCCCCCTAAGGATACAGGTGACGATCAGTCCCTGTGTGGTCCAAAGGAGGTTCAGGACAGGAAGGGATCCTGTCAAAATCTATGGTTACAAAGTAGCGTCTATAACAGTTTATATATATTAAAGTTTGCAGTGAAATGTTTTTAGTTGAGTAAAGTGCATATGATGACTTCCATAAATTGTGTTTATGAATGTTTATAAAAGTATATTTGAAAATAAATACTTCTTCCAACAAACAAAACTGTCTTGTTGGTTGGTGTATGACCGGTGTTGGGGTGAGGCCCCTATGGCGGCCTCCGAGTCCTAATGTTCTACTCAGATAGGAGCTCTGTTGTACCTGATGCATGACATGCTTATGTGCTGTTTACTCATGGCGTCAGGGAATTTTGCGTGACTGGTATTCTGCAATGTCGTTTTTTCCATATAACGTGGTATTTTGCAGGAGGTTACTTAAGCATGTTCTGGGAAGCTTTTTATCATGGGCAGGACATTCTGTGGGGTGCTTCTTTTGGACATTATGTGGGGTGCTTCTTCTGACATTGTGCACAACTTTGTTGGTGCAGTATTCAGAACGCACAGCTCTCTGGGAGGCCAGGTCTGTTGTTCCATGGCCTTAAGCACTAGTTTCTCCTTAGCTGGATTCGCCTGCGCCTTGCCCTCTAGAGCTATTTCTGTACTGCTGTCCTTGGAGATCTTCTGATATAGATACCAGTGCAGACTTATTCCCAGTTAGACCACACACCGCATCCAGGGTATCATCTCCTCTCTCTTTCTCTAGCCTCCACCAAACCTACTCTCTGTCTTCGCATCCTGGGTTATCGCTGTAACCCTTCACCGACTCCCACAGGGATCCATTTTCTGTATCCATGAATAAGATATTCTGCATACTTTAGGAGTGTAAAACCGCTGACCCCAGCTCCGGAGGCTCAAGAGGATGGGGTGGAGTTGCACATAGAGATATACCCCCCAGTGATCCTTGTTCGGTCCCTGTAGAGATGTCCTTCCCTGGCTGCACCAAATCTCTTGATTATGCTTAGCAGTTCTAGAACTGCCCATTATGGCATGACCTACATGATTCTCAATTATGGATGAAAACCCGTAAACGTTTAACTGTATGCACTATGTTTACTATTCTACAGGCAGAGTACAGGCTTTAAGGTATTGCTCTGAAAAAATACATTTTGTAATGTACCCCTTGGCTCTAATGAGAACTGCGACTCGTTCAGATTCGATAACAGCAATTCACAAGCTCTTGCTGAGGGCAGGTTCTCTTGCACTGGCCTCTACCTCTCTCAGTAGCCCCTTTTCTCTCCTCCAGTGGATTACATTCCCCACCAAGCACGGCTGAACTAATAGTTAGACCTATATTGTACTAGCAGGTGATCTGTTATTCCATGACCGCTGGGTACAGGCCCTTAGCAGCCGAGCACAGGAGGATGCCGTGGTTTCGTTTTCAGACGCCTATGGCATCTGGCTGTAAGTGTCCGCTTGTGAAACAACGTATTCCACTAAGAGTGACTCTAATTTCATTAAAAACATTCAGCTATAAATTACGTTTGGAAATTGACTATCCTACATTTTAGTTTCCTCAGGAAAACTTGCTGGCCCCTCTTACCCCCAATACAAAATTGTATGTATTCATGTGAATAGAGCACAGTGAGTTTTTAGGGGTCTTTAGGTACTTCACAGGAGGAAAGGTCCCCAACAGTTACTAACTGTGCCAGCGCCTCAGGCTTCCCTCCAGTCAAAGTACTTCACACACCCTGACAATTTGCTACAGTTAATGCCAACACCTTGCGCTGCTTGTTCGTGCCAACACTTGTCACTCCACAATAGCAACGCCCAGCCACTCACTAACGCGAACTCTTGCCTGCACACCTCGGTCTGCTTGTACCACTGCGCACACGCACTCTGGGGACTGTAGTTCAGAGTCCATGCCCATTCGATGTGCGGCCCCTCTTGAGATTTTCAACGAGGGTAGTAGATGTTTATGTGATTTTGTGTGGCAAACTGCTCTATGCATCTTATACTAATCAAGAATGTGAACAGTACAAGCAAAGGCCACGCGGAGGCCAGGTTTGGTAGTAGCCTTAGTTTGTTTGCAATATCCAAGGGCCAAACCATCCGAGCACTCCCCAATCCCTCGTGGCACATTGATACATTAGTCACATTTTGCCTACAGTCTAGTATTCGCTAAAATGTTTATCTTCCTCTCTCTGGCATAGTAACTGTTACCTAGTAATGGAGAACACAGTTGTAGCGTTGCTCCCGCGCGGTTTTTAATCACCGGGATATCCTTTGCCCAGATGGTAATCTGGTATTAAAACATTTGGCATCAAAAATGTAACGCAACACAAGAGCGCTCCTCACACTATTTGCTAGCATAATGGCTTATCAAAAAAATATGCATCTAGTTGCCAGTTTTGACATATCGGGCATCAGAATATCATGTCTCATGACATTGGTATGGCTTTCCCAGTCTGCGAGTATTGCGCTATCTATCATCGTGGTGGCATGATGTTGTGAGGAAGGTTTCCTGTGCCATGTCGTAAGTCTCCGGTGCCTCACAAGGTTCCACAGGAGATATTTACTGGAGGACGGCAAGTTCTGCTCACATTATCCCGAAGTAGGGCATAGTAAGGGTCTAACATAACTGCTTATGAGTGCATTTAAGAAGAATTGCAGTAAGCTCTAGGTGATATGAATCTGCTTGCCACTGTTCATCGTTCGTGGACCGCAGCCTTTCATTGACATCTAGGCATCGAACTATGAAGACGCAAAATGAAGGCCATAAAACGAGCTTTGGGGCCTGCTGTTCCTTCAGCAGTGCTTTCTCTGGGTTTCACTGCAGTGGTAAAGAGGCAGCTGAAGGGCAGGCCGGTGTCGTTCAGATCTGCTGACGCTGCCTCTCACCAGGGCACCCGTGCGCAGGCAAGAGCTCATATCAATGCAGTGATCCTTCAATCACCAGCGACGTCACGTCTCGGCGTACCCGACGTCCACTTCAGCATCTGAGTGCAGTGCCGAGCCGAGGCACGCGCGCATCTACGTCGTCGTTCCGCAAGGTGCGCGTGGTGGCGTTGAGTGCGTGACAGTTGGAGTGCTGTGTCCCTGGCGCGTGAGGCACACCCGTCAGTCTTTTGAGACCACTGAACCGAAGAGTGTGCGCATTGAAGGCGGGGCAGAGTGTATGTAGGTTGTGACCACGAGGAACTTATGTCTCCGCTCAGTACTTCGTTTCTAATGAAGTAAGTACAGAGACCCTCTTCAGTTTGCACCACCCATTGCACAGTCTGCCCTACCATTGGTCAATTCAGAATTTTTATACCTTAAACATGACTAATACCTGCCACCCAAACTATTCTTTTATGATTTAGGTGGCAGGTGCAAGTAATTTTCAATGTACATAAAATTATTAATAGTTGTCATCATCACTAAATTAGAGAAACAGTGTTAAAGTGGCTGGCTGCTGTAAGTGCCAATGATAACAATTAAATGCCGGTACCAAGCAGTAGAAACCATTGGCTCAGCTTAAGCACTGCCTTAGGTGGTGTTCTTGGACTGTAAGACTGCTACCTACTCTATGAAAGCATGGTGCAACCAGAGCTTTACTGCTTTATCTTTGTGAGCTATCTTCTGATCCTTCAGTGGATGTGTTTGTGGTAGAGGCAGAAGCCTTAGACACACTGTAAAGTTGTGTAATCAGAGCTTTTTGGTGAAATAATAGTGTGCAAGGTGCACACAGGCTGGAAAGAGGACAGATATGAGTAGACTAATGATTAGCACACTCGTGAACTCCAGATTGTTCTACTGGATGTTCTTTAATTGTTCATGGCTGACCACATGATTTCCTTGCTACAAGGACCCAGAATGCATGGGTCACCTCTGTGTTGGACCAAGGCCAGTACACAGGGCTTTAAGTGGGACAAATTGGGGGGGGGGGTCTCTCAAAGGGGTGTGTCCAATGTAATTAGGGCATGACTTAAAGACACTTAAGCTACTAATCTGTGCTCAGTATAAGGTGCCACCTGACTGGTATTTTACTGTTTTTTTTTTGCCACTGCATCCAGATATATAATGCACCAAGTAACATTACACCTGCAACAAGCCAGAACTATTGTCTTTGTCATTGGTTGTTAGTTACATAAGATAAGTAAGCAACAGTGGCTTTGTCGTATATATTATTGAAAATGCTTCAGTTCTGAAATGAGGCTGTGAAAGAACTATAATGAGTCTCATTGAAGTTATATCAAAAGCTGTGGAGTGGTACTGGTGCAGAGTTAAGATTGTTTTTTTCACCCTGAGGGTGAGTGCAAAAATTGAGAGCGCAATAGGAACCCGTCTCAATATCTGCTTTTTAGAACTGCTGGTGCAGCACCAGCAGGGCCCTGCCCACTTAAAGCCCTCCCAGTACTTCTGTTTTTGCCCCAAGAGTACTGTAAATCTTACCCAATTACTTCTGCATTCTGTGTAGGCCTGGAAGCAGCTAATGGGGCTTGAAGTAAACCAACCATGCTCCTATTGGTGCAGTTGTGAACTCGAGATTGTTTTATTGAATATTTTGTAAATGGTCATGGTTGATCACAGGACTTTTCAACTCCAAGGGCAAAGAATGCAAGGGTGTCTTCAGCACAGGGGGACTTAGGAAAGTAAGTCAAGTTTTCAAAGATACATGCGTGTTGTGTTCTTGGCTCCCAGTGAGATCTAGGTTTCCTAAGTAAATACCAGGGCACACCATGTACATCCAATTTGCTTCCATATGTACATGACCATGATAAGCCTGTCAATACATGTTCTCTACATGTATTGACAGGCTTCTCGTGGTTGTGTCTGTTTCATTTAAATCTACCTGACTCCTACTTAATGGTCTCAAGAATTGCACTAATAGGACGCCTTGGTGCATTCGAATTTATTACTTCGAAACATTTGATAATTGGAAACTCATTTTCCATTGCCTTGAGGAAGTCATGTTGACGAAGCACGTGTTGGCTGTTGTTTCTCTTGATGTATGATGGATACTACCTTATGGAGTATATTTGGATGAACATTAAACGCGACTACACATCATTTTCGAATTATTGGAATCTTCATTGATAAATACGGAAGAAAATTGGATGTACATGGTGTGCCCTGGTATATACTTATGAACTTTCCGGCATCATATGTTTTTTATATGATGCTATCTGCATTCTTGATGGCTGGATGCTCACCAGTTGGACACCCATCAAGTTACTTGTTAGTAACATATTGACTGTGTTATCTTGATTACAATACATATATGTATAGGAGGTGCGAACATTAGCCACTTTTCTTTGTATTTTAAATCTATGTTTCCCATTAAGTCCTTCTGCAAATTACATGAGTTTCTGTATGGACAGGGCCCAAATATCTGAAGGCTAAAATAGTGACCGATTACCAGATAAATAACTGTGATTAGCTATGGCTACCATCTAGCCTTTACTGCCTTTAAAATGTCCACCAATGTTGGCCACTGGCCTGGTGACAAACCTGTAAAGTGCACTCACAGATTGCATGTGGTCCAAAACTACTTTTTTCACCTTTTTTTGCTTAGACCACTAGACACCCCTAACGGACTAAAGCAGTGGTTTCCAACCTTTTGACGACACCCACGTTATGATTACTGGAACCCGGGGATCCCCTCTGAATCATTATTGGAGTCTGGGGCCCCCCTACTATGTCATTACTGAAAGCTTGGTACCTAATCTCTTAATATTATTTTTTTTGTTTTAAGCAGTTGCAGAGCCCCTGAGGAGGCTTTGCAGACTCCCAGGGGTCCCCGGACCACAGGTTGGGAACCACTGGACTAAAGTATTATACTAGGTGGAGCACAAATGTCCAAGTATATTAGGAGTCAGTGTGCTGATCAGAGACCCAGAAAGGCATAGAAGTTCCTTTTTAAGTTCATGCTGACTCCTGTGGTTTACGTCTGGTGCTATGGTGATTGCCTCACTTGGAGGAGTGTTTAGTAGTCCGACACAGTAGTTCAGTTTGGGAACCACTATGTATTGGGAAACAAGTAGCCAGCCATGGTCCTGAACCAGGCTGTTTTTTTTTTTTAGGCCTTGGAATTGGGTTGACTAATTGATGTTGTGCAACTTCAGATTTGTGTCATCTGCGTGAAAAAATAATGAAGGACCCTGTAGTTGAAGATTATTTGTAAGTGTGGCTGAGGTAGATGAGTGCCAGTGAAAGGGGTGATCCTGTGTTTAATATGGTACGAGTACTGGAGCCGGGCAGCTATGGACTAAAGTATGCCTTTAATTGTATGTGCAGAATATTATTCCTTTTGTGGTGGTTGTGTGGTTTGGAAAAGGGTAAGAAGTCTTGCTTCCCTTTCGTGAAAAAAATGCAATTAACGTATCAACCAGAGCTACCACCTGGCACTACAGTAGCGCATACTACCATTACCCAAGTCAGTAAGTCACTGATACACGTTTTATTGATTTTGGGCACATGAAAGGTGCAGTTTACAGAGGAGTTTAACCTTTGACCGGCAGATTACACACAACCCTGAAGCATTCCCTCAGCCACGGATCTTTCCTTTCTTGAGTAGCTAATCAGGCCGCCTAACCCTCGTGCCCAGCCCTTTCCATGCAAGGCTTATGCAAATCTGCTGCACCCATCCCCTGCGCCCAGGAAGGCCGTGGGTGTGAAAGGGCACTCTGCCAAAAGATGGCCGGTGTGCAGGCGTGGAGGCCGTGGCGTAGTCCAGGTCCCTTGGATTTTGAAAGGTAGCGATTTCCTAGCTGCCTTTCCTGCGGGCCGGTGCGTTAAGAGCTGAAAGGAGAATACAAAGATTTGGAAAATTCTGTCAAGGGCTCAGTTTGTGCTCTAACCGACATCAGAGGTGGTTTACTGTTCAGTTTAGAGGTTGAATATACAGTAGCGGAAGGAATCTGAGATGCATTTAGACAGGGATAAAGGGAGAACGGAAAAGGTGGCACGGATGATTGGATGGAAGAGGGGGAAGCAACGAAAGACGGGTGCCGTGAGGTAAGGGTGTGGGGCAAAGAGACAGGGATGAACGAGAGCATGGAAAAAGAGAAAAGGGAACCGAGCTGAAAACTGGTATGAATGGAGGGATTTCAGGAAAGAGAGGCGAGCCCGGCAACGGGTGAGAGGAGAGATGAAAGAAAAGTGGGGTCTTCTGTGTGGGAGAAAAGGAAAAGACAAAAACAAATACCGCGGCCTTCCAACAACGCACTCCCACCGTCGCCTCAGCGCGTGCGTACTTGCCTTGCTTCTCGTAGTGCTTCCACAGACCTAAGAGGTGACTTTTTCAGTGGCAATGCCTCTGTGCTTCCCTCTCTCAAAATGTGGGTCCTGGGTGGCGGGGTTAGGTCGAGGGTTTAATGAGGCAGTGCTTGTCCAGGGAGTGCCATCTTTTGATTCCAAAAGACGATTATAAACAATGGAGAGAGGCGAGACGGGGTAGGGGCGTGCATGCCTTCCTCCATTAGGGGTGGTGTATGGACAAGAATGAAGGTTTATCCCTTCCTGGACATACAATATTGATGGACCCAGGGGCTTCCAGTAGGGAGTTAACAATGCACAAACCGGTGACCTTTCTTTCCAGCAGTGCGTTCTTTTCCGTAACGTGCCTGTTATTATCTAGCCCGGTGGTATGATTGTGCCCACCCTGGCAAGTCGAAAATCAGAAATGTTTCTCTCCTGGATTGTATCTTGTAAACTGCCCTTTACACACATTTCCCTTCAGGGAACGCTCATCCCACCTAATGAGGGTGTGCGAGCAAGTCACACAGTCATCTGTCTGTTCGTTATTTAGTTTTAAAACGCCTGTCTGTTCGCTTTCAGTCTTGTATCATGCTGTGTTAGCTATGTTTATGTAGCCAGCTTTCTGAAGTGCAGCTTCTCGGCTCTATAGCGTGAAAGTTCGCTCGGTACAAATGAGTCAATGCCGTGGCCAGCTTGCAGGCCACCAGCTGCTCTTTCGTGGCCACGCTACATGTCCCCTCCGTATTCTGAATGTGCAGGAGTTTTACCAAATACAGACACAGCCATCTTCAGCCTATAAATTGTACCGTCTCCAAGGAGCCGTGGGAAAGTCTGGGTAGGGCCTCTTTTAATCTGATTGCATTATACAGCTATGTCTGCCAAACACTGAATCATTACATACTGTTTCACTCCACTTCCGTCTACTGAGCTTGTTAATGTGGCAGCAGCCGGTATCTCGTCAGAACACTTCTCGGTGCAGCGAGCAGCACGTGATAGATACGACGGTAACCAAGTAGATTGCACTCTGATGGAGTAACTGTGGCTGTGGCAAAAGAGAGGAACATACAGCTTGCGGCATCTTTGCTCACTTAAACCGACAACACCTTTATATCGTTCAATTCAAAGTTCTTGGTGGCTGTTGGTTCTGTGGCCTAGTGCTTGTTGGTGCAGTACCTAAAGATTGTACTTTGTGCTTAGTTGTTTGGTGGTCAAGGAATGTGCTTCAGCGCTTAGGAGCCAAGAAAGTTTGATGGTGGTGGTGTTAGTCTGGGTATCTGACTATCTCTGTCTTAGTGTGGCTCAATAGTTTGAGTGTGAGTCGGGGCGGGATCAGCCTATGGCTTGATGTTTGTGCTATTGGTATGTCTGATTGGAATCTTGGCTCTATGACGAATCTGTGGGCCTTGGTGCTTGTGTACCCAGCAGTCTCTGATGGTACTGTTGGTTGAGATGCATTGTTGTTTGATGGTGGTATTCACAGGCCAGGCCATTGTTTTCCCTTTTGGCAGGATGTGGGCTCTGGGTGACTTGTTTTCCAGTGGATTAAGGGAGGTACTGCAAGTCTTGGCATTTGGTGACTACATAGCTCAAATGTAGTTCTTTGAACCAGAGTGATGGGTTCGTTGTGGCTCTTTCGTGTTTTTGTGAGCCCAAGTAGCGTTTTTTTCCCTCCTGGCTCGATGGTAGTGTTGTCTGCCTCTATTTCTGATGGCCTTGTGATTCAATCACTGAGCTGCTGCATTGGTGCCCACATAACACATTTTTGGTTCTGTGGGCCTGTGTACTTTGTGAGATTATGGTTCGGTGATAGTGCACTTGTATCTATAGCAACATACTTGTCTCTCTGTGCCTGTGGATACCGCATGTTTTTAAGAGTAGCTTGCAGTTGCTGTCTTCCCCTCACTGGGTGACCTTGGCACGACCTGCTGCGTGTAGCTGTAATTGTATCTATGATGAAATGGTGCCTGCAGCGGTGGTTGTCCCTGGCTCACTTTCCATTCACAGGGTGTCTCATGGCACTGCCCCAGCTGCCCAAAGCAGTACTTTAATGTGGGTCAGTTGGAACTGGGATAAAGTTCAATGGTCTCATGACTCTGAATAGGGAGGGTTGAGTATGCGAGTGGCACCTACTCTAGCCGAGCACCCAGTTCACAGTGGAAGTTGAATGCCATGAGCAGACTGGGTTTGTGTGGGCACGCAGTTACATAGCTCCCACTTCCCCAAACGATAACCGCTTGCTATCCTTAAAGGTTTCAAGGGCAGGAAGAAACCGTGGGCACACGACCGAGAGAGACTGTGGGTCTAGCAGCACATAGATCGGTGGATCTCACGCATTTTTCGTCTGTAAATTAACTTATGGAAACAAAAGTGACAACTAAGATGTGCACACTTATAGTCCACTCCTAACAGTGGAGTGTTAACGAGTAAAACCTAGTACTGGATCTTACAGATCCTTTGCTGCCATCTGGTAAACTGCTGTCCACACATTCAATGTGAAATGATGAAGGTAGCGCACAAAACATACATTCAGCATGGAAAATACTCATAGAGTTCATCTGCAAAAATATGATTGTTGTGATTTTGTTATTACAAAGGGTGAGAAATATAGACGGTTTCCACATTAACTGTAAAGTTAGGGACAGTGCTCCACAATTTGTTTAGTCTCACCGCTCTTTCCACGTGTGCTCTTGTCTTCGACCATACATCCTCAAACCTTGCCATCGAAGCCTTCTAAACTGGGTGAGCACTTCCAGTGTCCCTACCCAGGTGTCTCAAAAATGGTCTCATTCTTGAGCTGTGTCCACATTTTTGTCATCCAATTTGGCCTCCACTTTGAGCTGTCACTTTCAAACAGTAGTAGGCCTGTGCATGCACTGTACACCACTGAGGGCTTCATGCAGGGCCACTTACACCAACCAGGTAGGGTCTCCATGCAGGGTCTGCATCTCTCCATTTTGCAGACGTACCTCCAGCTCTGCCTATATTTGAAATGAAGAGGGCTTCCCTCCTCCCCATATGAATACTTGCAGTGTTTTAATGATCGGGTCACACATCGGAGGTTTGGGGTTTTCATTTCACAGCTGCCCCCCTTGCTGAGTTGCCAAGTCTTTTGAAGCTTGAAGCCTGCCACATACCGAACACTGCACTGTAGAATGCTGGGACAGTCTGCAGTCCGTACTTCCACAGCTGGAGGACGAGAGGGGTTCCAGCACAAACGCGGATGACAGCAAGTCCTTTGGGCAATGACGTCTACACACATGAATGTACCTCAGAAGACTTCATCACAGAGTCAGCACTGCAGTGAAGTGCAAGGTGAATCTGCCCTTGCAATGTAGCCACACAGAAGCAAACTAGCTTTATGGGAGTTGCATTACAACACAGCAAGTTTGCACACAGCCTTGGAATGAGCTTTAGGAGCAGTAAACGGCCGGCTTTGTTGTATAGGGATCTTTGATCTATGACGACCAATAATCCACTTTATTATATGATGCTGCTGCTTCAGTCCTGCATTGGTGTACCAATAGAAACATATCCCTGCTACTTTAGTCACCTAGATTCATTAAATAGACCCTAGAATCAGCAAGGACTGCTTCCTACTGGGAGTGAACATGACCCGAAGATCCCACGTCATTTGTTGCACGAGGCACTATGTTCTGCAGCCTGTGAAACCACATGCAATCCGATATATTTTGCAAAAACATGGATTCCGAAGCATGGACTACCCAAAGCTCGATTCTACATAAATGGCTCTCTAAAAAAAAAGTTATAGTGCAATCCCATTGTCCTGCATTTGCCTCGAAATATACCAAGACAACACTATGCACACCACTGTTTTTTTTATGTTTACGCTACTCCGTATTGTCTTTTGTTTTCTGCTCTAAATGGGCTGAGCCTTATGTTTTAATGAGTAAAATGGGGGACTCCCAACAAAACACACTCCACTTCTGGAAATTGCACTCGGTTGTAGGCTGCAGTGAATTCAATGCCTTCCTGTGTTTGCAACGCTTATGGACTCAATGGTTGGCTGTTTGCTGGAGGTTATTCCAACAGCACCAATTAAGTATTTCATGTTAAACGTTGCTTGTCACATGGTGCCTGAGTACATAGTAAAGCCATTTGAAACTGTATGTGTGTGTTTTTTTTTTTCAAGCTGCATTCTCCCTTGCTCCAGCCGATACCCCGTAGTAGCACCTCAAAGCGATCAGCTTTTTCCTAGGAATCCTGCCCTTTTAACGTCACTTGGAGAGCTCACACATGGTAATTATAACCAAGTTGATCACTAGTAGGGTGACCAGCACCCCATGCCATCACGGACAGTGTTTTTGCTCCCGGACGTTACACCGACCAATCATTAGTAACAGGTCTAATTTGTTCCCAGTTAGCGCACACAGACTACAATGTCCAGAATGCATTAGTCTGACATGCACAACTCAAGGACAAGAAGCAGCGTTTGATGGCCTGGGGCGAGTTGGTCCTCCTAATCAACGGCGTGTCTGTATTAAGAGAACCCAACCTATTACTCTGTTTACGGAAGCAAACCAGCCCCATGGTAGTGCGAACCCGTCAGTGACTTGTGACGTTCGAACTCGCAGTGATCCAAGCAGCTCATGCAGTGAGAGTGGGGCAAGGCTGTCTTCTTATGTTGGGATTTCGGTGGACAATGCTGTGCGACCTTAGTTGCTTCACGGAGGCAGTTGGACTGACGCATCTGATGGTAAAGATTTCTAACAGGGATGTCCAGGTCCGGAAAGGCGGTGTTTTGATGGCACCTCGCGTGCAGCAAGACGCCGGTGCGCGCGCTGTGGAAATCCGGAGTGCGCTGCAGGGCCGCAGCTGCTCGCTGTAATTAGATGGGATATTTTTAGCAATGTTCCCAGAGCCTTCATGCTGCACGAGGTAGCCATCGATCTTGAAAGGCGAGAGGGGGAAGCTGCAAGGAGGATAGGAGGCGGCCAGGGGGGCCTGCGATGCTGCAGTTAGAGGGTGGGGGAGATATTGCAGGTGTTTTAAGTGGGCTGGATGGGGAGGGGCGGGGACAGAGCTAGTGTGCCCGAACAACCAGGAACTTTACTATCAGTGATGCAGAAGGTGAAGTGGCTCCGGGCCCAGTGTTGCATGGAGGCGGGGAGCATGTCACCCAAGTTATGGTAGCCTTTACTGTACGGTCCCATTCACCTAGTTTCATTAAGGTCCATGGCTCCCTTGCCATATCAATGAGGGTCATAGTACAGCCATGCTACACTCTCGGGATGAAGAAGGGTGCGCGCAATTTGGGCGCCTCTCCAGGCCGTCACTCACGGCAGAAGGTTTGTGGCACAAACTCGTCCCACAGTGAGTGTAAAAAGTGACCTTTTGACCGCTTTGGTGTCGGAAGCCGCCAGAATCTCTGAAATGGAGGGCCTCGGTTTTCCCTGGCTCCATGTCCGACGTGTTCAACTCTCTGTCCGCCATGGGGCCCAATACTACCAGCACAACACATTCCACATCGTGCGAGGCAACTGCCATTGATTCCTTGGTGAGATAGCACCCCCGGGCCCTTCTAGCCTGGAACCACCAGGCCTGTTCAGTCCTTTCCTGGCCACTGTTGACTCAGGGCTAACTAGCCCACAGCTTTACCATTGCTCCTATTTGGTTTGTCCCAGACTTTTCAAATTATATTTTTTGTGGCTGCTGTGGCTTATGTTGACCGTGGCCTTGCTGTAGCAGTATGACAATTTGTAAAGTGTCACGCAGGTCTGTCTGTACTTTACGCGTGTTTAAAGCCTCCCGTTTCACTGTAATTACAGACAGCGACGGGATAATCCAGAGTTGACCTGGCCGTGGCACCCCGAGTGGATATCTCTTAAGACCTTTGAACAGCTGGTGGGTGGGCACCCCGGCTTAACCTTCTTATAGAAGGCGGACTGGGCCGGATGCCTTTCTGGGCCAGGTGGCTTGCACGTGGACGCTAAGGTCTGACTTTATACCGAGGGAACATGGAGCCGGTTTTGGTCGGCTGCGGCGTGGTGGGTTTTCGCTTTGTGCAGCATGTCCTGTTTTTAGGTTATTAATGCCGGAAGCAAATGATTACCAATGGCTCTCAAAGTTAACTGGGGTGGATTTCGAAAGAGGTGGAATCAGATTTTGAAGTCGCAACTTTTTTTTTAATGATACTTGCATTTTTGCAGAACTTAGTGATCAGTCGTCTGTTCCTCTGTCTGGGTTATGAAATGAAATCACGTTTAAACGTTTGTGTAACACAAAGGAGAAGCTGGATCAACTGTTTAAAAAATAGGCGGAACTGAAAGTATAATTGATAGCAATGCATGAAGACGAGGCTCATTGTGATACGTTATAATCAACCAAAACTGACAGTAGATGTTTGTGTAAGGGATACATACACCTGAGTTCTGCATACCCAGAATAAGACATTAACTAGTTTAATTTACATGGTATAGGGTAAGCATTGTCACCATGCAGTCTGTCTCGCATTTTTCTGAAGCACTTCCACCACAGCATGTTTATAGCCTGTGTCCAGAACTCAGGGGCTTCATTTAACACGTCCTGCATAGGCAGGGCCACTGGAATTATGTGAATGTGTGGCTGCAGCGATTTTCACATAATTACTGATTTGCTGCTTTTCCATTTAATTCATCATCCGGCGCATAATCTGCTGATTTTAACAAAAAACAATTTTGTTTCTAGCTCAAACAGTTCAAAAGTTACCGAAAATGTAACAGACGCGTTTCTGCACAGTGGAAGGCCTTTTCCAAAGTTATTTTTGTGTTGCTGAATTGCTATATTTGGGTGTCAAACTGGTACTAATGAGGTCCAATAATGCCCAGACAATGTTAGCAATTTTGAAAGTGATGAAATAATGAAGTAAATACTAACAAAAAATGTGCTGCATCATGCCACATAATTTGTCTTTTCTTGCCGCATAATTTACTCATCCCTACCGCTTACTTTGGCTCTCCCCTGCCACATAATTCCAGTGGCCCTGCATAAAGGGTAAACCACAGACAACAACCTGTTCAAAAGTGCTCTTTAAAAGCGTGCCCAGGAACCAGGTACAAATTGGGCCACTTTGTGACCTGTGTCAGGGATCTGAAGCACTGTTTAAATATTTCAGCACAATTATCCCACTGCACTCTTAAAGGATGGATTAATCTCTGAGACAGCTGCCAAAGTCCTTGACATTTAGTAAAAGATGGAGAGCAAAGAGGAGTGGGTTGGGAAGGGTCTTGGAGTGCACATGCAGACCACAAGCGCAGCACTACTCACACATGATAAGCACAACCTTCTGTGGTAGGGTAATTGTTTTAAGGCATTTGATTCACCACTAGTATCCCATCCTTTCCCTCGATTTTCAGCAATGCAGTTTAAATTATGCATGAAGTTAGTAACAGTTCACTAGGCTGACTTGGTCGTCTCTGTCTGAATTCGAAACCTCAAAAATCCAATACAGTATCTTGACATGGCCTTGAGAAATGCACCAAATACTCCAGACGAGGGGTCTTCAGGTGGACGCGTTTACTGTAGATGGTTATTGTTATTTGACACGTGCATAATCCTTGACATCACAGTGCTTCGTAGTCCAAGTTATGACCTTCAAACAGGTTGTATAGTTTCCTTTGCAGACCAGAGCTTGAATGGATTTGTTTAGGAGTGTTGTCAAGGAATGTGCCTTTGTTAGATTATTTTATCAGTCTTGGTGAGATGTAGTCTAGAAGGGAGCAGAGGACTGTACCATGTCGTTTTAGTATCCTACATTTTTATTCCTGGACATAAAACCACTCTGGGTCAGGGGTCAATGAAAGTCCTTCTTGAAGATGTTGGTTGTCTGGTCTCGATCAAGCCAAAATGACCACGTTCTAATCCTAGCCTGAATGGGTAAGTGTTTACATGATGTACCTCCCAGTTTGAGTTGTCAGACTGGATCACGAAACCTAGCGCTGGCTGGAGAGACTTTAGTGGCTGAAGACACTCTTCCAGTGCTCTTTCTCAAGATTGGAGGAATTTTAACCTATCATGCCTCATGGAAGCTAGGTGTAAGCAGGGGTATTGGATGGAGGGTTTCCACACTAATAAAAATGTTGCTACGAGCTCGAGTAAGAGAGGCAGGGCTTCCATTTCTGGCAGTCGGCTCATCTGCACTGGACATTGTTGCTACAGGTACCACTGTCTGAAGAATGGCCTCTAGAGAACTCCGGCGTACTCTCTACAGACTCTTTAGTCTCGTTGGGATGGATTGGAGTTGTTCTTTCTGAACGACGTCTGTCAAGCAATGGCAGCGAACTAGCTAGTTGCAGTTTACGAGCATTCCCATGAAAATCAGGTTGCTTTTGATATTTAAAGATTTTAGTGCCAGTCGGTAAATGTTTAAATGCATGTTTGCAGTCTTATTACCTTTCTTGTTTTTTTTCTGTTTGGATCCAGTGTGTATTCCACTGCCAAGCCATACAGGAGAAAGACACATCTTTGTATGTAGTTTAATTCGCGTTGTCCAGGCTAATTTTGGGGAGGTGTTTGTGTTCACCCTCAGACTAGGTAGCACGAAGTGAGTTTGAATATGATTTTTACAAAGGGTTTTCCTTCAGGTTGGTTGTCTTCATGGCAATATGGCCCTCAGTAGAAACCTAGAGGGAAAAAGAGCTCTAGCAGAGTGGGGAAACTACCATTTTGGTTGTATGCATCCACTATCTTTTCACATGCACAAACATTTTGCATAGGGTGCCCTTGAACCACATTTGTGCTGTTACCTCACATTCTGATGAGGGGGAAAGGGCCACTGTTACAGCACATAACTGGAATTTACCTGCAGTTAGGCAGGTTTATCTATATATCTCTTTCATTTCACATCAGCCAGTGCACTCACTATAATAAAGTCGAGGAGCAGTACCCCTGCAAGACAAAAAGATTGATGGTCATTTTGCCTCCCCTCCCCTCCCATATACCCTCAGCCTTAGGCTAGTGTTCTCCAGGGGCACACAAGGGTTGGAGATCGGTGATGCCTTTGATTATAGGTCATTTGGACATACCCTAAAAAGATAGGTGAACGATTAAAGAAAAACTGAAACTGAATGTAACAACCTCTGGACTTTAATTTTATGCAGACTGGAAGACTCTTGTTAGACCCCTCTCTCACCTACAGTGGAGGCTGCTGGTGACTTGGTAGAAGCTCTCAATGCTCTCACTGTGAGGGACAGAGGGTCTTCTCCTTCACTGCACATTCTGGTTTGTGTCAACTCTGTTTGTACCTATATCCCTCTTTTTCTTTCAAGGCAGTGGTTCCCGACCTGTGGTCGGAGGACCCCTGGGGGTCTGCAAATCCTAATCAGGAGGTCTATGACTGCTTAGAAAATGAACAAAGTGGCTAAATGTAAAACTGAATTTTTTAAAACCTACTGTAAATGTCAAGGAATTTGTAATTGAAGGCTAAAAATTATATTAGCATCCTCAAATTGATTTGTGAGAGCAGTGTATGTGCATCAAACAAAATATACTGTGGACAATGTGTGGCTTCAATTGAATGTACAAAAGCTCCAACCTCACCCTTAAATTTTTTTTTTTTATTTAATTGCAAATTAAACTGTTATCATTTGTGTATGTGTTTGATGGAATGCTTGTTTCTGTATTTTTTTGTGTATTGTTTTGCGACTCAAATCATCGACAATGTAAAGGCCTGGGTCCCCAGCTTTCAGTAATGACTTACTGGGGGTCCCTGGATTCCAATAATGATTCATTGGGCGTCCCCAGATTCCAGTAATGATAACATGGGGGTCCACAGAAGTCAAAATGTTGGGAACCACTATTTTAAGTTCAACAAAATAACATGAATTGAGGTCTTCTTTGCACCAGATGTCATTGCTATGTGTGCTTAGAAGTTCAAAGTTGCCCTAATTTGCAGAATGTGGGCCACTTTTTTTAGCTATCTGATTCGCTAATGGGAGCCACTTTTATTTTTTTGCTCGGGCCAATGTTGTGTTCCGGCTCGATCATGAACCTTATTTATCGCATGCATAGCTGTAACATTGTTTTCCCACTTCAAATGTGTTTTGGTCTGTTATTGCACTGTTAGGCTTTATGCTTTTGTGTGTGCGCTCTTTTAACCTACCTCTTTGCCCTTCATAATGCTGTGCCATTTGCTCTCTTGCAGAATCAGGTGCCAGACGAAGAGGCCCTCTCGTTGGATTTTTCCGAGATAGATCTCTTGCAGCTAGACACAGGCGACTTTGACTCATCCAGCTACTTTGATGAGCTCCCATGGGGCAGCGCGCCGCCAGGCACCAAGTCCAGCCTGTACAACAACGACGAGTCTGATCTGTTCAAGGTATTGGCACCTGTGACGCAGCCCCTGTGTGAGTTCAGCAGACCCCAGCCCCTCCAGTGCAGCTGTGAGAAATTCTACCCTTCGACCCTGTGGTCTCTTCCCTCAGATGCTGCCTAAAAACAGAGTTCGTTCACCAATTTCAGGCAAAAGGGCACAAGGAAAACAAGCATTTACAATGCAATAGGTCTCTCGTTTGCTTGAGATAGAGCTATTGGCGTTGTAAATGCATAACAGACTTTTCTTGCCACGTAAATTGGTCAACCTTGCCGCATAATGTAGTCCTCTCTGCCACATAATTCCAGTGGCCCTTCATACAATTAAAGCACTTCCATTTACCTTCTTCCTCTATCTGCAGCAAAAAATGAAAATATTGCCATTATTTATTTACATTATTATTGTGGAGTCCCCCCCTCCCCCCAACCTAGTGTGGGAGACCCAGAGATGACCTAGACAGAAAGTGCTTTGTGCTGACCGTTTTGATGGTGGTCCTATTGTCCTAGGACTACCACATGGTGAGTTATGGGCACAAATGTGTTGTGAAAGGTATGCCCCACGAAGCATTATGAGGTGATTTTCCAAGTGCAGTGAATATTGTAGTATCTTGACTGAAATGTTCAGAACAGCCCCCAGAGGGCACCTCAATAAAATTAGCATTTGGAAGAAACATAGTCATGTAACCATATAATGATCCCCTCAGAGCATAACCACATGAAAACAGAATGGCAGAATGAAATGCATTGTAACCACATATTTAGCCCCTAGAGCAGTGGTTCCCAACCTTTTGACTTCTGTGGACCCCCACATGATCATTACTGGATCCTGGGGATCCCCACTGAACCGTTATTGGAATATGGGACCCCCCACGGAGTCAATACTGAAAGCTGGAGAGATAATATGTTAATATTTAACTTTCTGGGCAGTTGCGGACCCCCTGAGGAGGCTTTTCGAACCCTCAGGGGTCCCTAGATCACAGGTTGGGAACCACTGCCCTAGAGGGCATAGTGCATTACACATTTTCATGCCTACTAGGATAGTATTACAACCAAGGCCCTTAAAACACAAACCACTCCCAGCTCTAAAACAAGTTCTAGCCATGAGAGAACTTAAAAAGACACAGAATGGTGGGAGGGGTTGTTGTTTTGGGGTCCTCCAACCAAGTATGGGAACCCAGAGATGACCTAGACAGAAAGTGTGGGTTGTCCTGAACATTTTAACGGTTGCCACATTGTCATAGGACTACCACACAGTGCTCAAAACAGGTCCTAGAGTGCACCACAATAAAAATAGCATTTGTGAGAAACATGTTCATGTAACTATGCAGAAAGTAATGCAGTCAAACCTTATATTTAGCTGCTAGGGAGCATAGTGCCTTACACATTTTCAGACCTAGCAGACCTACTGCAATGATATTACATGCAAGGCCCTTAAAAACACAAACTACTCCCAACCGTAAAACAAAAGTTCCAGCCATGAGAGTTTAAAAATACGCTGAATGGTGGGAGAGGTTACTATTTTGTGGTTCCCCCAAAACTAGCGCGACACTCAGAGACAACCTAGACAGAAAGAGAGCATTGTGCTGACTGGTTTGGTGGTGGATCCATTGCCGTAGGACCACCACAAGCTGAGTTATGAGGCAAAATGTTTTGTAAAGAAATGCCTTGCAAAGCATTATGGGGCAAGTTTCCCGAGTGCAGTGAATATTGTACTATCGGCTCTCCCGCTGAGCTGGGAGAGCCGTATTGAGGATTTCTGTGTTTTTTTTTCCTTTTTCCAGTTTTAAAATATGCCAGTTTGTATATTTTTCAACTGCTAAACCTGTACGTAAGGGGTACCCATGTAAAGTGCTCCTCTGATCGAGATTACGATGTATGAAAGTTCCAAATAAATAAAAAAAGAATCCCCCTCCAGCTTGCAGCCAGTAGGTACAGACACCACAAAGAAACAGCAACATGCCCAAAAACAAGGAAGAGGAAAAAAACAACATACGGATATGGAGTACGAAGCAGAGAGGCAAAAGAAAAAAAAAGAAAAGAAAGTAGTGCACCACACTAAGGTATATTGCCAGTCATGCAATAATCCATGTAACTGGGTCAGTCTCCAGGACGGTAACAAAGCAGCCTCAAGGCAGGACAAATGTAAAGCATTTGCCTATGAAATCAAGGCAATTTTGAAAGGCAGCCCAAGGAACAAATAAAAGTGACGGGTGTGACATGGGCATGGTGCCAGCCCACAGAGATAGATTATAACATGTTGATAGGCAGCGCATGCGCACTGCCTAGACTCAACCTAAAAAAAAAAAAAAACACAACAAGGCCCCGGATGAAACGATGTAGTACACAGGGCAAAGAAATAAGGCCCCCAACATTGGCAGTATGGGTGATCTCAAGTGCAACAATGTTGCGTTCAGTTTATAGCTGTGCAACTCTTAATACAGATTTTATTGCCTTTTCACTCGTGAAAGTGGGCGGTCAGGTCACTCAGAGACCTCTTCTTTAATTGCAATAAATTGTGAGAGGATCATAGATATATTAGCCCATCGACCTATCTTATTAGTACTGTCCACAGGGCCTTACAGAATAGTTTAGATCGGAGCAGCAGGTGAATTTAACCCCAGGGCTCACAGGCCCCTTCCCAGTTTCGCCATCCACAGGAGACACGTCTCTCCACAGTCCTTTCTGTCCATGTTACACAAAAAGGAGCTCAAATGTGGATTTGTTTCCTTTTGAGGCCTCTGATATTTTTTCTTTAAATAGGTCTGGCTAGGGGCAGCTTGATGACTTTTAGGGCTTATGTCAACACAATGCACAGATACGATTTTGGGTCAGCCCCTTGAAGCCTTGCTAGTTTGAACTCACATTTTTAATTTGCACCTTTTTATCAGATGATAAACAGACGAACGTGATACCAAGACTGGCTGTTAGTTGTTGAACGACAGTGACTGGCCACCTTTATCAACCCACTGTCCTCTCTATTCCACACATAGCGCAGGATTTGGGGACAGGTCCACCACACACTTTAAACAAACACGCTTGAAAGACATATTGTTGAAAATTGTGTTGTGGTACTGGCCCTGTGTAAGTTTCAGCAGGCTGTGCTTCCCCCATACCTCCTATAGACTGTGACTTGGCCCTATAACTGAGACGGCAGGGGCGTAGCTTCAGGAGGAGGGTGTTTGGGCTGTTACTACCCCCCACCCCCCCACAATAAATCTACTCGCAAGTAAATAGTTGGGTACAGGTGTTTTTAGTCTGGTGTGGTGAGGAGTCTTTCGGATTTCACCAGGGATTTTTTCCATACACCCAGAGACTAAAAGACACACTCTCTGCCTGTCATCTCTGATGTGTCAGCATGGTTCTTGGAAAACCTGACCCCCACCCCAATAGTAACGACCAAGCTACACCCCTGGAGACCAGTTACCAAAGACCGAGGATAAAGGTGCAAGTGAGTGTCGGGGGGATGGGGGAGTGGGATAGACAAGGCTAAATCCTGGATGCTAGTTTACATTTCTTCATCTTGTCCATGGTGGATCTACCACTAGTTGTCCTTCTTTATATCAGAGTGTAGGTCTGTCCAGATTCAGCAAAGGGCAAACCATGTTCTCTCTACCCTCGGCAGCAGGTTTTTGAGTAGATGCTTCTTGGACTTACCTTCATATTATGGTGGTGCTTTGCTTTCGATTATTTAGATCAGAAGTATATTGCCTGTAAAGGGGAACATTTGTAACAGATTGAGAGGCCACATGGGCCGCGTAAGACTCAGTCATAAGTCGGGCATGCTGTACTCTGCCATAGATCTGAAAGCTCCAGAGAGCCCCACTTTATAACCTCCAAACAGATACTCAGTTTTCATTTGAAATTGAAGAGTTCAAGGTGTAGAATGGGAGCCGCAGAGTTTGCATGCAGACCCGGGGATTTTACCCCGAGGACCTGCAGCCTTTGTGAGTAAGCAGGTGCCTACAGAGAGGCCAAAGTGCCCAGGTAGAGGATCGCTGAGCCTCTACTTTGCAATCAGTGTAACTGGGAAAGCAATGAAGAAGGGCCTAGCTCTGCAGTCAAGAAGAGATTGTTCATCTCCAAGTTTATATTGTGCTTCCCCCTTAAACCTGTCAAAGCATTCCGAGTTTCGTATGCCTTCTTCCGAAGCTTACATACTGGTACGGATGTGTGTTTAGTATACGTATGAAAGACTGAAAGAAAAGGTAGTTGCTGCAGAACTTTCCAGAATCAAGTTATACTTTCATAGCCACTTCGTGCAGTACAATGCTGGCTGAGTGACTCCTGATTACGCCATTAATAGAGCTTGCAGTGCAGAAGGCTTCCGCGCTTTCTTCTGCTGACCTTTGTCACTGGATATCGGACTCCTTTTGTCGCTGCAGGTAGAATGTTCCCTGAAGCTAACCTTGCTCATGTGCTGTGTTATGAGTTACCATTGACCTCTGGTGGCCAACTGTGTACACTGCACCTAACAGAAACAAGACATATAGGGGGTTATTCTAACTTTGGAGGAGGTGTTAATCCGTCCCAAAAGTGACGGAAAAGTGACGGATTTACCACCAGCCGTATTACGAGACCATTATATCCTATGGAACTCGTAATACGGCTGGTGGTATATCCGTCACTTTTGGGACGGATTAACACTCCTCCAAAGTTAGAATAACCCCCATAGTCTGATGGATGGAATGCTTGAATTAATCTTAGCCAACAGTAATTATTTTGGGACGCATCCTGGTCCATGTTATTTTCCACACCATGCTGCCTCAGTTTGGACCCAGCTTTATGCAAATAACTCCTGACCCTGCTTCTGTGGGGACAGTCCAGCCCGAACTGCCAAGTCAGGTCCCCACTGAACCAGAACACAAGGCACCAAAGGCTGGTTTTGCTCCTTGTTATGGGCTCATCAGCTGGATATAGCTTGGTTCCAATGACACTGTACACAAGACTCACATCTGGGCATACTCATTCCACTTAGAACAACATAATAAAGTATACAAAAAAGTGATAGATGGAATACTTGAATTAATCATTAGAAAATAGATTTTCTATTGAAGCTTTTTTTGTTAAAGTGTGGGCAAGTAACATTGATCAAAAGAAAATGTTTTTTAGTTATAGGAAGATGGGTTTCCCCGAAGGAATTTTGGTGAAATCGGAGAATGGTATATTTTAATGCATACTGGGCCAGTAACTTTTCTTGAAATACAGCTGGATTTAAATAAGATTTTATAAGGTACTTGGTGTTTCTCTCTAATAATTATTTGAAATTAACAGCATGGTGCATTGGAGTTTCTCAGTCACTCCCTTTCTCCCCTCAATACCACATTCTCATGTAATCACTCACTCTGGTAACTTTTATCTCCCCATATCTTTCTGAAATTGCCCATCAAAATATCTCACACATCTGCTTCTTCATCTTTGCCTTTTAAGTGTGTCCTTTTGCATGTATTGTTTGTGGTACCCTCCTATTCATCATTTCCTCTCCTAAGCTCTCTCTCCCCACTTGTAAACCTAGTATTTTCTTTTCCTTTGGTGCTGTCAGCATTTCACTTTTGTGTATACTCCTTTCACCCACTTTCACATAAAAAGGCAATTATAATTGGAACGTATGTGACCATTGCTCTGAGCCCTCTGCAGAGATGTTAATGATTTAATGAAATCGGAACACCTTTATGACCTACTGAGATGCAGTGTGAGACACTCGCACTGCCTTTAGCCTCAACTTCAGGCCTCTCAGTTGTGCACCCTCATGAAGAGCCATACACTGATCTCACCCTTCTACCTAGAGGTGACTCTTTTCACAGGATGCACTACACAAGACTCGTGTTTCACTAAAACGTGCCACCCAAACACAACATTCGGAAAAAACAAATCTGCATAAGCAAGGCAAGATGAAATAAAATGTGAAATGTAAGCGCGGACCGCATCATTGACATGGAAAAGGTGTTTGAAGTCATTGTAGAGATACCGCAAAAAATGTTTTTGCTTGTTAAGTTTAAGACATGAATATAGAGCCCTGTAGGGACCCATTTCTAACTAAATTGCTCAGACCCAGCAACAATGAACAGTGTCAGGACCCGTACCAGATAAAGCCCTGACTGTAACATGCAAGGGTCACAGAAGCCGCTCTTCACTGTTGTGGCGTGTTCTTTCCTCACAGTGCCTCCCTACCAGATCTCAGGGAGCCCATTGGAGCATAGGCCTTTGGAACACAGACCCAACTGCACTTCCACTGTGACTGCCCTTTCACACAGACTCATAGTATTCCGAGTCACTGCTAGATATGTGAGTGTGGCAGAAAGATCGGGTTGCAGGCACTCATGATAGATTAAAAATAACACAAATGGACACGCTTGTATTTTTAGATGGGCCTTGAGTGGGCCAGAGGGCTCCCTTGGGCGGGCCTGTTGATGGCACCTATCTGGATAATATACATTGGAATCTATGTGCAGATAAACGTTGGTCATCTTATTGTCATCAGTAATGATTGGACTATTGGCCAGGAATTGATTAAAAACACTGTGCGGTCTTAAAGAAGGTGCTCCAGAATCACAGGTGAAGTCACAAAAACGCATGTCAACGTTTTTTCAGCTTGAGTTTACTATATGTGGATCTAACACTGGATAAGTAAATGCGTCAATAAATTGTTTAGAATCCAGTAGAAAGAGGAACTCGTTTTTGGATGTATGAGCGTGTGTACAGATGAGGTGGACTTGTATCTTTTGTATTTAATATTTTTATATAGTTTAAGCTTATATGCTGTAACATTTTATTTACATGTTGATAAATATACCAGTCAGCATACAGCTTTTTGTAAGATGGTCAACACGCTTGAGAATACTTCTTAAATAAAGAACATTTGTGTGCTTACTAGGGTTCCACTGGATTCTGAAAGTCGCCACTCCCTTTCACTCTTAATTTTTGGGGTCCCCCCTTTTTATGTTAATTTATGTTCCAAAAAAACTGATGTGAAATTAGGTTTATGACCGAATCGAAATGTCATACCACAAAGCTGCCCTACCCACTCTCATAGTTTTTCTCTTTTGTCCTTGCAGATCATAGACAGTGAAAATGAGGCACTACTGGCCGCCCTCACCCAAACGCTGGACGACATACAAGAGGACGATCTTGGCCTGTCCGCCTTTGCCGCCACATGTGACGGAGGCTTCCTTGCCCCGCCGACCTCCCCGCTCAGCCCCGCCTCCTACGCGGCGGTGGCAGAGTCGCCACCTCCCTCTGAGGCCGATGAAGATGAGCTGTCTATAGTAAGAACCACTTCCTACTGTTTAAAGTGGCAATGGATGCCTACCCTGACTAGCCGGCTGCATGGGTATGATAGCCGACAAAGGTCTGAATTTTTTCCATTTAAGGCTTTAACCTAAATTTGTAGTAGTAATGATGTAGAAACTTTGCTCATGTTTTGTTCCCAAGCAGTTGTGGTTTTCTGACCTGATGATTTAAGGTTTTGGGCGCTCGCCTTCCAACCCAAGGAATCCACCACTCTTCCCGCTACTTTAGCATGCCAGCTCATAGTATGTGTTGGGGTGGATTAAAGACCTGTTGGCCACTGGATCAGTCTAAAGAGTTTGTTCCTGGGATGTGTATCCCAGTGACTGATTCGAACACTGCGTGTACCTGACGTCTAGCTCTGTTATTGACTACGTCATGAATGGTAGACCACTGTAGTAATTATTTAAGTGAGGGATACAGACTACTGGCCTATGGAGCGATTGTCTGACTTCATGATATACTAGTAAGATAAAAGGCCAGTAGGGCTCGATTATAGGCGATTTAGTTTTACTCTTCTACCTCAGCCCTACCGTCCCTTCAGTTTCACCTGCCCGTTTTCTGTGCCAGTCCAGTTTCACAGTGCCATCGGCAGAACTTTCAAGTTTTCACGTTCGAGTCTAAGTGGCTCGTTCACTGCTGAGCTTTTCCTGCATTCGGGTGTTTGTAGTGCTGTGTTCATAACAGGAAAACATCGGACTACAAGTACCAGATTGCATCAAAAACTGAACTTGAAGGTTGCCACCCTTTCTCTGCACTCGATGCTCAAGACCTTGTTGTCACTTGACCAAATGCGATTACTTAATATAGCAAGATGGATTAAGCTGCCTCTTGGCACCTAATTTACTGCAAAACCATGCATTTTGACCACCCAAACCAGTGACCTGCTGTAGTGCAAGAATTTGACTTGCTGGTTTAAGGTGGATGGATTATTGCAGACCAACTTCTAACTCACTGCGCTGCCTCGTCGACTCTGCGTTATATATGAAAAAAAGAAAGAAAAAAAAACAGTAATTTGATTAACTAGAAATGGCAGCGACCCGGTCTTTAAAAAGAATGTTGGTGTGAAAAGAAACAAAAAATCTAGCTGTCCACATGCTTGAGTAATGGCGCCCTCTCTCGGTAACAAACGGATCACAACCTCAGAATATTTTTGTGTTGTTTTTTTAAATACCGTTTCAGCTCACTGTTTTGTTTTAATATAAGTACATCGTCATTAAAGCTGTCACGTGAGCAATCGGTACACTGAGATACGAATGGTGGTTCTGAATGAAAATGTATCTTTTAAATTCAAATTGCAGTTCTGGAGCCTCGTTCATCAACTAACCCCATTCAGCTAAACGTTCTCAGTTGAATACAGAGTTTTAAGACTGAAAAACGGCAATGCCTCTTCAGCCTTTGGCATTGCTGCCAAGGTTTTAGATTACTTATGCTTGATGTTTTCGCAGTTTCAGTGTTCTTACGAGTGACATCCAAGACCAACTGTGTGATACTGTAGTGACACTATTTTGCGAGTAAAATCAAGCAGGGAAGTCCATGGAGACAGATTTGCGCAACAAGAAACTAGGAAGATCTTGAAACTGCTAAAAGTACCTGAAATGGATGGGCACTAACCTATCTCTTTTATGTGTTCTACTTCTTTTATAGCACTCCTCTTACCAGTGTAGGGAGTCAGAGCACTTTACATCATATATGCATTATACAGAGACAACGAATCCTGTGTAAATCAGTCTGTATGAAATGTTACATAAGACCGTGAGGATTAAAAGTTTTGCATCATTCATACTAGCAGGAAGTATATTTTAAAAGTGTTTGGTCCGGAGAAGCACAAACTCAGATTTAAAACATGCCATAGTGGTTCGGTTTACTAGAACCAGAATGTATTTATACCAAAACAAACCCCTTTTAGCAATATTATGATAATGAATGACGTTGGGGATAACTTTCTAACCTGTACCATGCAGTTTGAAGGCCGTTCATGCCATTGTCTTATATGAGGATTGTAACTTATGAACAGCAAGTAACACTATGTGACAAAATCAGTAACTCACTGAGCTAGCACATAAAATGCAGTTAGTGATCTGCATGGTACTCGTTCTTTGCAGCAGGCACATAAACTCTCTCTGCTGCTTCATGAAGAGTGAAAACTGCCACAAACAAAACGCTGATCTCCCTCCAGCAGGAGCATTATTCACTATCCACTAGAAACAGTATTCACTTGTGCTAGCTTGGCATTTTAATTGTTTCCTGAAAACTCTTGGGCACACAAGGAATTTAGCAACACGTGGTTTTATGTCTGAATATAAAGCACCTGACCCTCCCATCCTCTGCCCGTCCCAGCTCAGAGCTAGGAGCCGTGGTGCAGCAGAAGTTCAACATATCACAAAAGGATGTCTTATGACAAAAGCAGTAAAACACTGCTGTAATAATTCTTATAAAAGGTCTGTGAAAAAAGCGAGGGATGCGTTCTTTGCAGCAGGATAATTGACCCTCTGCGCTACGAGCCGTGCTGGTGAGTCAAAACTGCTAGTAGACATCAAACTGGAACCTCCCGGCAGGAATATTATCCACCAGCCCGTTATTTTACTGATGTATCTGTGTGTCTCAGTGTTTTTCAAATAGTCTCTCCACGTGCGCCGAGGCACCAGCGGCCGTACTCTTAAAAGCGGAGCCGATTCAAGATTAAAAAAAAAAAACAGTTAGTGCCCACTGTGATCCTCGGCAGATAATGCAGCCCACCAAAAGGTGTCAATGGTACTAACGTCAGTCGCTGAATAACAGCAACACAGGAAAGAAGGTGCCACCCCGGATTCTCTCTGCTGTTTCTACACTGTACCATTAGCAGGATTGATCCACCAGCCACGTGACACGAGGTATCACCTCTGAAGCAGCCGCACCAGGTCCTGACCAAGCTGTGGAAAGATGAATTTAGGCCGCTGAGCTCAGCCCGCCACGGTAGTCAGCGCCCAAACTGACATCAAGCTGCTAACGTTCAGTCATTCGTACACAGACGTGATTGAAGGAGGTCGGTACTATTCTTGTAGCACATTCTGCACAGTACTTACGGGTCTTGTGCTACTTTTCAAGGCGCTAAAAATGCGTGACTAATGCATTTTAATGCGGTGATGCAGACCACCACACTAAAATGCGTTAGTCTAACGCATGATGTGTGGGACTTGGCAGGGCTGCTATGGCTGAGGATTAAACCACGTGACTACATCTGAAGGGGTGTGCTAGGAGGCTGATATCTGTAGGGTTGAATTCTGAAGGAGTAGATCTCCATTTTGTGATACTTTATTTAAATGTTTAAGTCTGGGATGGTAATGCCTTTACCATCCAGTCCACCGTTTTCTTGGTTGGAGCCAGCTTGTGAAGGAGCGGGAATAAACAAGACCTGCCCCTTTGAGTAGTATGGCCAGACCCTCCCTCTAGGTGGAATCCTGTGGGTGGGGTTTTGATTCACCCCCAGCTAAAGGTGTAAAGAAGTAGGCACTGAGAGAGTGCCTCTCTGGTGTGCAAGCTCAGGTCCCTAGAGCAAAGGCCATGCTTGTACCCTTAGTTGGCTGTGTGCTAGATGGTGATAAGGCTCTACAACTGGGTGATGGCTTTTACCCAGGGGCTGGGAGCACTGCTAGTGATCCAGGCTGCTGGTGGGTCATGACTTCTTTCATCGTTCGGCTGCCTCCAGTGGTTTTGATTGTTTGGGAACAGCCTGTCCTAAGGCAACTTGACCGCTGGTGGTTCAGGAGAGCATAGTGCTGACCTGCCAGGACTTGGACCTCCCATCAGCACTTTTAATTGTTCTTCTAGCCTGCCTGTGACAGTGTACCATTCACCCAGCTTCATTGGACAGGCTGCTTGCCAGTCTCCGATGTAGCCTATCTGGCAACAGTCTGACTTAACACCAACTGAACCGACCTCCATCATCACCTGAGCATTTTCTCATCACACAGACAACACCCTGCAGGACCTCAGTCACTTGGGTGCCTACGCAATCCCTCACTCACCAGACTCTCACATGCACGTTGCATAGAGCACATTCTGCCTCCCTGCAATTTAAGGCCCACCAAGTGACCTGCTCTTCTTAGCGCACGCCATGTGCCTACACTCTTTGCTTTAGCGCTAGGGTCCCTCCATGGGTAATAGTGATGCCTATGTAGAGTTGCTTACCTTTATTTCAGCCGTTTGGTGCATAAGTGCAGTCGTCTGTTTTCAGCATGCAGGGATTGATCATCAGGGTCCCTGGAATTATGTAGCATTGGTGCTCACGGTATGCAATAGTTTTGACTAAATTAAGCAGCAAGGAAAAGCGGTTTGTGGCACGAGGCTTAAAATTCTGTGGTATGTTTATTTTGCTATTATGCAGCATATGGTGCATGGTCACAAATGTGGTAAATCCATAACTAAGCACAAACCCCTGCAGATGCGGAATCGTGTTCCCTGGGAGACTCTATGCCAGGGATTTTTATTTAGTGTTGTCTCCACACAAACTTTGAACAAAAGCTGTAAATATTTAAAGTATTGATAATGTGATTGGGTTTCTATGTAACATATTTAAATTAGAATGAACACGTCGTCTTGAAAATCTTGGAAGTGTACTTATGTGCTTTGAAAATCTAGATTGTACATGTTGGGCAATTTCATTTATTTTTTCATTAATTTTGCTAAGCTCTAGCGCTATATGTTTGTGATTCTAATATTAAATTTAGTTGTCGTTTTTTTTCATTTCATGTTTAAGGTTAACTGTTGCATTTTATATATTGGTGCACTCAGTCAAATATTTTAAAAAGCAAAGTACCTTAACTGTGTATTACTCTCTCCTCCGCTCTACACAGAGCCCCAGCATCTGAATTCTCTCAGGAGTAACACTGACCTCTGGGGAGAAAGGGAAGGGCGCAGTCCACTACATCTGCCCTGTCTAAGATGTCTGTTCCAAGTCCAGAAAACTACCTTTAAGGGGACAAAAATGATGTATTTTGCGACATCTGATGTTAGTTTCCCGTTGCCTGGCAATCCTCCTGGCCACCACCCCCCTGAGTGATTCAATTAAATCTATTCTGAGACAGAAGCATCTTTTTAGATGTTTTGCAAATCATACTGCTCCTTCACTAAACAAAACAACTTTTTCACTCCCAGTCCTCCTGCAACCTTATTTTCTTACCACTGAAGGTTTTATTCTCCTCCCTCCCCCCCCCGCATGTTGCTACCTTTCAAAGCTGAGCAAAAATAGTCGTGCAAGTTAGTTAAATTGCAGATTGTTTCATTCAGCTACTTTTTAAGAGAAACAAGAAAAACGAACAATAAAATTAAAATTAGCAGCATTTTTTGTAGAAATCAAAATTTTCACTTTACAAATGAGTTGCCTAGTATGCTAGTCCAATTCTGAGTTTTTTTTTTATTTATTTTTTTTACTTGCGAATCATTTCAGGTGTTTTAGTCTAGTTTAGTGGAATTAAAACAAAATTACCACACCCAGAATACATTACAGTATCACACAGAAGTCAAGGGCTGAAAACTATATCATGACCTGGAGGGTGCAGTTTACCCCCAGTACAATGTGACGCCTTCAAGCTTCTGACTGTGTGCCCTATTAGGTGCCGTACTTCTCTGCTGAGCTTTAGTTCAGTTGGCTGTATCCCGGAAGTACTTTTGTAAGTACTTTTCTATCCCGGAAGTACTGACGTCCTGAGAAAATGAGAACTCGCTCTCCAGGCTCGTGCTCCCAAGAGGTGCTTTGACCAGCTCCTTATTACACATGGTCACGCTTAGCCCTCACACCTTACAGGGCTTTAAGTGTGTCCGCCTTATATGATCCTCATCGAATCAGGTTAGTAGTCTTTTAATTGTTTCATTTGATTTGTTTCACCTGTTGCAAAGACTAGATTTGCCTCTGAAGAGCAGCCCGCACATGTAATTGTGTACTCTGGTTTCTGTGTGGGCAGTGTTCCTCAGAACGCACCCTTGTTTTTGGCTAAACATGTTGCTATATTTGGCATAGTTCGCCATGTTTTACTTTACATGTTGAATACCCATATAGGCAGCTTTGTCAAAAACATTTTCCCAAAGAAATTTGTATTGATTTTAACATGTTGTACAACATACAGTAGAAAGCATATTTAGGAGCAAAACATAACCCTCAGCCCTCACAGGGACACACAATAAGACATTTTATGACCTCACTTTTTAGTCCATCTGTAGAGTTACACCTCGCGTCTTATGCTTTGAGTAAACATGGGTAGTGTAACACATGATTTCTCTCAAGGGACCATTAGACAAAGGAATCTCAGGGACCTGGGTCAGCCATACTCCAGCCCTTTGTCCATAAGATAATCTAAAATCCAACAGTGCTTGCCGTTGGCTATCAAATTTATGGTTGAGTTCTCTGAGTTTCCAGGACTGTTTCTCCATGGCCAAATGCACCCAAAGCTTTCCTGCCTATTCTTGCATTGTTAAAAGAACAAATGATGGATGGAATGCTGAACATATACCCCCAGTCACAAAAATCTGGGTTTAAACCATCGTTTTTTTGCTCAACACGCCACCCCACTTTGGACCCAGCCATGTGCAAATCAGTTGTGACCCTATTCCCCATGGTAAGAGACCAGCCTGAACTGCCAAGCTACGTCCTCCCTGGACAGGAAACAAGCATCCTAGACTGGATTCACGGTATCACCCTTCATCAGCCAGGCTCGCATGATTCCAGTGGCTCAGTGAGTATGGGACCCACGTCTGGGCATACCCTTCCTACTTAGGGCAACAAATGCACAGATGATGGATGGAATGCTGAACAATGCAAACATTTGTTCTGCATTCAGGCCATCGTCTTTTGTTTTTGCTTTTCTTTCATTGTTGGCACCGTTGGCGATTTTTCCATTTCACTGCCAGAAGCTGCTGTGGAGCTAGAAGCAAGTTGGTGATTAGTCAACAATCGATTGCTGGCAATACAACAATCACAAATTATATGAGCAGTGGCCTATAGTTCAGTATCAGGTTTCAATTATTTGAAGATTCCTGAATGCCATCATGATTTTCAGAGCAGATTTCAGAACATCTAGCCTCATTCTGTTGCATCAGCTCTCAGGAGCACATACTTCTCGCAGTTCAGTTCACTGGTTGCTGGACAGAGGTTTTGAACTCCTGCTGCAGCCCTCACAAAAACATTGGGTTCATGACTGTACAAGGACACCCCCTTTTTACAGCCTCGCCCCATATTTCTGCAAGCTTTTTTGCCCTGAATTGGTTTGCAGGTGGGGCTTGGGCTGCAATCTTTTCCCGTGAAGCCTGTCACTCCTGTCACGCCTATGTAGAACGTTGGACACTTCTTCTCAACAGACCCATTCCCCTGGAAGTCTAGGAGTGCTGTGGTGAGTCACTTAGATCACAGACGAGTAGCTTTTACTCCCCAGGCCCTACTGATTGAGCACCATTTTCTCACTGAGGTCACCTGTATTCCATTACCATGTAGGATGACTCTGGGGTACGCCCCCTGGCTTACACAGTATGTTGGTAAAATGTATTTATGTGCAATAAGTACACCTGTCCAAAAGGTTCTTCGGGGTGTCAGTGTTGCTGGAAAAATTCAGATGGTGGTAGTTGGTGTACAGATCGATGAGGAGAATTTATTAATGTCTTGTTTACTGCTGATCTGCTGTAATTTCACTAAGTAATGTGGCTAAGGTATGTGGATTAGGAGTGGACAGTGTTAGATGGCTGATTTCTTTTCCCCGGGTTGTCTCCACAGCTCAAGAAGCTGCTACTTACTGCAACACCCTCAGGGGGTGAGTTTCCCAAGGAGGAGAGCTTCCAGCGACAAGTGGGGCTTAAGCCCAGGTTGCAGAGACCTTGTTTTAAGGTAAGTTCTAAGACTTCTGGCGAGTGTCCAGGGAAGTTCATATCAGGCACAATCTTGGTGTACTCGCAAACTTAAAGATTATACCACTGCACTCTGGGACCCTTAAGGGGCCACTCTGGGACCCTTAAGGGGCCTTTGTACCCTTCATTCTACAACAATGCATTTAAGTAGTCAATGGACTATTTCAGTCATCCTGAATGACAAAATGCGGGCACTGGAGATCAGATTGATGGTGGTCACTATCGAGTCATTGTTTCAAGACACGGGGGGCATTTAGAGTTGGTGGTACAGGTGAACCATTGTAAGTCAACTTGTTCACCCTCACACCAAACTCACTTCTCTCCACCCTTGTGTAGATGTGGAGGAATGCCCTTGCCTTGTACAGCTTCTGCTGACTTAACCAGTGACACCTTTATCCGACAGTCCATCTGCTGCAGGATCACCTCTTGATGCCCTTATGTATTTTTCCAGCCTGTCATTGTCTTTTGAGACATGCAAGATGTGCAAAAAAGATCAACATCGGGGGTGACTGCACAAGGCCCCTACAACATCTGTCTGCCGTGGGTAGTGAGCATTTTGCAAGCATTCAGTATATCCCAGCACAAAACTACAGTTCTGTTTGTAAAAGGTGGTGACAACTATCTCCACTCTGAATCAAGAATGCCTCACCACGTCTTCACATGGAAACAGTCACCTTATTTTGGATAACCAGCAGTGTACACAAAAGTGTGAAAGCACTTTCTGTTGCTCTTAGCCCGGTCAGATCCAATTACTTTCAAAAACTTATCCTGAGTGACCCTTTCAAAATGTTTCCCAAACAGACTTCAGCCTCGTCTTTGTCCAGCTTTCACATTCATCGCTCCCTGCTGATGAATTTGCAACCACTTTCCACCTGAAGCCACCACCCTACCTCTGTCTTGCCATTACCATGTGCTTCAGAACAACCAACCCATCCACCTCATTAATGCATCCATCCGTTCTCCTTTCATACCACTGAGACCACCTATCTTAACCTCTCTGCTTTTATGTTATTTCACCTGTCTGCCATGTGCCATATTTCAAGCCAGGGCCTTCTTCTAATAACTGTGGTTAACCAAAGCCTCACTGAAATCTTCCAAGCCACATTCTTCTCTTTCTTCGCCATTGTAACTTCCTTTGCTTTTCTTGACTACCTGAGCCTCCGCCCCTCTCCCCCATTCACCCAAAATTCTGCCAAGCTCTTTTCCAGCAAACTGCTTCCCCTTCCTGTACACCACAGCTCTGGCCACTAACCAATCCTCTATTTGCTGTGCATGCATCCTAAGTTTGTGCGACTCTGACCTTGGTCTCTTTTCCCTCTTTTTAGGACACTTACTATAACCGAACCTGCAACTGCCTTTCATGAGGTCTGCACCTAACTTCATGCTCCACCTAACTAAAGATGAGCATAATTTCCTTTTCTGATGGATACAACTACCTGTGGATTCCTCACCTAATGAATTCTCCCATGGCGCCAGCATTCAACGGAAATCTTCTTCCTAGTCTCTGCACGTCGACGAGGACGTCACTCTAGCCCACGCGACGCCGTCTGACGTCATACAGGCAATAAGAGGTCCTCGACGACGTGCCGACGTCAGTTCCCTTTTTTCCGTGCATTCGAAACGGTTATCTTCGAGGGAGCAACTGTTACTTTTCTGGTTACAGTGTATTTTTGCTGCGTAGTCTTTCGCTGTGGTAATAATGTCGCAGAGAAAGTCTGGATTCAAGCCTTGTCGTGAGTGTGGAGGCAAGATGTCAGTGACGGATCCTCATTCCGACTGCCTTTGGTGTTTGAGCTCCGACCACGACGTCTCGACTTGTGATTCATGCCAACACATGAATCCAAAGGCCCTCAAGGAACGTGAGGCAAAGCTGTTTATGGCGAAATCGAAAAAAGAAAAGCATCACAAGAAGTCTTCTTCGCCAAGACATCGGCGTCATCAAGACTCCCGGCACCGTAGAGAATCTCGGCGTCATTCAAGCAAGGAGACTCGTTCCAGGTCTTCGGATCGGCGCCGAAGGACATGGGAGATCAGTCCCACGGTTACGCCGCATCCTTCGACGCCGTTGACCTCCCCGGCGTCTCCGACTTCACCTGGACAGGCGTCGGTGATTGAGGTATTGGAGCCTCAGGTGTTATCTCCGGCGTCGCAGACGTCGAGGCCGGCGTCGGGGTCGCCTCCGAGACAGGCACACCAGTATCCGGCTTTTCCCACCCCTGGAGCCGATAGTTCCGCATTCTTGAATGCGATGTATGCCATCTTCCAACAGATGGCTCCAGGGGGTGCTCCGGCTGGGCCTTTGGCCTTTTCTTTGGGTGATCCTGCGCCTCTTCGGCCGGCACCCTTTATGCCCTTTCTCCCTTTTGGGAACATGGGCTCGGCGCCGGTGTCGGCGCCGGTGGCCGCTCCGGTGGCTTCAGAGGGATTGGCCCCGGGGATTTCCATCCCGTCGACGTCGGGATTTCGGCCTGTGACTCCGGTGGGTCCATCCGCTTCGACTGCTCTTTCGTCGGCGCCTAAGTTACCTGTGGCGCCGGACGCGGCGTCGGTGGCTTCTGAAGATCGGCGCCGATCTTCGACTTCAGCGGAGGCATTGTCGACTCCGCGTATTGAGCAACGGCTTCATTCGAGGAGACGTGCTCTACGTGTATTAGAGGAGCAGGAGTACCAACGAGCCCTGGAGGAAGGAGAGCTAGAGGACTCGGGTGATGGGCTGCGTGGTCTGGAGTCGGCCAGTGGGCTGGACACTTCCCCTGAGTGGGATCTTTCGGCCCCTGGGAGAATATACTGAGGAGGCTGCTTCCTTTCACGCAGTGGTACGGAAGGCAGCTAGTTTTTTGGACCTGCCTTTGCCGGTGGTGGAGGCAAAACAAAACCTTCTAACAGAGGTGCTACATCCGGCCTCAGCTGCGGCGGAGCCTCTTTTGCCATTTAATGACGCTCTGCTGGATCCGGTGTTAGAGGTGTGGAAGAGGCCGGCATCTTCCCCAGCAGTTCACAGAGCCGTGGCCAGGAGGTATCGGGCGGCTCCAACTGACCCTGGTTTTCTGTCCAGGCACCCTACGCCGGAGAGCTTGGTGGTGCAGGCCTCCTGTTCATCCAAGTCAGCGCCTGGTTCTTTCCCGACGGTGCCTGGGGACAGAGATTCAAAGAAACTGGAGGCGCAGTCCAAGAAGATTTTTTCGTCCTGCAGTCTGGCGTTGAAGGCCACCAACGCAACCTGTATCCTGGGGAGGTATATTCATGCTCTGATGGATGACATTTCTTCATCATTTACAGAGCTTCCCCAGGGTCTTTTGGATGTTGTTTCAAATGCCCAGGCTGCTGCGACCCAGATTATCCAGACTGGACTGGATACGACCGATTTGGTGGCCAGAGCAATGGGCACAACTGTGGTGGCAAGGAGGCAGGCCTGGCTCCGTAACTCGGGCTTTTCTGCGGATGTACAGTCCACATTGTTGGATCTCCCGTTTGATGGGGAAAAACTGTTTGGAGCCAAGGCTGATTCGGCCTTGGAACGTTTTAAGGAGAGCAGGGCCACGGCTAAGTCGTTAGGGCTCCAAGCTCCTTTTTCCACGGCCTCTTCCAGATTTTTCAGGAGGTTTCGTGGACTTGGGCGTGGCTCTTCCTCCTCTTCCTTTCGGGGAAGATATCAGCAACCTGCCTCTTCCCATCCCTATAGATCTTTTAGAGGGAGAGGTAGGGTCCGCACCAGAGGAGCCTCTCAGCAGCACTCTGCCTCTTCCTCATCCTCTGGCGGGGTGCAGCAGGGGAAGCAGCCTTAGGCTTCCACCATTTCCCACTCACTCCTCTCCTGTAGGGGGAAGATTACAGCATTTTCTCAACAAATGGAAGACTGTTACAACGGACACTTGGGTTCTCAGTATTGTGGGAAAAGGCTACACCCTTCCCTTTCGGGAGTTCCCGCCCCGCCCTTCTTATTGTTCAGAAGAACACCTCCTGTTGCTAGAACAGGAGGTACAAGCCCTCCTTTCAAAGGGCGCGGTGGAGTTGGTCCCAGAGCAGGAAAGGGGTCGAGGATGTTACTCAAGGTATTTCCTGATTCCCAAGAAGGATGGTCGTTTGAGACCAATCCTGGACCTGAGGATCTTGAATTGGTTCCTCAAGCAGGAAAAGTTCAAGATGCTGACCCTAGCACAGGTGCTTTTGGCGTTGAACAAGGAAGACTGGATGGTGTCTGTCGACTTGCAGGATGCTTACTTTCATATCCCGATACTCAAGTCACACAGGAAGTATCTCCGGTTTGTGGTGGGATCGCAGCACTATCAGTTTGCGGTCCTTCCGTTCGGTCTTACTTCAGCACCTCGAGTCTTCACGAAGGTGATGTCGGTGGTTGCGGCAGAACTCAGAAGGAAGGGGATAGCAGTATTCCCTTACTTGGACGACTGGTTGGTCAAAGCCAAGTCCCCGGAGCTTGTGTCGCATCATCTGCAGTCAACAACCCAGTTGTTGTTCGACCTGGGTTTTTCGGTGAACGAGCCCAAATCTCACCTAGAGCCCTCTCAGCGCCTCCTGTTCATAGGGGCAGTACTGGATACAACATTGGGTCGGGCCTTTCCTCCGCCTCAGCGGATTCAAGATATTCAGGATTTGGTTCCAATGTTTCGAAATGGAGCGGTAGTTCCAGTTCTCAAGGTCCTTCGTCTGCTCGGTCTGTTTGCCTCCTGCATTCTGTTGGTCACGCATGCTCGCTGGCACATGAGGGCTCTTCAGTGGTGCCTCCGAAGGCAGTGGTCTCAACACAAAGGGGATCTAGAGAGTACTGTCAAGATCTCCAGAGATGCTGCTGTGGATTTGAAGTGGTGGATTGCAAGCAACAATCTTTCACAAGGAAAGCCGTTCGAGCAGTCGCCACCAGTGGCCACAGTCATAACGGATGCTTCCACTCTAGGGTGGGGAGCTCATCTGGGGGATCTGGAGATCAAAGGCCTTTGGTCTCCAGAGGAACAGGTGTTTCACATCAATCTGTTAGAGTTACGGGCTGTATGTCTGGCTCTCAAGGCCTTCCTCCCTTCCCTTCGTGGTCAGTCGGTACAGGTCCTAACGGACAATACTACCACGATGTGGTACATAAACAAGCAGGGAGGAGTGGGGTCGTACCTTCTCTGCAGAGAAGCTCTTCGACTATGGTCCTGGGCAAAGGACCATCAGATTTGCTTGATAGCAAACCATCTGGCCGGAGTCTTAAACGTGCGTGCGGACAGTCTCAGTCGCCAATTCTCGGCAGACCACGAGTGGCGTCTCCATCCAGATCAAGTCAGTTTAATCTTCCAGAGGTGGGGGTTTCCTCGGGTAGATCTGTTTGCCACTCGAGAGAACCCGCATTGTCCGTTATTCTGCAGCCTCCAGTATCCGATGCAGGGAGCGTTGGGGGACGCGTTTCAAATAAACTGGTGCGGCCAGTTGCTTTACGCATTTCCTCCCATACCCTTGATTCCTCGAGTATTGAGGAAGATTCGCCAGGACCGGGCTCTAGTCATCCTAATAGCTCCGGATTGGCCAAGGAGGGTAAGGTACTCCGACCTTCTCCAACTCTCAATGTGCCCTCCGCTCCGTCTCCCTCTCAGGGCAGACCTCCTCTCGCTGTTGCAGGGGCAGGTTTTACACCCCAACCTCCAGAGTCTGCACCTACATGCCTGGAGATTGAACGGGGCAACCTGAGTTCTTTCTCTCTCCCGCCTGAGGTAGTGGATGTTATATTAGCGGCCAGGCGACACTCCACTAAATCTATCTACGCTAATAGATGGTCTAAATTTGTTGCGTGGTGTGGAGAGAGGCAGATTGATCCCTTACATGCTCATCTATCGGACGTTTTGTCTTTTGCTCTGTCTCTAGCGCAGAAAGGTTGTGCAGTGGCTACCATTAAGGGTTATTTATTGGCCTTGTCAGCCTTCATATGTCTTCCAGACCAACCATCTTTATTTAAATCCCCTATTGTTATCAGATTCTTGAAAGGTCTTCTAAATAAATATCCTCCAAAACCATTCGTTATGCCGCAATGGGATTTGTCCTTGGTCCTGACTTTCCTTATGGGGTCCCCTTTTGAACCTATGCATTCTTGCCCCTTAAGGTATTTGTTTTTAAAAACAGTCTTTCTGATAGCTATAACATCAGCAAGGAGAGTGAGTGAGTTGCAGGCCTTATCAGTAAAGCCCCCTTATACAACTTTTTATGGGGATAAGGTGGTGTTGAGGACCAAGGCTGCTTTCCTCCCGAAGGTTGTTTCACCTTTCCATTTGGCTCAGGCAATTACTTTGTCCACGTTCTATCCTCCGCCTCATCCTTCCAAAGAGGAAGAAAGACTGGACCGTCTGGACCCAAAGAGGGCGTTGAGCTTCTTTATTGATAGAACAAAGGATTTCAGGCTGGAGGATCAGCTGTTTATTGGATACGTGGGCAAGAGGAGAGGAAAGGCAGTCCACAAGAGAACACTATCCAGGTGGGTTGTTCTTTGCATTAAAATCTGTTACTCTTTGGCAAAGAAGGATCCTCCTGAGGGCATTAGAGCTCATTCCACCAGAGCTAAGTTGGCCACTTCGGCCTTGGCCAGAGGTGTTCCTGTGGTCGACATCTGCAAGGCCGCAACTTGGTCGTCCCTTCACACTTTTGCAAAACATTACTGTTTGGATTCTGAGGTTAGAAGGGACGGCCATTTTGCACGGTCAGTGCTGCAGGATTTCTTGGTTTGACCATTTAGGCACCCACCGCCAGGCGGGGTACTGCTTTGGGACTCTATTCATTAGGTGAGGAATCCACAGGTAGTTGTATCCATCAGAAGAACGAGTTACTTACCTTCGGTAACGACTTTTCTGGTGGATACATTAGCTACCTGTGGATTCCTCACGGTCCCACCCGCCTCCCCGTTGCCTTTCTAGTCTTACCAAGTAATCCTTGAGTGCGCTCCTCTTGGTCTTCGAGGGTGCAATAGATGTTGTGTATAATATATTTATATATGTATATATCTTTGTGTATATACTTGATGTGTATATATATTTTTTTTTAAAAAGAGAGAGTTATATATATATAAAAGATTTACAGCTATTCATGCAATGTTGTGTATTCTACAATGTTATGGGATGTTGCCTTGCTCTTTCATTGCATTGCCTGGTTGTTCTCATGCACGTAAAAAAAAAAAAAATGATTGGTACTGACGTCGGCACGTCGTCGAGGACCTCTTATTGCCTGTATGACGTCAGACGGCGTCGCGTGGGCTAGAGTGACGTCCTCGTCGACGTGCAGAGACTAGGAAGAAGATTTCCGTCGAATGCTGGCGCCATGGGAGAATTCATTAGGTGAGGAATCCACAGGTAGCTAATGTATCCACCAGAAAAGTCGTTACCGAAGGTAAGTAACTCGTCCTTCTCTGCATCTAAAGCCCTCTAGGCCATGACTTCATCCTGTCAAATACTCGACAACTAAGCAACAATTTTGATCTCCAAATAACCCTAAATGGTTATCGCCTCCAGCTTCCTAAATGTTCACAAGATCCATCCACCCTCACGAGATACATCCACCCCTCAACCGTTGACTTGCTAAAACTTTCAGCAGTCTGCTTCATGGCTGAAGTTAATAAATATTTTCACCGCTTATGAATGTATTCTACTCATGTTCTGAATGGTTCTTTCGAAGAAAAACATGAAATTGATTAAAATTTGGGCTGTGAGATAAACACTTATGGCACATATAAAAGAGCACCTGTGATTGATAATAAACACTGCTTCTGTAGCATTCTTTGAGCTTGACTTTCACTTGGTTCATATTGTCACTTAGCAAAGGTGTTTCTACTACGTCACCAGTTCTTCTCCTAAGCTGTCCTTTGAGCATGATGTTGCTTACACAATTCTATAGGGGGGCTGTGGATGGGAAGATGAGGTTACAAGTGCCACCCTATTCAGTGCCATGCTTGTTTTAATTTATGCTCTACAATCGCCATGCTGAAATTGTCACTCTTATACACTAGAAACTATTTGCCTGACTGTGCCTTTGTTTCCTTTGCCCCTAGGCTGAGATCTCGCGGGAGAGGACATCCACAAAAAGCTATGGGCATGGCCGAAGCTGCACCGAACTTCACAAGCACTTAGTGACTCCTCAACACACTCCACAATCTGTGAGAGAGGAGAGTCACAACACTAACGAGAGGGTGTCCCAGGCCTGCAGCAATGATTCTGGGGATGGGGGGAGCAGTGATGGCGAGCCCATGCTCCCGCAGGGTGCCATTGAAACCCAGCAGAGCCCTTTGTGTGAGGTGGACCCTCAGTTCATCAGTGAAAAGGAGCAACAGGCTATGGTGGGGCTTATCCAGTACATGCATACCTACTGCCTTCCACTCAGGAAGCTGAGTGCCCAGGACTCACATGGCAAGAGTCGTCATGATGGCAGTGTTGTCAAGAAAGCCAAGATGACGTCCCCTCCACAGAAGCCAGTTATCTCTAGCAAAGCCACTTTCAACCTGGTCAGCTCAACAAAATGTCGGCCGAAAAGACACTGCTCAGAAAATTCCATACTGAGGAAGCTGCTGGCTCAAAATGTTGCCAGCGACGTGAGTAAACCATATCGACTGGTGCAACCAACCTATGCCTCACTGATTAGCCCTACCAGGTGCAAGTCGCCCACAGCAGTCAAGCAAGAGGTGGAGAACAACTGGATGTGTGCACCTAAGGCCAAAATACAACCCCCAGTGAAAACAGCCCTCAAAGTTTGTCCTTTGGGCCAAAATAAGGCAGGCAATACTGCCCGGGACCTGAGACGGCCTTCCCTAGTAAGACATGAAAGTGCATCTACAAAGGTTGCACCAAAACCAGAGAGCACGATCCACGCAGTGCGGCGCTCTGGCCGGTTGAATCCAGAGCTGGGTCAGTGGCTGTCCTTCACGGAGGACGAGCTCAACAAAGCCTTGTGTGAGGTGGAGAGCGGGCTTGGTGCGGTGGCAGGAGCTGCGAGTGTAAAGAGTGAAGTGGAAAACCTGGAACTCTCCAAGCAAGTTCTCAGGCCACTCAGAGCAGAAACAGGTAACAGCAAACAGGGGTGAGGTGGTTGAGTGGGGTAAGCTGTAGCTGATGCCTAAGTTCTTAAGTCACCACCATGTCCTGCGCTGCTAGACGCTCCCCCGTTTGAATGTCTGTCACAAAATTAAGCAGAGAAACATCTGACAGGCACCTCAAATCTGTGTCCAATACCCGAGACACATTAGAGCGGTCTTTATAATCCTATAATGAATAGGAAACACTTTACCTTACAAAATCGACAAATCAATAAAAGGCCTTTGTAAAGGAGAAGCAATTTAAAAGTAGAACTGTGAAGTGCACACTAGAATCTCTCCTAAATTTGACATTTAAAAAAAATCATCATAATTAAGTATGAGGTATGGCCACGAGTGTCTGAAACCCAGGTATTTGAAATGGGTGAAGAGCAATAGTTATCTCCTTTTGTAGTCCGTGGTCAATCCATTAAATCTCCCCTCTTGCAGTCAATGCAGGCAGGGGTCCAACATTTGGGCTCTTCGTCCCTTCTGTAACATGGAAGTAATTTGGACTTGGACATGTTTTTTGTAGCCTCAGGCACGAGACTTTACAATAATTGAGTTCCACCAAGTTTGGGTTAGTGTCCAAGTGTTCGAAAAAGACCGCACGTCTCTAAACAGGTAGATGGGAATCCCCTGAAGTCAGATCTTCAGATTATATGTCAGTTTTTTGTAGACATCTAAGAAACTCTGTGGGAACCAAGTGACCAATACAGTTTCTGAATCTGAAGAAAGAGCAAAGTCTACTTAGAATCAACAAATAAACGTAGGCCAGGGCACTTTTCCCCCTTACCTAAAAAACGATTTATAGACACTTTAAAAATTCTCCTCTCACACTGAGCCCCTTGTTCAGGAACGGATATGATTTGAAGAAGGAGGAGATTCACAAATGTACTGTCTCTTCGTGCATTTAGATTGCCTTCCCTACCTCATTTTTTTTTTTGTCCTCATTTCATCACCCTTGCTTTGGTTAATGGGGAAAAGCACAGGCCCGGCAGACCACGGCCTACCTCCGGGTATATAATCCATACCACAGTTAAACCTGTTCTACTAATTGTGTTTTTCCCAAACGTATGTCATCGATCAAGTATTATTATTTTCTAGAACCTTATCATAACCAAAGCAGCACCCAAAAGGGTATGGGGGAGTTCTAATCATTGGACTTAAGAGTTCAAAAATTCAAGAGGAAGAGACCAAACAGAAACCTATACAGCACAAAAATACATTATTGATAAACATTCTCCCAATGCATCCAAAAATTGTCTTTTCTAGATAGGGGGCATCGTTGTTCCAATGTGCATATTCGATTTACAGATGTTTGCCAGTCCAACGCACGGGGAGGAAGAGGATCAATCTATTTACGACATATTTCTCGTCTAGCTAGGAGGATTAATATAAACAACAGATGCTCCTGATGTACTGACAGTCTCCGGTACTTTGTACCCTGTTCCCAGACCCCAAACACCACTGTTGATAGATTTAAGACTAAATTAACGTTAAAGATTACCTTTAAGGTATTCCCTATATCCCCCCAATAGTTCAACAACTTAGAACATTGCCAAAACATATGAATATTGTCTGCCTTGTCTTCCCCACATCTTGGACAGTTTTTCTGGGTTTTCCCAATGGCTGTTAATTTAGCCGGTGTCCAATAAACCCTATGGAGTGTAAACAGGTGATTTTTCTTCAACCCTGCTGGCCTAGTAGTAAGCCACAGTTCTGAGCAAGACTTTTGCCACAGTGCTATGACGTCTGATGTTGGAAAGATCGCCCCCCACTTCGACAAGGGAAGGGATGCACTATCCTCTGCTGTTTCCAACAAAGCATGGTACCACAATGCAACCTCTTTATTAATGATTTTCTGGTTTAATTTCCCTTCCCATACGCTCCTCCCTATTTCTCTTACTGGTCGAGAGTTTACCCAACTAGATATCTGAAAGTACTTGAATCTAGAAACTGTCCCCCCAGTAGCTTCCTGGAATGCAGACCAACTTAACAATTCAGATCCATCTGTTATCTGGCCCCATCTTACCATCCCACTTGCTCTCAAAGGAATTGATAATTTATCGATGAGGCATTCAGGGGTACCAGGTGAGTCCCAAATGGGGGCAGAACTGCAGAAGTAAGGTATCTCTAACACCCTCCGAAAATACATCCAAACATTGCATGCATGTCTGGGAAGTTTCAAACGAACCTTCTTAAAGTACCTAGGGTGTCCGAATTTATGTAAGAAAGGATCTGCTCCTTCCTCAAGATGTGCTGTTAACGCTCTCCAGACTAAATCATACTCTGACTTTTTATTCAATAAGATTCTAATGTTTTTCAATTGAAAAGCCAGATAGTACCTAAACAGGTCCGGAGACGCAATACCCCCCCACTCTTTTTTCCTACTCATTCTTTTCCATGAAATCCTTACTCCCTTGGAAGCCCATACAAATGAGGATAAGTCCCCCTGTAGTTTTTTAAACCAGCTCTTCTTAAACTCTAATGGAATAGAATTGAACAAAAAAGTAAATTTTGGAAGGATGCACATCTTCAAAATATTAGATCTTCCGATTATCGTGAGAGGAAGAGCGGCCCACGCCTTTAGCAGTTTTTTAGTTTCCCTATGTACTATGTCAAAATTCAATTTAGCTACCTCGCTAAGATCAGTTGTTAATCGAATCCCCAAGTATCTAATCTCCTGTTTAACTAAGGGGGAAACATGCGTAAAATTCCAACACATTATTTCCGTCTTTTCTGTGTTTATGCTGTACCCAGAAAATCTACCAAATTGTTCCATCAAGGTGTTGACCTTAGGTAAAGTAGACCTAACATCGCTCGTATATATCATTAGATCGTCTGCATATAACGCTAGTTTTTTTTTCCCACCCCCGAATTCGAAATGGAATAATCTCCTCACAAGACCGAAGTAAAATAGCCAAGGGTTCAATGTATAAATTGAAAAGCAGGGGAGATAGGGGACAACCCTGTAGCGTACCCCGCCAGATCCTAAAATTCCTGTGATAAATGGCCATTAACCAAGACTCTCGCTAAGGGGCATCTATACAATTCCCCTATCGCCCTAACAAAAGGAACTCACAAGCCCACTTTTTCCAACACAGCCCTTAAAAACAACCAATTAACACGGTCAAAGGCCTTAGCCGCATCAAAGGTCAAAATTGCCAATGGGGACTTCTCTTGTTCCGCTAGATCTATTGCAGCAAATAACTCGTGAGTTACTTCATGAAGTTGCCTCCCCTTCATAAAACCCTTTTGATCCAAATGTATCAAATTGCCAATGGCTACCCCCAATCTCTTAGCTAAGATCCCTGTATAAAGTTTGTAGTCCGCATTCAACAAGGAGATGGGCCTATATGATGAACAAGACATTGAGTCCTTACCTGGCTTTAACAGTAAACAAATTATCGCCTCTCTCCAGGAATTCGGTATTTGGGCACCTTCTATCAACATAGAATTAAATAACTCTAATAAAAATGGAACAAGTTCATCCCCCAAAGCCTTATATAATTCATTGGGTAGACAATCTGGACCAGCTGCCTTTCCTTTTTTCAACGCCTTTATGCCTTCAACAAGCTCAGCCTTAATTAACTTATCATTCAATAAGAGCATTTTAGACTCCTCTAATGCTGGGAGAGATGCTTTATCTAAAAACTCTCTCACCGACTCTTCCGAGTTAACCGAGCTTTCTGAATATATCTCCTGAAAAAAGATACCAATGCCCCCTCAATCTCTTCTTGCTCCGTACAGATCTGATTCGTAAGATCGGATTTAACTGATAAGATATGCTTTTTGGAAAGGTCCGACTTAACCTTCCACGCTAACAGCTTACTACAACCTTCTCCATATTCAAAGTGTGCATATTGACTACTTTCCCACTTTAGCCTGCTGCGATTTTCCAAAAATGCGTCTAAGGTAGTCCGAACCTTTTCCTCTTGACGAGACAGCTCCTCTAATAGATCGTTTTTCCCTTCTAACCGTGCATTATACATTGAGACTCGAAGCGTTTTTAATGACAATTCCGTATTGCCCAGCTTTTCCCTCTCTTCTCGATACTTGTAAGTAGCTAGGCTCACTAACCTCCCTCTTATATAGGCCTTGAATGCATCCCAAACACACCATAAACTTGCAGTGCCTTGATTCATATGGAAAAATTCTCTTGTATCTTTTTTTAACGCTTCTACTATTGCGTTTAAGAATAAAGCACGATTAATTGAACTCCTAATACCCTTGTTTGTGACCCTGATATCCAAATGTAGTGTTACCGCTGAATGATCTGAAAGATGTGGTATATTGTGGGCTACCCTTCTCACCTCTGAGCATAAACTTTTATGTATTAAAAAAAAATCTATTCTAGATCTGTGCCCATATTTTTTATTGTGAAATGTGTATCTGTCTCCTTCACCCCCTATCCAATGCCAAACATCTACCATGCCTAAATCCTGCATCGCTTGTTTCACCAATGCCCTTGTTTCAGGTGAATTAACTGTACCCCGGGGAGTTGACTTGTCCTGAGCAGGGTCTAACAATATGTTAAAATCCCCACCTAATACCACTGGGTACCTAGCTGAAAGTAAAATCTTAAATAAGTCTTGAAATGGCGTTGGATCGTCGATGTTCGGCCCGTAATAACCCGCCACTGTGATCCAATAACCGCATACACACAGTTCTACCACTACCCATCTTCCTCTGGAATCAACCTGTACCACTCCTACCTTAAACCTCGTAAATTTCTTAACCAGAACTGCCACACCTACCTTCCCTACCTCATGTCTGTGTTTGGTAGATGATTGGATAGTGATTTTCTAAATAAGGTACACAAAGCACCCCCGAGGGCTGAAGGTGTAGGCTTTGTGTGTCCGTCTGTCAGAGGCTCGGTTTATAGAAGGCCCATCAGATGCAGATAACCGCATTGACATTGGGTCTACCTCTTTCAGGGATAGTCAATGGATGGGATTACAAATACTTTATTATTTAAACGAGGGTGGAAGCAATCCTTGTATATGATGGGGAGAAATGGCAGTTCATATAGTCCAAACCTTGAGTATCAGTTGTCAATAATTGATGGTTGCAGCAGTGGCCCCCACAACCTCTGCATTTTTCTTGACATGAGGAGTGTCTGTCAGGCTGAACAAAAGACAACCTGACAGACACTCTTCTGGTTCAGGTTACGCAGCCAGGAGCTGGACATGCGCTAAATGCGCAGACTCCTAGCTGCCTGAGCTGAACTTTGCTGGGCTGGAACCACAGCTCCTGTCAGCGTGACCTCTTCAGCCTGGATAGGGTGCCTCGAGGCCCTCCCCCTCAAGACGAGGGGGAGCGTCACTGATTGCTTTGGACTTGGGCACCTCAGTTTTAAGCCCTGAAGTGCCCTGGGCAGAGTGTCAATCGGTGATACCTCGTCATAGGGTGGGGTGGGGTCAGCAGCAATGTTCCCTGTAAGGCGCACGCGCACCCCATCGCGCAGGCCCCTTCGGCAAGCGCACACGTTAATAAATAAGCCTCTTAGAGCGATATACGTGCTCCCCTAAGGCAGATAATGCTCATATTTGAATCTGGATTGAAGTGAATGAAAACAGCGTTTAAATGCCGCGGGGAGTATTTTAAACATCATTTGGCGGACTTTAGCATACAAGCGAGCAAGTGATATTTATGTTGAAAATTAATGGTTAATGAGCTAGGAAATGCTTCAGAACAGTAGGAAATGTGCTGTTATCAACTTTTCCACCATTGTCATACTTCATAGTTGTTTATATGCATTATCACTTTCTCAGCTCAAATAAGCCTTTTAGAGCGATAGTCGTGCTCTCCTAAGGCACCATTGTCATACTTCATAGTTGTTTATATGCATTATCACTTTCTCAGCTCAAATAAGCCTTTTAGAGCGATAGTCGTGCTCTCCTAAGGCAGATAATGCTCATATTTGAATCTGGATTGAAGTGAATGAAAACAGCGTTTAAATGCCGCGGGGAGTGTTTTAAACATCATTTGGCGTACTTTAGCATACAAGCGAGCAAGTGATATTTATGTTGAAAATTAATGGCTAATGAGCTAGGAAATGCTTCAGAACAGTAGGAAATGTGCTGTTATCAACTTTTCCATCATTGTCATACTTCATAGTTGTTTATATGCATTATCACTTTCTAAGCTCAAATAAGCCTTTTAGAGCGATAGTCGTGCTCTTCTATTGCAGAAAATGCTAATATTTGAATCTGGATTGAAGTCAATGAAAACAGCGTTTAAAGGCCGCGGGCAATGTTCCTCTGTTTTCTCTAACTGGGGTGTAGGTGGCACATAACAGGTCATGTCCTTGGGGTGTGCACCCAGGTCACAAAACTGCCTTGATGCCCTATTGCATGGAGCAATGATATCCCTTTTTTGCTTTAGTGGTATGGAGAGGCTAATGCCAAAGATCTTGGCTAGTTATGCGATGCGCGCGCTTGAATGGTCAATTTCTTGGCACACGTATCCTTGGCTGCAGCGCACAGAGACCGCACACTGCCGCACACAGTGGAAAAAAATTAGAGGGAACATTGGTCAGCAGTCTTGCTGACCCCACCCCACTCAGTGACAAGATTGGGACTGCTGCCTTCTAGGGTCAGCTGATCTAGGGTCATCTGATGAGGGAAGGCAGCAGTCCTAACTCTCCTGGGACCTCCGAGGCGACCCTGTCGAAGCTGCTGCTCTGGAGGCAATTTTTTTTTTCTTCGTTATGTTTGGTTTGTGTGTAAGTGCATGTATGAATGTATGTGTATTTCTATTGAGTGTTGTGAATAAGTGGGTAAGTACTTGTGTGAATGAATAGGTGTGACTGAGGTGTTTGTGTGCTTGTGTAACCTCCCCCCCCCCCCCCCCGCCCTCTTAAAGTTACTGGCCGCCACTGGATGTTGAGTTGATTTGTGTGCAGCCAGTGGTATAGGTGCTTGCCAAAAGGGTGTCCATTTTAACCAAAATCCAAAGGATAAGATAGCAATCAGAGCATGGCACTCAAATAGCTACACCTTCACAGCTTGGTTACTAAACATGCGCCTCATGGAGGTATGAAACATCAATGGACAGGTAGCCACAGTTTAACAAACAAATAGCCAGGTTCCCATATCAAAATAGTCGATTTACAGGACGTGGTAGCCAGAGAGCAAAATCGCCATGGACAAATTGATCACCTGGCAGGGTTTCCAAGCGCCACTTTATAAAGTTAATAAAGTGCTGCATACATCCAGAGTTTGACATGGTTCTTCTGTTGCCACTTAATGTGAACGGGGAATGTTGTTCTCCTGCAAAGAATGCTTTTTTCTGTGGTCTTAAATAATCCAAGTAGAATCTCACTGTGTTTTGTAAAAAATCACTATCTAAAGTGTTCTCTGTGGGTATATATAAACTTTGATTAAACGAGCCTAGATCGCCAATAGTGCCCCAAGATTGTGTGTTGTTGCAATACTTAGTTTATTGTTTTTGTGTTGCTCTGTGGTGGCCATATTTATCTATATGCTATACTTGGCTCAAGGAAGATACGGTCAAAATATGTTTTACCTGGCAAGAGACAGACTTGAGAGTTATAAAGTAGAAAAACAAGTATTTACTCTTGTCACGTTTGTAGATTCCCCGTTATTCTTGAATTAAATAATTTATAAAACCGAGGGCCTTAAAAGGGCAAACTGTAATCTTTTCAACCCTGTGAGAGTATAATCATGTTGTGACGCCCAGAGGTTGAACATTGCCCTAGAATGGGGGCTGAAAAAATTGCTTCACCTCTCCGTGTCCAGCATCTGATCTTTGGTGTCCAATGTGAAGTGAACCATCCCACTCTCTGTTGAACACGGATCCACAAACCGCATCAGATTCCAATCTATGATGGAAACATTGGGGCTCTTTTATAAAAGTCACTGCTCGTCTAAAAAAAAACAATCTATGGTCATACTAATGGTACACACATTCCAAATATCACTCTTGACAACGATGTCTCAGATGGTCATTACTGGCCATTTACTGATCAGCTGGAACCCCAGATCCTCTCACATAAAGGCCATTTTTGGCATATAGATGCAGATACCTCAGTTGAAACTGTAAGCTGAAAGGTCAGAACTTTGATTGCAAGGAACTTTGAGTTCCTCTTTAGGGTTCCCCAGATGAGGAACTAAGAACACACAGAGCAAACAGTGTGTATCTGTCAACTTGCTCTTCCAGTAACTGATTTTCTGATTGAACTTTTATGCGTATGGAAGTTCACCATTAAAATTTCTTTAGCCTACAAATTGGTACAGACATGTTAACCTTGGTTGCAGGTGTGTTTGTCTTCTCAGGGCACGTCACACGATTAGGAGATTGAGACCCACATCATTATTATTTTGGACAGAGTAGCATTATATTGTCCATATTAATGTTCCAGTGATGTCGTCTGGGTCGAAGGATACCCTTAAAATGGGCCAAATCCTCCAAAGGGGTACATTGGGAGCTCATGAATGATTATCACTCTATGAAAGCTAGAGTGTATGCCGTAAGAGCTCACGGGTCAACCCTTGCCCTTCCAAATGAGTGGAAAAATGGACACTCCATGTCAACATCTTGAGTGTAGACCATACGGGAAGGATACAGTTCAAATAATTAGATGCCTGAGTTGGCCAGAGTAACTCCTTTGCCGACCCACCATAATCTTCATACACAAAGATAGTTTAGTGGGCAGTTAAATATATCTGGGTGTACATGACTGAGTTGAGATGTGTCATACAGTATTAAACTCCACCATTGAGGTTGTGACTGGGTCCAGGAGATTTATTTTAGGCCTTGTCACATCGCTGTGGGGCTGTGAGCTCTTAAATCCCTGTGTGGCATTTGATAGCCTGCGTGAAGTATCAGTGGCTTCATGACGATGGCTTGAGCCATCCTGAGCCTGACTCTCCCTGTGTACCTAACACATAACATACTTCTGTCTCCCAGGAACGTTGATGGTGTGCGCATGGTGGGTTACTTTGTCAGGCCTTGTGGTTAGAGTAGTATCCTGGATGTAACCCACATCCTTCCTCCCTCCAAAGCCCATAAAAGCAGTGAGAACACTGGCATAATTTTTCTTACTCCTGCCTCATGTACCCAACAAGTATGTTTTTGAAAACTATGGGAGTAATGCATTCTTTCTTTACTTTTTTATTTTTTCAGATCTTGGCTCCACGCTTCCTTCGCCCGAAAGGTACGTTTTTCCAGAACTTGCCAGTCTCCCGATAGAGCTAGGTATTTGTGGCCATACATGTCCTTGGCACATGGTGTTCAACAGCTGTTGCCTCCTTGTAAGAGCATAATAGTTGAATTTTGAACCTTCTCCACTTTCTCCCTCCAAACAGTGCCTCCGAAGAGGTACATGTGTTCACATAAAGGTACCCTCGGGGATGTCATGGATTCTGATTTATTCTCTCTCCCGCTTATTTTTATTTTTTTTGTTCTCACGGGACTCAATCTTTGGGTATGGGTGGCTGCCCTTATCTTCTGCTGGGAATATATCCAGCATCCTCCATGGGTGGGAGACCGTGTCTTATGCTTATGCCTCAAACTTGTAATGAACTATGTGACTGGGACACACTAGATACCTCATAGTCTCATTTTCATGTGACATACATGTACCGAGAGCCAGAGCTCCTTGTTCATGTATGACATGCATGGACCGGAAACTAGAGCCTCTCGGCCTCCTAAGACACACATGCATTGGAAAAAATAGCATCTTCCTCTCATGATGTACACTCACCCGGATGTTTTTATCATGATATATACGCACCGGGGACTAGGATGGCTTCCTTTCAAAGAACCTGCACTCTCCGAACCAAAGCATCTCACTTCCACAGAGTAGAGGCACCCAGGGAAAGTTGGTGTCCGATTGTCAGAGGAGGCCCGATCTTGAGCCCTGGGTGTTGGCCTTCTGCACTCTGCATTGTTGACTACTACACATGTAGGTAGCAAGTTACGTTTTTGCTTACTTTAATATCATTATTTTTCTCTAAAGGTCTTAGACCACCAACAACACCAGCCTTTATGACTTGATGCTTTGTGATTAGGGTTCTGACTGCTTTCTCTGCTGCTATCCCCACCTCTAATTGCCTTTTTCTCGGTCTCCCACAGTGATTCTATCTATACCAAGAAGGCTTTTGACCCGGGCGTCACCGTGGAGTTGTGCGGAACAGCAGGTAAGCATACAAGTGAACTTCAGAGGTCGTGGTGTAGGATGGGCTGCTCCAGCGCTCCTTATGAGCTCCTTCGGAAGTTAATCTGAAGCAGATGGGACCGTTGGAGCAGGAGGGAGGCAGTGACAAGTGCGTACCACATGCAGAGAAATAGTGGCTGCTCCTGCCCATTATTTCCAAGTGTTCCCTGGAGCATTGAGGACGTAGTAATGTCCACAACAGCCTGAGCAGGTGACTGAGCTGTAGGGGAGAGCATAGCAGCTTTAACAGAAGGCTCTGGGTGGAACAAGACCAGCACCACTGATGTGTTTCTTCCTGGAGCGCTAAACTTGGTGCAGTGGAGGGTAAAGTGGTTTCTACTTTTGTGCCAGTGACCGCCGTCAGCTCAGTAGCTCCCGCAAGCTAGTGGCAGTCTTGACCTGTACCCCTTCATGGTCGCCTCCCGCATCTCATTGTGAGCAAAATAGCTTTTATGGGCCATGGTTTGTGAAGCTGCAAGGCCACCACCTATAGTTCGGTAGGCACAACAACATCCTCCCACAGTGAGGAGTGGGTGGTGTCCGGCAGTGACTGTCCTGCACAGTTCAGGGTTGTGGTTGCAAGCATGTTTAGTTTGATTAGAATAAACTGCATATGTCCCTCTGCTCTTACAGATTTGGGTTTCTTTATTCTGGATTATGATCTCTTTCTTACAAGATAAGCCTCTTTTTTGTGAAGACAATTTCATTCCTAGTGGGAAAAGCAGTTTGTATAGTACCAAGGAGCTCCAAAAGGCCCCCTAAGGAAAATACAAGTTGATATATATATATATATATATATATATATATATATATATATATATATATATATATATATATATAAGCATATATATTTTTTTTTTACAAATATTGGATTGTGCCTTCTATGTGGTCTTATTTGCACTTTGCATTGTTGACTCCTACACATGTAGGTAGCAAGTTCCGGTTTTGCTTACTTTAATATCATTATTTTTCTCTGAAGGTCTTACACCACCAACAACACCACCATACAAGCCAGCTGATGACGACTTGTTCAAGCCTGACATAGAGTGCAGACTTGTGAAGGACAAGGTCCCAAACATCCCCTCACCAACCGGTGAGGGCACAGAAACCTCCTTGGAGATCTCTGGCAAGTCTTGCAGGAGGCAGCCGGAGAGGACAGAGCTATTTGCACACCTGAGTCGTTCATCAGGACGGCCATGCTGGAAGGAGCATCAGAGCACCAAGAGGCCGCTGTCCCGCTCCTTTGGTGACCACGACTACTGTCAGGTTGTGCGGTCTGAGGTCTGGTCACAGAGAAAAGTGTTAAATTCGTGGGAACCCCCCAGTAAGTTGGCAACCAAGCATCTGTCATTGGCGTCAGTGCCACCAAAGCGTAGACTTTCAGGGGACAGCACGGATGGCATACAACTGCAGGAGTCTCACACAGAGGATGAAAACCAGCTGAGAGACCTTGAGATCCGTGCCAGCCTCACCAAGCACTTTGGCTTCCTTGACCAGGCTCTGGAGGACGTGAACATTATGCCTTGCCTGAGTCCAAGTAACGATACAGTCTTTGAAGACAGTGGCAGCGAGAGTGATGGCTCCCAGGCAGGGGATACATGCAGCCGTTCCCCTTTCCAGTCCACGCAGTGCCCACACAGGAGCTCTCCAACGCGCACCGTTTCTCATCTACGTTACCGCAGTCTCTCTGGCTCCAGGTCGTCCTGCAGGTCCAGGTCACCGGCAAACAGCAGAAATTTAAGGTATTTCTTTGAGGAATACAACAAAAGTATCTTAGGTAGGCTAATCGTGGTAATAAGAGGCAATGGGATTCATTAAATGAAGTCAAGAACAGGTGTGTAATTGAGGCTTCTCAGAGGTCTTCAAATAAAGGCAAATAACGGTCCCATTTGAGCCAGTTTTTAAAGAGTGTGAATGAGCCTTCAGATATGTGGCCCTGGTTGTTTTTTTCTTGACACTTTGTGGAGCGAGGACTCATCCAGGGATTGTTCTCATTGAAAGATGTTCAGTGTGTCGTGTTGTTCCGCTTGTAACATTGGTATATGATTGATTGAGGTTTCTACAGAAAATGTTCCTAACTTCCCCCAAATCATTGGTGTGCTGTGGTTTGTGGCTTACCAGGTTGGTTTGTGCTTTACAAATACCTCATCATATATGTATGCAGAAATACGTATTATGCACATCCATACACCACCAGTGAGTGATCCAAAAGCTGTCAGTTGAAAGCATTTGTGATTGAGTAAGCACTTCTCTTTCAGATCCACATTTATAACAACGTTTTTAAAAATGGATTTTCAAACTTGTTTAGTGTCTTCCTTCCGCTTATCTCTTCAACCTCCAGTGGCTTTCAGTGCTGCCCTCTATTACATTGAGTCATAGCGTGAGGAAACGTGCATAGATGGTTGCAGCCATAGGAGGTGAAGCTGGTCATGTTAGTTCATGCAAGGCGTGCTATTTAATTGGCTCCCCTGGTGAGATGCCCTCTTCCTGTCTACCAGTGAAGACAGGCTGTAAGACATAGCTGCACAACACACTTCAGGAGGGTTTAGAGCCATACCAGACTTTCAGGATAAGCAATGTATATGTAAGTAAGCTCCATTTAGAAAAGACACTCGATGCACATGGATTTCTCATGGTTACTTCTAACTGCGGATTCCTAACATTTTGTTTCTTCATCTTTTGAATTCCAGACTGAATCTGGAACTTTTTCAGCAGTTGCTCCTGTTTGCAGACAGGTGTGCGCCTTTGGAACCAGCGCTGGATCGAACCTCCTCAGGAATTGAGTGTATAGACTTCTGCAGGCTTATTTTGGGTCCCATTCTTTTTTCTTCCTTTGACTCTGATCTAGAGCTCCGCTATCTACCTTTAGTCTGTGCCAAACTAGTCACAGACATTCCTTTTCTGAAATTGTGTTAGGAAAATGTCTCCCTCCAAGTTTAAAGGCTTGAATCCGTTTCATGACTACAGGAAACAAATGTTGATCATGATCCTGCACATCTATCTTTGGAGTCTTGGGTCCCTGCATTTGAAGTACTGCGACAATTGCTCCCTGATGCACTAGAAAGCTTATGGCAAAGATGTACGTGTCCAAGCACAAGAAACTGGATAGGTTGTGCGCCTGCTCTGGGGCTCTAAACCTGGTTCAAGTCCAAATAACCATCCCTTGGTAAGTTGAAAACCAAGTTGAAAGACCGGTCTTGTCATAAATACTTACACTCTTGGGAGAGGTCACATAGTCTGCATTAGAAGGACCCAACGCCGCTTCAGTCATCCATCTTAAAGCGTACCCACCAACTTGTCCCAATATGCTCTGTTTCTGAGGCCATAATCGACCCTCTGCTGCAAGTAGAGACCTTTAGAGAGACCATATTGCAGTTGTTTCGGATGATTCTAGGTCCATTTGGAGGGCCTTTGGGCCCATGGATCTGCTGGATTCCCACATTTGAACGTCCCCCTGCGTTGCCAACCCATGCTTCAGTATCTGTGCAGTAGGCTTAAACTGCTCCAGCACTAGTCTCTGCTCCAGAAGTTCCGCATCTGATGCAGTGCCACTATCGGCCTTATCTCAGCCAATGTCTCAATGCACTGTAACAAAAGCACAGCCATTGGTTTGTGAGGAATCCCAGACATTGGTGATGCCTTAACCTCTGAACTACCTCAGGCGTAAGACTTTTTGGATTGGATCCGGATGTTGACCAGGGCTCCAAAATGAATATGACAAGTAGGTAGATAATTTACTCCCTCCCCATTACATCAATTATGGCTTATAAATTGATTTGCAGAATGCTAGTGGCCTAAATACGCTTAATCTAAAACAGAATTTGGTTCTCAAGACAGTCTCCCTACAAAGGAGAGTATCGTGTTCATGCTGGTAAGCCCACAGAGCCCTGCAGTGCTATACCTTCAGTTGCCTATGGTTGGAACAACGACAAATCTTCTCAATGAGATATTGCGGCCGGGGCCTACATCTTCTGAGCCCTTGCTACATTTACTTTTGTTTAATCTTTTAATCATTTTTGACACTAAAAATAACAGAAGATATGACAGCAATGATAAGCTCTCAGAAACATTAATAATGTAGTGTTTCTTCAACTAGTACTCTGAATCCTAATTAATTAATGATTATTATATGAATTCTAGTATAACCATAGATGACTCTAGATACACTCGTCATAAGGAACATTCCCAAGAGCAATCTTATTGCAGCAAATCTGCTCATCTACTGTGTCAATGCGGGTGGTGGGCGGCTGCAAGCCACTATGTGACTTATGGCCCCCAGATTGCTGCAAATAGTTGCAGTTGATCATTTAGTATATAAATCAAGGGTTCATGTTTTGCATGCCATAGTCACTAAGGCCCTAGTCATTCTTGCAGCATGGGAGACATTTTCAAAGTTCATACCTCAAGATACACACTGTACTGACTGCCACCGCCTAAGGCAGCTATCTCTTCTTGTGGTTAGTGATTCTGGGGATTCCACATACATCATGGAGCAAAGCAAGTTCCAGAGGCGTTTTTAGATTTAAGTCACTTGTGTCTTTAATTTTATACTAGACTGAATTACAGAAATTCAGCAAAACCAGGCAATGCCGTAAAATAAGTACTATATCTTCTTTGATCTAGCTACATCTCCTGCGTTATGAATTCAGAACCAGAAATACTGTGTGTAGCTTATTCAGAGACCAGTGCCAATCATAAAGTATCTTTAAGTTAATTAATTGACATATTCCGGGAGACTTGTATGGCAGACACTGTGTTCATGGAACTCAATATTAACAAGAACCCTCTTACGATAGTAGTAAATGTGTTTCATCCCCTTGTGAGAAAGGGCCATGGGGTACGAACTAGGGTTGACCTTGCTGGTGAAGGCTTGAACCACCCATCTTTCAGGAGTTGGATTTTGGTTCAGAAAGACAAGGTCCCAATGAGCAGGTCTATTACACTCACAACAAGGCAACTCACCGGCGGAGGCAAGCATGGCTTAGACCAGATCTCAACCAATGTTTCCAACAGAGGATCATTAAAAGACCACAAGAGCTTAATACGATGAACTGGTTATACTGTAGTTCAACAATCAAATAACAAAATTGCAACAGTTTGCCATCAGACAATATCTAGATCAACAGAGGTACCAGCCATGGTTGTTCTCTGCCTCCCTTCTTTTTACCAGCGCTGGAGCCAGTAACAATTACCATATGCTGTTTGTAGGAGATGGTGGGTATTGACGGTCCAGCTGGCAATCTAAAAATTAAGTTGTTTGCTGATAACGTTGACTTCCCCTGAGATATCCATCCCAGCACTGATAGATTTGGTTCAGACGTTTTTTTGTTTTCTGGTTACATAATTAATTGGGCTAAGCAAACCCATGGCAATGGCACCTCAAACAATATTGCACTCATGGCAATGGCACCTCCGACAATAGCTCATTCCTTATGGTCCGGCCCTCAAATGGGCGCAGAACAAGATAAAGTACCTAGGAATACTGATTAGTGGTAGCTAGTAGAAGATAGTAAAGAACAACAAAGATGTACTTATCGAGCTGATGAGATATTTCTTGAAGTGGAATAAATTAAGTTTTCAGTTCCTCTAGCAGTACCGCAAATTCAAAGGATACTCGCAAGGCCTTGCTAGTTTACTGAGGTAATCCTCGCTGCACCCAAAGCAGCACTATCAAGGTTCTAGAGGACGTGGGGTGGCACAGTTCTCAGCCATCAGCAGTGACAGCATTCATCTTCTTCTTCGTCCCTTGCCACAACTACAGCTGAACCGATACGATTCCTCCCACTTTACTTGTTTGCAGCTAGCAAATTATTTTCTACCCATTTTGATTGCAGCTACCTCAGACTGGTGAGTTCTTCAAATTGTTCAACAAGGTTACACCCTCCTGTTCTAGTCTTCTCCACCTCATGTTCCTCCTAATCTTGATCCTCTCACTCTTGCTTGGATTTCAACTTATCATGCTTCCGTCCTCTCACTGAAAGTGTGAGGACTGGTGGCTAAGAGGGCTGTAAGGAGCGTACCCTAGGAGAAGAGCACAGGATTCTAGACCTGTCATTCCTGAGGTTCTCCATCAGCGAGCCTAATTTGCAACCAATGCAGAAGATTTCATTCACTGGGGCCACCTTGGATATAGTGGTTTTAAAGACCTTCCCACCACCACAGCCAATTTGGAACATTCATGTTAAGACTGTGCCTGAATCATCGGAATCATGTGTTCGATGGCATCTGTCGCTGTAGATACGCATGTTTTGCAATAGCTCGCCATCTGGTGTTGGGCCGGAGTGTTACAAGTTGTTTTTCTTCGAAGAAGTCTTTCGAGTCACGGGACCGAGTGACTCCTCCTTTTGTCTCCATTGCGCATGGGCGTCGACTCCATCTTCGATTGTTTTTTTTCCGCCATCGGGTTCGGACGTGTTCCTGTCGCTCCGAGTTTCGGACTGGAAAGATAGCTAATTTCGGAAGATTTTCGTCGGTATTGTTGCGTTCGGGATCGGCGTAGTTAGATTCAACACCGCATCGAAGATCGAAGAGCTCCGGTGCCCTTCGGGGTAGTTTTTCGATCCCCCGTCGGGGCCTGGTCGGCCCGACCGCGTGCTGAAGAACGCCGATGGAACGGAACCCGTTCCGTTTCTGCCCCAAATGCCACAATAAATACCCCTATACAGACCAACACTTGGTCTGTAACCTGTGCCTGTCACCCGAGCACAGTGAAGACACCTGTGAGGCCTGTCGTGCGTTCCGGTCCCGAAAAACACTCCGAGACCGTCGAGCCAGAAGACTTCAGATGGCGTCCGCGCCGACAGCCCACCGAGAGTTCGAGGAACAAGAAGAGGAAGGTACCTTCTCGATCCAAGACTCAGACTCCGAAGGATTCGACGATACACAAACCGTGAGTAAGACGTCGAAAACCACACAGAGGAAGATTTACAAGGCCCAGGGGACGCCACTGCCATCAGGCCATGGCTCCACCCATAAATTTGGTGACCGACCGTCGGCACCGAAAAAGGCCCAAACAGTGCCGAGATCGTCCGACTCCGGTCGAGACACCGGCACGCAGCCTTCTCGGGACCGAGAAAGTGCTGGAGACAAGCCTCGACACCGAGATGCCGGTGTGGACACGGCTCGACGCCGAGACAGCGGCACCGAAGAAGATAGACGCCGAGAGGTTTCGGCCCCGAAAAAGAAAAAAGTCACCTCGGAGCCGAAAAAACACGCAGACAGGGTTTCGGTGCCGAAACAAACTGCAAGCGACCCAGCTTCAGTCTCTTATACAGAAGAGCACTCGCTAACCTCCCAAATGCAAAAGCATAGGTTTGAGGAAGAGCTACAATCAACTGATGTGGACCATACGCAAAAGCGTATTTTCATACAGCAGGGGACAGGAAAAATAAGCACCCTTCCCCCCATTAGAAGAAAGAGAAGGTTGGAGTTCCAAACTGAACAGACACCACAACCAAAAGTGGTGAAAAGAGTTACCCCACCACCCTCTCCTCCGCCCGTGATTAACGTCTCACCAGCACACACTCCATCACACTCCCCAGCTCACACCACCATAAGCCAGGGTGACCAAGATCAAGACGCATGGGACCTATACGACGCCCCAGTGTCGGATAACAGTCCGGAGGCATACCCTACGAAGCCATCTCCACCAGAGGACAGCACCGTGTATTCTCAAGTGGTGGCTAGAGCAGCACAATTTCACAACGTAAGCCTCCACTCAGAACAGGTCGAGGATGATTTTTTATTCAACACACTCTCCTCCACCCACAGCTCATACCAAAGCCTGCCTATGCTCCCTGGTATGCTCCGGCACGCAAAAGAAATCTTTAAGGAGCCGGTCAAAAGTAGGGCAATCACACCAAGGGTGGAAAAAAAGTATAAGGCGCCTCCTACAGACCCGGTTTTCATCACTACACAGCTGCCACCAGACTCTGTCGTTGTAGGAGCAGCTAGGAAAAGGACCAACTCCCACACATCTGGAGATGCACCACCCCCAGATAAAGAAAGCCGCAAGTTCGATGCAGCTGGTAAGAGAGTCGCAGCACAAGCTGCAAACCAGTGGCGCATCGCGAACTCCCAGGCACTACTTGCGCGCTATGACAGAGCCCACTGATGCAACATCTCATTGAACATCTGCCCAAGGACTTACAAAATAGGGCAAAACAAGTGGTTGAGGAGGGACAGACCATTTCCAACAACCAGATCCGCTCCTCCATGGACGCTGCAGATACAGCTGCACGGACAATTAATACATCTGTAACTATCAGAAGGCATGCATGGCTCCGAACGTCTGGATTTAAACCAGAGATTCAACAAGCAGTTCTCAATATGCCTTTTAACGAAAAAGAACTGTTCGGTCCAGAAGTGGACACAGCGATTGAGAAACTCAAAAAAGATACGGACACTGCCAAAGCCATGGGCGCACTCTACTCCCCGCAGAGCAGAGGGAATTACAGCACATTCCGTAAAACACCCTTTCGAGGGGGGTTTCGGGGTCAGAGCACACAAGCCAGCACCTCACAAGCAACACCGTCCAGTTACCAGGGACAGTATAGAGGAGGTTTTCGGGGACAATATAGAGGAGGGCAATTCCCTAGGAATAGAGGAAGATTTCAGAGCCCCAAAACCCCTACTACTAAACAGTGACTCACATGTCACTTACCCCCTCCACACAACACCAGTGGGGGGAAGAATAAGTCATTATTACAAAGCATGGGAGGAAATCACTACAGACACTTGGGTTCTAGCAATTATCCAACATGGTTATTGCATAGAAGTTCTACAATTCCCTCCAAACATACCACCAAAAGCACAAAATTTGACAACACACCATTCCAATCTCCTGGAGATAGAAGTGCAGGCACTATTGCAAAAGAATGCAATCGAATTAGTGCCAAACACACAAATAAACACAGGAGTTTACTCACTGTACTTTCTGATACCAAAGAAGGACAAAACGCTGAGACCAATCCTAGACCTCAGAGTAGTGAACACTTTCATCAAATCAGACCACTTTCACATGGTCACACTACAAGAAGTATTGCCATTGCTAAAACTACACCACTACATGGCAACTTTAGACCTCAAGGATGCTTATTTCCATATACCAATACACCCATCGCACAGGAAATACCTAAGGTTTGTATTCAAGGGAATACATTACCAATTCAAGGTACTGCCTTTCGGATTAACAACCGCACCAAGAGTCTTTACCAAATGTCTAGCGGTAGTCGCTGCACACATAAGAAGGCAGCAAATACATGTGTTCCCATATCTAGACGACTGGCTAATCAAGGCCCATTCGTTAATAGAGTGCTCAAATCACACAAATCATATCATACAAACCCTCTTCAAACTAGGGTTCACCGTCAATTTCACAAAATCCAAAATTCTGCCGCGCAAGGTACAACAATACCTGGGAGCCATAATAGACACATCAAGAGGAGTAGCCACTCCAAGTCCACAAAGAATTCAAAATTTCAACACCATCATACAACGCATGTATCCAACACAAAGAATACAAGCAAAGATGATATTACAACTCCTAGGCATGATGTCTTCATGCATAGCCATTGTCCCAAACGCAAGACTGCACATGAGGCCCTTACAACAGTGCCTAGCATCACAATGGTCACAAGCACAGGGTCACCTTCTAGATCTGGTGTTAATAGACCGCCAAACTTACCTCTCGCTTCTGTGGTGGAACAACATAAATTTAAACAAAGGGCGGCCTTTCCAAGACCCAGTGCCACAATACGTAATAACAACAGATGCTTCCATGTCAGGGTGGGGAGCACACCTCGATCAACACAGCATACAAGGACAATGGAACGTTCATCAAACAAAACTGCATATAAATCACCTAGAACTTCTAGCAGTTTTTCAAGCACTAAAAGCTTTCCAACCAATAATAGTTCACAAATACATTCTCGTCAAAACAGACAACATGACAACAATGTATTATCTAAACAAGCAAGGGGGGACGCACTCCACGCAGTTAAGCCTGCTAGCACAAAAGATTTGGCGTTGGGCAATTCACAACCAAATTCGCCTAATAGCACAATTTATACCAGGGATCCAAAATCAACTCGCAGACAATCTCTCTCGAGATCACCAACAGGTCCACGAATGGGAAATTCACCCCCAAATTCTGAACACTTATTTCAAACTCTGGGGAACACCTCAGATAGACTTGTTTGCGACAAAGGAGAACGCAAAATGCCAAAACTTCGCATCCAGATACCCACACAAACAGTCCCAAGGCAATGCCCTATGGATGAACTGGTCAGGGATATTTGCTTACGCTTTTCCTCCTCTCCCTCTCCTTCCTTACCTGGTAAACAAACTCACTCAAAACAAACTCAAACTCATATTAATAGCACCAACTTGGGCAAGGCAACCCTGGTACACAACGCTGCTAGACCGATCAGTAGTACCCTGCATCAAATTGCCCAACAGGCCAGATCTGTTGACACAGCACAACCAAAAGATCAGACACCCAGATCCAGCATCGCTGAATCTAGCAATCTGGCTCCTGAAATCCTAGAATTCGGGCACTTACAACTTACCCAAGAATGTATGGAAGTCATAAAACAAGCCAGAAGGCCATCCACCAGGCACTGCTATGCAAGTAAATGGAAGAGGTTTGTTTGCTACTGCCATATTAATCAAATACAACCATTACACACAACTCCAGAACATGTAGTGGGTTACTTGCTTCACTTACAAAAATCTAACCTGGCTTTCTCTTCCATTAAAATACACCTTGCAGCAATATCTGCATACCTGCAGACTACCTATTCAACTTCCCTATATAAGATACCAGTCATTAAAGCATTCATGGAGGGCCTTAGGAGAATTATACCACCAAGAACACCACCTGTTCCTTCATGGAACCTAAATGTTGTCCTAACTAGACTTATGGGTCCACCTTTTGAACCCATGCACTCCTGCGAAATACAGTTCCTAACCTGGAAGGTGGCATTTCTCATCGCCATTACTTCCCTAAGAAGAGTAAGCGAGATTCAGGCGTTTACAATACAGGAACCTTTTATACAACTACACAAGAATAAGGTCGTCCTAAGGACCAATCCTAAATTTTTGCCAAAGGTTATTTCACTGTTCCATCTAAATCAAACAGTGGAACTTCCAGTGTTCTTTCCACAGCCAGATACCGTAGCTGAAAGGGCACTACATACATTAGATGTCAAAAGAGCATTGATGTATTACATTGACAGAACAAAAAACATCAGAAAGACTAAACAACTATTTATTGCATTTCAAAAACCTCATGCAGGAAACCCAATATCAAAACAAGGTATAGCCAGATGGATAGTTAAATGCATCCAAATCTGCTACCTTAAAGCTAAACGACAGCTGCCCATTACACCAAGGGCACACTCAACCAGAAAGAAAGGTGCTACCATGGCCTTTCTAGGAAACATCCCAATGCAAGAAATATGTAAGGCAGCCACATGGTCTATGCCTCACACATTCACCAAGCACTACTGTGTAGACGTGTTATCCGCACAACAAGCCACAGTAGGTCAAGCAGTATTAAGAACATTATTTCAGACTACTTCCACTCCTACAGGCTGATCCACCGCTTTTGGGGAGATAACTGCTTACTAGTCTATGCAAAACATGCGTATCTACAGCGACAGATGCCATCGAACTGAAAATGTCACTTACCCAGTGTACATCTGTTCGTGGCATCAGTCGCAGTAGATTCGCATGTGCCCACCCGCCTCCCCGGGAGCCTGTAGCAGTTTGGAAGTTACCTTCAACTATTTATATATGTATCATCTCAACCTTAAATAGGTGCATACTTAGTCACTCCATTGCATGGGCACTATTACTACAATTCAACTCCTACCTCACCCTCTGCGGGGAAAAACAATCGAAGATGGAGTCGACGCCCATGCGCAATGGAGACAAAAGGAGGAGTCACTCGGTCCCGTGACTCGAAAGACTTCTTCGAAGAAAAACAACTTGTAACACTCCGGCCCAACACCAGATGGCGAGCTATTGCAAAACATGCGAATCTACTGCGACTGATGCCACAAACAGATGTACACTGGGTAAGTGACATTTTCAATACTGATGTAGACCATTCTGAGGCTTCTTATTCTTCTTGCCTCCTCCATTCCATTGGCTTCCTGCCCCCATTGACCATTGCAAGATTTGCAGTGGAACTTCTGCCTGCAATGGGCTCTGCCTTAAGGTTGCTCTTAGACTGCATCTATACATCATACGAGGCAGCCTGTGACCTTCAGTGCTGGCTGGCGGATGCCAACCTGACCTATAGAAGACTGTTCTTCCTTCCTCACCCAGAACTCCGTATTGACAGGCATAATTTCTGGGATGGAATGGTGACCTGGATGAGATAGAAATAAAAGGTCTTTGATCTCTGGAGCAGAGGCACCATATCCGTCTTCAGGAGCTGTGACAGATCCAGCTGACCCTGAAGGTTCATCAATCAAGGGGAGGCAGGTCCAGATCCTAATGGACAACAGAACCACCATGTTGTACTGCAACAAACATGGCAGTCTGGGGAGCTGGGTATGGTGCCAGGTAGCGCTTAGACTCATCAGGCGTCATCTGGTGGACAATAAATGGTGTCTGCGCCCTTGGTATGGTTCAAGACATATTCATTCAGTTCGGTGTGCCTTGGATAAAACTTTTTGCCACTGTGGAGAACATACAGTCTCACAACTACTATGCCCTGGAACTTCTCTAACTTGAGGCTCACTAAGAGACTTGTTTCGCCTACGGTGGGGCAACAGCCTCCTGTATGCAATTTCACTGCTGCCACTCCTGTCATGAAGTCTGAAGAAAATCAGGAAGGACTTTTCTAGAGTTATAGTGATAGATTGCTAATTGCCGTTGCTTATCTATGCGTGTGTGTGAACTGCAGGTGCTGTCAGTGTAACTGCTGTATGTCCGCTTCTTCCCTGACAAATTGGTGCTGCAGGCTTTTGCTTCCTTTGAACCAAAAATAGGGTCAGCCTTCGACTTGAGAGAGCCCATAATGCCTGTCCCTCCTACTTTTTATCTTCTCCATGCCTCAAGAAGGAAGAGGAGAGGCTTGGCCGGCTACATCTCAGAGTCCCTTCGTTTTTAAATCAACTAGAATATGGATACCTGGTGGACGACCAGTTGTTTGTCCGTTTTGCTGCAGTTAAGAAAGGAAGGACAGTTCAGGTGTATTGTCTTGTGCATAAAATGGGTTATGCCCTGGCAAAGAAGAAGCTTATTTTGGATTCATTCCACCAAAGCCAAGGGTGCCACTATGGCGTTGGCTAGGTGTGTCCTGGTGTTGAACATTTGCCAAGCTGCTACTCTGGGGATATACCCCTTCTCAAGGCAGTGCTGTCTCAAGTCCACTGAGAGGGACATTTTGCATGTTCAGGACTTGCTGATGCAAAGTCCACACTACAGACCCTCCATCTTTTGCGAGGTTCTGCAATGCCGTCTATTCAAGTGTGGGATGTGTGGTTAGAAGTATCCACCTGAAGAACAAGTTACTTAACTTTGATGGTATTCTTTCCATTGGATATTCTTTCTAACCACAGTTTTGTCTCTGTCTTACTCCTTCCTCATTTTGTGGTGAGGAATTTTAAGGTTCGGTTTGGCACACTGTGATGTTTGCAGGCTGTTAGGTGTGATCCATGTCTGAAGGTTCATTAAAAAAAACAATGTCAGCTCACAGTGGTAGCATCTATATATGGCTGTGTACTGTCCCTTCCAGAGGCTATGTAATTCAACTATGTGAGTCCAGTTGTGGCACATGTCAGCTTGGTGGAGCAAATGTTCAGTATCCTGTCTTGCGCCTTGGGGAGATTCCAAAAGTGAGCAATCAAAAGGTGAGAAGTAAGCAGATCGAGTATCCATCAGGAAGGGTGTTACCAACGATAAGTAATTTGTTCTTTGTGTATAGGCTGAAAATCTGGCATGAATCTGGTTCTTTCAGATACATATTGGACATCCTTGCTGTAAGACAGACTTCTGTTGTCAGGACAAGATAACCATTTATTCATTACTACAGTTTTGTATCATGCTGCCAACTAACGTTCCATTTACTTACGAGTACTAGTTACAGATGGAAAGATATCTAAATTGTTAATACTTACCTTTCATTGCCAGAAGATGATGAATTACCAGAGTAACACAACACACGGAAGACACTGCAAATACACAAGTACTGATTGATTGACAGTAGCACTGGGGTTTCTACTGGCTACTACAGTCAGTTACCCTGGCAAGAGCATAACTTATTGCGAGGAGTTCCAGGGAGCAATTACAAACCGGAACACAAAAATCTCAGAAGTAAAATAAGACCTATTCCTTTAAAGAACACTACATCACCACGAAGTGACAGTCCTATTTCACTTGCAGAGCTCTGCTTCTCTCCCCTGTCACCCACTGACTGTATTGCTGCCTTTGACCCTGTACAGCGGTCTGCTGACTTTTGGCTAGGTTCTTGCTGTACACATACCAGACACATACATTTGAGGCACGCTGTAAACCAAACATTGTGCATGAAGTGGACTTAAGGTGTATTATTGACTGAGAGCGTACCCTAAGCTCCTAATATGACCTTAAATGACTGCATAATACACCCAAGGAGGGCTTTGTTGTCGCTGATGAACAAGTCAGGCAGATTGGAAAAAAGCAAGACTTAATGTTCTATAACAAAGGAAACATATTAAGGTGCCCGTCTCACATGGGGCATGGGCAAGCGGTCTTTGCAAGATACTCCTAAAATAATGTGTGTCTGCGATGAGCGTTCAGAAAAACAGGTGCACGTACACAGGAGTATAAAGTGTCAGGACTGAGATATTTAATGCACCTTCCTTGCCAGATCCTAGCACAGCACACCTCTGTGAAAGTCTTCTCCTCTTTTGCCTGCTGTACTATCCTTGTGGCCGAACTCCTATTGGATTTTATGTATGAATCGTTGAAAGCTATAGTGCTTGCTGCCCTCACCTACTGCAGGTGAATGGCTGATATTTGATTTGGGGCTTTCTTAGCCACCATGGTTTTCTCGCACAGAGTTCAAACCACCATTGAACTGAACAAGCCTGATGTGTGACGGGTCCTTCCCAGAGTACCGGTGTTCCCTATGGTAGAGGTTCGTTTACATGCTGGCTTGCAGTTCGCTTTGCATGATCTGAATTAGGTTGCATTTAGTTTAGTGCTATTGCACGTAACCATTTACCTATTTTGCATCATCTCATAGAGTATATTTTCTCTACCGTCGCTTTTCTGAAATGTTTGCTGTAAGTACATGGAATTGCTTGAATCGCTGTTTCAGATAAGTAAACCAAATCTTTCTTTTTTTAACCAGGTGTGAAACAAATGAGCAGGACTGGAAGCAGAGCCATTGGCATGTCCAGCGGAGTCGCCAACGTGCAATTGTAAGTAACATATTAGATGCTTTACCAGATGTGTCCCAAAACTGTAGGATTCAATCAAAAAAGATATGCCAGATGTATGCAGATGTGCACCTGTCATAAGGATCCCACTCATAAGCTGAAAACTGTAACTAATTGGCAAAATGCCAGCATGGATAGCAAGGATGGAGAACGGTGTGCCTACATTGACACTACAGTAAATGCCCTCTGTCTTTGAGTTCTAGGCACTAGTTCCCACGCCTCCCTTAAGTAGTATAGTTTGGAGTTGTCTCTGTTGACAAGAGTAAGGCAGGATGGCACTAGTATGCTGACTCCATTCCAGAACTTCTAAGAATTTACTAGATTCTCGCCAGCAGCCAGCAGATTTTTCTTTTCTTCAGGTAAAATTATGACTAGCTAAAAACCAAAGCAGATCCTTGAATCCTTTGCTCCTTACACTCTTGTTGAATTTACTCTAATACAATGAAGCTCTTCCAAAAAGTCCCACAAAAAAATGGAATGGTGGGATTTATTTCTGCATAAAAAATGTTCAGATAAACTGGAGAATTTAAAAAACAATCCACATTTTTTTAGTATGATATAGTAGATTTCAGTATTACTAAGAAAAAGTAACTAGATTTGTTTCTTAGAAAGAGGACCAACAGTTCTGATTTTCTGTACAATTTGTTCTTTTCCCGTTTGTGTGACTGAATAATATGCATCTACCTGAAGTTTTGCCTTAATCTGAGGACCTTGGAGAGCTATGAAGAGTTTGGTAATCTCTGTATGCTCAGGTGAAGACTGACCTGAGAGACCATTCTTAATAGTAGAGGTGGTTATAGAGAGTACCTGCTGACGGCAACACTGACTGTTGTGTGTCAAAATGGAGGAACTGCTTAACACATTGCTGTGTTTTGAATTGACTCTTGATAGTTGGTTTTATGTCCATAGGTACTGTTTCATTTTTAAGGTCTTGTCCCTTCTTTCATAAAAAATATACATATTTGTCCTGTATCTAAAGATTTTCACACCTCATTTCAAACTTAGTTCTGAATGTACCAGCAAAGTATATAGTGGCTGTAATTCTTGAATTAATCTCAGCCACTGCTAATTATTTCGTTATTTTGCACACCAAGCCACCTCAGTTTGGACCCAGCCATATGCAAATTGGTCTTGACCCTACTCGAACCGGAACAGTCCAGCCTGAACTGCCAGGTCAGGTGCTCCCTGAAACAAAACACAGGCAACTCGAGACTGGTTTCACCCTTATTAGGGCTCATCAGTCAGGCATAGCTTAGTTCTAGTTGCACAGTGTGCACAGGTCCCATGTCTGGTCATATCCAGTTAAAAGTATACAAAAAAGTGATGGATGGAGTGCATGCTCGCATTATTCTCAGCTCCTAATATTGCAGTGATTTGCATATAGCTGGGTCTAACCTCATGTGGCGTTCTAGGCAAGAAAATGCTTGGAAGGGATGTGGCCCGAAGTAAGTACTAGTGACTGAGATTAATTCAAGCATCACACCTGACATTTTTACATCCTTCATTGCGACTCTTTAAATGGGTGGCCACCCCCCATAAACTCAAAGAAGGGGCTCTAAAATCACACCAAGACTTAATTCAGAAGACAGGAGAAGTGCAAATTGAGCATGGGATTAATGTGGTTTAGAGAACGAAAGGTTACTATAAGAATGAACTGTGATTAAGGTGCAGAATGGCCTAATCAGGTGTGTTCCCCGGGAAAGGTCTGGTGGAGGTTGTGTTAACTACTCTTTCTTTCTGTGCAGGACGAGGGTCGTTTGGTGTATATCCGGAATCTTTCCAGCAGCATGAGCTCTTGTGAGCTAAAGAAGCGCTTTGAAGTATTTGGGGAGATAACAGAGTGCAGGGTGCTCAGTAGAAACAATAAGTAAGATAATCTACAATTCTGCCAATTAAAAAAAAAAAACATGTGCCATTATTTAAAAATAAACACGTACACTTCTGAAAACTGATTATGTGCACTTCTAACGTGTGCTAATGTGGATGTAATACAGTAAGTCAGCTTACCTAACGTTCCAGTGTTCTTAGATTTAATGATCCGTCCACTCATTGCAGACCGTGTATACATGTTCAGAGCTTCATCTGCTTTGTCACAATTGAAAATAGCCCTTGGGTTGTTATCCCAAAATCTTGTGTCCAAGTGAATTGTAGTCGATGCTGATTGATATTTGTGTGGTAGTAGATTTCCTCACGTTTTTGCTTTTGGGCAACTCCTAGCGCACATTTGGCTTTGAGTTCGTCAGAGAGGTGTAGCTGTGCCACTTTGAAAGCACTTACGTCTCACCGTACCTTTTAAATGTTGGCAGAGTTTTTCCCATCACATTACCCATTTTGGGATCTGGAAGTGCCCAAGTTCATCCATCAAGGGTTACTTTTCGGATGGTGACTTAGGCCTAATTGTACCGACAAGTTGTTGCAGGAACAATTTGCTGAAGTATTGGGTGTTGAAATCTTGTAGTCCCACATTTGTGTGAATGCGGGGATATGGGAAGTCAGAAGGGTTTCAAGGCCACGATTACAGAGCTTTGAGATAACGCATGGTGCTGAATAGAATACGGCTGCTAGGTCTGTCTATACTGCTGGCATCCTCGCTTTAAAGATGCTGTCGGCATTAGCATTTAGAGTTTTTTAAGTGAATTAAAACAACGGGTGGTCTACCCATGTAGGGTGTGTATACACTTGGGATATGTAGGTGTGTATGTTTATGTTTGCAGAGCTCATGTCGGGTGTTTTTTTATCTTAATGCTTTGCATTGAATCGGTAATACCTTGTAATAATGTCTGCACAATGTCGTGAAATGCAGAGTTCGTGTTGAAATGTGAAAGTTAGAAAACATAACCCGAAGGTAATGACGTGCCTCTTCTCAATGTTCAAGAGCGGGAAAGTATGGCTTCGTCACCTTCCGATGCCCAGAGAATGCTGCTCTGTCGATGAAGAATGGGGCCTCCCTGCGGAAGAGGCAAGAGCCAGCCTTCCAGCTGAGCTACGGGGGCCTGAGGCACTTCTGGACCAGATACACTGACCTGGGTAAGACCGGTGACCGCACGGAATGTGCCTCATGTAGACGGAGATCAGACTGTAAGAGGGCAATACTGTAATACAGGGGGCACGAGCAAGTGAATCATTCTCCGCTGTATTGTAAAGATGACCATGACGAGCCTCATTTCAGAATCTCTTTGTCTGGGTCGCTTTCTTATTGGTACCATTAAACGATAAACATGGAAGCCAGAGTTCATGCTTGGGGGTCAGTTTCTAAATAGGTCAGTTTTCACTGAAAGTCTACAATACCGTGCCCCTTCCTCCCATATCCCTTTGAACTGGACGGAAACTTGAGTTGTTGGCCTCTGTCTGATATACCAGAAGCAAACACTCCTCCCATAACTAAGGGCGTGGACGGAAGTGCTGCATCGTGTGCCTCTTACCACTCATCAACTTTTTTTTCTTCTTTTTATTCACTTATAAACCATATTAAATGTTTTGAAGCATAACTGAAAGTAATGGAGAGCAAACATGCGTGGTAGGTGCTTTTTGGGAATAATGAGTTAAGTGAATTTGTTAGATTTAATACCTCTTGTTCCCTCCTGCTGGGTAAATCTCACACAGCCTCCATCCGCCATGTTTAGTGAGCTTATGACGAGCCATGGCACTTACTGTGTCTCACACAGCCTCTTTCATTTTCTCGCCCTCAGATTCAAACATGGAGGACATGTCCCCGTCGGCCGCCATGAAGAGCAAGTATGAGACCATGGACTTTGACAGCCTGTTGAAGGAGGCCCAGCGCAGCCTACAGCGATAATGGCCTTACACCCCCAGGAGCACCTCAATACCTCAGTCAAGGCACTTCGGAAATGTTTACGTTCTAAAAAAAACTAACTGAGTCTATTGGGGGTAGGGAGAACAGAAAGAGAAAGAACAAAGACTTGTATCCCTTTAAATTGATGTTTACATTGAGTAAAGCTGCTTCTGTTTGTGAGTCTCACCGGTGTTTGATGTCCCACTGCCACACTATAGCATTGTCGCTTCAGATTGGTTATTCTTGGTGTGCTTGTAGACATTGGCTCCTCCATGCCTGCTCCGGTCATTCTTCGCCCTTTACCTGCCCCGTCACGGAGTTCCAAATGTATTTTCCACTTGCCATTGCCATCTGTTGTGTGTAATAACAAAGATGTCAATTGTGTATAGAGATGGACTTATAAACTACTTTTTAATAGGAAAAAGAGAAGTTCTATCCTAAAGATGTATTTATTGTTAGCCTTGTACTGTGTGTTCCTGGTTCAATGTGTGTTTCCTTGGTTTAAAACTATGCATTGTAATGAGGTTTTTGCCAAAGAATAAATGACGTTCAATTAGCATACCAGAAGGGTACAAAAGTCACTTAAAGTAAGCTAAACCCTGGCACTAACTCCCAAAAGTCTTGATCAGAGAAGTAATAGATTGTAAAATTCACAGTGAGGTGAGCTGCCTTCAAGAATCGGTACATTCATTAACTAGCTAATAATAAGGAGCTTTTCTGGCATACAAGGCAGATAATGAAGTTTTACATCTAAACGGAGGATTATTTTTTGTTTCTTCAAAGATGTATGTTATTGCCATCTCGCTTACTAGGTCTTAGTGTAGCGACCTTAGACAGATAACTGACGGGCCTGTCTTTGTAGAGGTTCAACACACGTCGGTTTTCCTTCTGGAAAGTAACTTACTCAGAATAAGCCCAAAACAATCATCTCTATTTAAGTATAATTAGTAAATTGCTGATCTTGCAGATTATAGATACTTATAGGGGTGCGCAACCCTCTGGGTTATTTATTCTATCTGTGGGACACTGAGATAGCCCTTAAAACATACCAACATACACCTCTTTGGGCCCCGTCAGTTGGCTCCTCCCAAAAGTGTGTTGAAGGCCAGAATTTTGCTTTAGAGGGGTGTTCACTCCAACCCTTGTGTGTCATATAAATATTGTTTGCTACATTCAATGGACAGAACAGGTCTAGTCAGCAGAGTCATAGGTGACGAGCATAAGCAACTAAAGTTACAAACCTATACCTTGTCTTCAGTGCTTAATTTGTGTTGTTTTCCTGTGCTCTGCACTTGATTACAAGGGAATTAATGAATGACACTAGACCACATGGTGGCTCTGTCTAACTTGTGTACGGAGCACATCAGATTAACAATAAATTAACCATTAAAAATAATTCTGCAGCTTTAGGCCATTGTTACTGTTTTAATTGACCTGGAATTGTCCATACAGCAATGTTTATAGGAGTGTTATATTTGGTAGACCGCGATTATACTGGCATATGGAAGTGATGGCAGATCCAGTCGGTAGTGCAACCTACTGTGGATTCCTGAGCAAAACCATGGCCCTAACACTTCTTTACAAATTAAGCACCACTTATCTTCTGTGTGCAAACTGAGCAGCTTCCAATTCCAAGATGCGTTGGAGTGGATTATTCTGAAAAGGAAACAAGTGAGAGATAGGGTTTGAAGGGGCTGACAAAGGTGTACAAGCTTGCAGTCAAATGAAATATATTTCTCAAATTGTTGCTGCCATTATTAGTAAAAATGTCCGATTATGGCGCATCTGCCTTTCTACCTCTCTTTATGAAAGCAGGGAAGTTGGTGTTGAGGTGGCCCCGCACATGGAATACTCTTATTTGGAAATTAAGTCTTGCAATAAAGATGTCTTTTTCGCATAGTGCTATTTGTGGTTCTAGAGGGTCTCTTCTGCGGCTGGAAGCTGAAAATTGGTCGAGAACGCAAGATCAAGGTGCTCAAACATGTGAGATGGCGTTCTCTTCTCCTTAGTGGATTGGTGTTGTACTGCACAAATCCTTTGTGGATGTTTTGAAGAACCTTTTTCTGTCCAAATTGATTGTATGTGGCAATTAAACTGATTTCCATTAAGCACGTTAAAATAAATAGCGCCAATTAAGTAATGACTTGGAAGAGTTTTTTTGATAACAGCCTGCCATGGCCTGTACCAAGATGTTAGTCATCCATTTGTTCAACAGTGGTCACACATCAATGCTTTAACTTCTCCAGCTTATTTTTCCGTGGTTGAATTATATCAAGGACCACAGGAATTATGCAGCTCGTGAGAGACATTATGCCGCAATGGTGACTAAATTATCTGTCAAGAAAAGCTAAATTATGTGGCATAATTCAACACATCTTGTGACAGTACTATTTTAGTATTTTGGCACTTTTCCTCATGATAAAGTGTCTCGGAAAAGAGTCCACCTCGTTAGTACCTGCTTAATAACCAAATGCACCATCAGCAACTTAAGGATGACTACTGAACTTTTTCGAAGGGCCTTCCTCTACCTGGGAACAAATTTCCACATTTTAGTAACTTTTGATCTGTTTGAGATAGAATTTGTTTTTGTTAAAATCTACAGATTATTCAGCAGATGGATTGTGACGGGGCAGCTAATCCATAATTAGGCGCAAAGCCCCACGGCTGCAGAATCACATCATTCCATTGGCTCTGGTTATATCTGATCTGGGGTTATTGCTGAGGGAGCCTGGAAAAGAGAGCACTTCATTTAAGTAGTCCTCATTTCCACTACTGTATTTTACCTGCTTCTTACTGTCTTCTGGGGTTTAGAGAATATATTTGCCTTCTTTGCCTCCTGCCCTCGAAATCCGAGGAAAATATTTTTTTCAGCAATAATGCAAGAAATTTCCCCAGGCCTTTTGAGTCTCAGTTCTTGTCTTTGTCCTTCGTATTACATATGTCCAAGAGCTAGAAGCCATGAAGATTAGAATTCCATGATGCATTTGGTCACCATGGTAGCATAAAAGCCATATTCTCCATTGACCTGGCCAATGGAAAATTGTCTGCGATATCAGGATATTCCATAAGGATCCTGGCATCCAAACAGAAGGGAAGGAAAAAGGATTCCTGACATGCTTTGTTATGGACATGCGTTTTCCACATTCCATAGACCTCTACATGTTGCAGATCTTTGACAAAAGAGGACCTGTGGGATTTAGCCATAATGTATAGATAGGCAATAACAGCCTCAACAGCCTTAGAATAAGTTGGAGATATTTGTAGTTTTCCCAAAGAAGTAGTGTTTCTGACCCACTCTTAGTTCTGAGGAAGGATTGAGCGTCTGTCTTTGGCCAGGGCCTCATTGTAGCTCTGCCTTTGTTCCTTCTAAACAATGATGTTTACATGTGATTGCAATAGAGCTTTACTGTAGAATGTATAAACCATGACGCCCCTAGGGTGGAACTGTACTATTCTGTGCCGTGCTTACGTTCAGAAAAAAAAACATGCTTGAAGCAGCAACTAGATGTTTTATTGCATCTCCCTGGCATAATGTAAAATCCATTGGCTAATTGGCTCTGGTTCTAGACAAAAATAAGAAATGTTTATGATGGGCACGCTGCTGTTGGTGTTGTACAAAACTGTTTCCCTCCATCAACTTCGGGTGATCATCAACCTTTGACCCAACATGTTTCTGCTGACTCTATTTTTAAGTTCTATAGAACTTAAACTGGATTCCACTTGCTGCAATGATGGGCAATATCATAAAATGTATCCGACGTCAGCTGGACCGTGCCATGATTCAAGCCAGAACTACTGGGGCAGGATGCAATAAGAGCTTACTTTGTGTTTATGTGTGCATTTCCTGAGGCCTTTAGATTATCATTTTGAAAGAACATTCACAGGCACTTATGCAAACGTGAGAAGACTCATTAGAAACGCACAGTTATCCAGAGCAGTGGGGTAACCACCCCTGCTGCTTCTAGCTAACCACCAGACAGGTGACTGGTCTGGACCTTCGATCATAGAGCAGGCTACTTTCGGCCTGGGAAGAGTGAATGCACAGCGAATGCTTGTTATTAGCAACTGGTTATACCCACGGGTTTGCTACGAAGGCATGTTAAAATTGGGAATCGAAGCCCACCACGACCAGAACATGTACATGGCAAATTGTTTTGGTGGAAAGAACCCACCTGGTGATGGTGTGATGGAAAAAACAGCCAGAGGCACTTAACCCGTTATTGTAAAACACATAAAGTGAAGAAAAACAAAAAAGAAGCCATTACGTATAGGAGGGGTGGGTTGAAGTGAGAGTAGGGGTTCTGGGTGAAGGAAACCCTATTTTTGGATCAACCCAATGTTTGTGTCCCAAGGGTGTTAAATGATGGTCCACTGAATCAACACCGTCCCTTCATGTCAGTGTGGTTCCTTGCAGAGGAGTAAACCCCCCCAAGTAGTGTTAATGTTTTGAATGTTCTGTATTAAAAGTTTAAGATGTAATGAACAGGTAGTCGAAGGAGATGAGACTAGAGCATTGGAACGTTTTCCTTTTGTACTGTAGGGTAGAAGGTGCTCCTGCACAGACTTTGTTAGCTTCCATGGGAGCCGCTACAGCTCAGTCCGTTCGACAAAGCAGCAACAGTAGCCCATTCCTATGGTGTGTGTGTGTGTACTTATTTTTCAATCTGGTTGTTCTCCTTCCACCATATGGAGTTCCCTTACTTTGCTGAAGCCAAGCACAGACTCAACGTAGAGGTTGTAAGTCCAGATACTACCCATCTGTGATTTTCAGAATGTCCTCTGGACATCACGCCGCTCCGCTTCCATTTGGAAGGAAGTGTCCATTAAAATAGGAGGGGATGTCTTAGACATTGCAATCTAAGATGAACCAGAAGAGATGCCACTCACATTCCAGCAGAGTGGTTGCTCTGGAAAATGGAGCCAGAAGGAACAGTAAAGGTTGTTGGCGGAGTTTCACATCAGAAGGTTGTTTCTTTACAGTTAGGTGGTAAATGCATTGATTTATTTTCAGCACAGATATTCAGTGCAAAATAGCTAACTGGCTACAAGAGCCTGTGAATGGATACCAAGGACTGTATTTATTTTTGGAACACTGACCGATCTTAAAACAATGTATAATCTCTAGTGTTGTACCTGGCTTCCAACTCTATAGGGCTAGGTACTCCACAATTTAGGAAATGTCCCTTAGGATTACTTTGTGCAGCACACCTCCCCACCCCGTCCACCAATGTGTATTTATGAACTGCTTACTGTGGCTTAGCAGTGCACACTTTCCTGCTGAAGTGCATCTTGGTAAATGCAGTGGGCACCTTCCCTGGTTTTGCTGTCCAGCAAATTTCAGACCCACTGGAAACATGGGTTTTCACCAAACTGTCTCCAGAGCAAAAGTTTAACATGTAGCCTTGTTTTTGTTTTGGAAGGAGAGAACGGCTAGAACAGGCCTTATTTAAGAGAGGTTTTAAGGGGCATTACGATTGCAGAAAATATCTGAAAATAGGGGTGCGGGAGGTTTGTGTGCATATAGTGTGTGTGCGTGTGTGACCCGATGTACTTCTGGGGCGAAAAGGTGTGGAAATTTCACAAGGATGGGGGGAGTACTTCCTCCACTTTATTTATAAGTAGGCTCATTTCTACTTTTTCTTTTTTTAAGAAACACTGCTTATAGTTGATTTTACTGATTAATTGAAAACATTATTTTTTTAATTGGTAGAGGTTTTTTTACAGACATAATATTTCACTTTTACATTTTGTTCCCTTATTTATGTAAAGTGCTTTTAACCAACTCTGGCACAAATTCCTATGCCTTCATCCGTTTGTTAAACTTTTATTTCCTCTGTGTGATTTCACAAATTACCTTATAAAGGAAATTGTTTTTTTAAAAAATTCTACATGATTGATTTTTGTAGCTTTGTAGGTAATTTAACCAAAATGATATCTTGTCCAGAAAGTTATAAAGTTTGTATTTTAAATTCTGTATTTTATTGTCATGGATTGTTTCTCCTTGCCCCCACAATATCTTCCTTCTCCTGTGCCTCAGGAGGTTCTTGTTTACATCTCAAAGACTGTATGTAGAATTTCTCTACTCATGTTCTGTAAATAGTTACTGTGATCTTGCAGACAAATAAAATTATTACATCTATGCGCACATGTTTACAGCAAGTGAAAGATTCTTGTTTCCCAGTTGAGGAAATTTGCCACACCATATTCCACATGCAATTTAATCAACTGTCCATCCGGAAATTGTAAAAATAATTAACAAAAACTCTTTTCCTTTTTAATTCATACATTTAGTTGTTTTAGTCACATTATTGCTATCATATAAAATTTCAATCCATTCTCATAGACCAATCAAGAAAACAACTTCAGCACAACAAACAAGTAACTGCCCCGGACCTCAGTTGTATTAAGTGTTCAGCATTAAGAGTACACTGTTTAATATGTTCTTTTTTCAGATTTAATTGTGATTTCATCATACAACAAACATTGCCAGTAATATCGATATACAGCAAACATTGACAAAGTCAATAAGTTTGCATGATTTGCCAGACTTTCAACTTTGTCAGCTCTTCTTTTGCTTTGTCATGGTTTTGGCTAACCTTTATTGTTTGGGAAGCTCCAAAGGAGCCAAAAGGAAATCTATTTTTGGTTTTAAAAAGCGCACACTGCTATAGTAGTTTCTGGCACTGAAGGGAACTACTTTGTGGATGCGTTCCTTGTGAAAGGTTCGAATTCATCTCTCACAGTGAAGTTATTTAATGGCTGACGACAGCTGACCCAGCTGTATCCTGTAGTGGCTGGAAGAAAATGTGAATTGCACAATGAGATACATATGGATGAAGAGGTCTTGCTGAAACCTATTATAGATGAGTACAGTACACATATTATTTTGATAAAATCCGAAGGTCTTCGCTAACTCTGGAACGAAAAAGTTGAACACTATTTCTGATACAAAATCCCTAAAGGTTCTAGAAGCGCTCAAGTAACTCATCATGCTAACATAACAGAGAAAGGTATTCCTCTCCGAATAGTTCTAGCTTTAATGTGCTAATGCATGCAACTGTAATTGTGCATGTCTGTCTCCATGCAGTACCACATAAAACCAGACCTTTTGTGTATGCCAGTGTTACATTCCAAAACGCCAGGTGCAGTGAGAAACATTGTTTTCTATATACAGGATAGCTATGAGATAAAGACCCGAAAAGTGTGCATTGGTTCGTAAAATAGCCAGTAGCATGTGCTGAGAGAGAAATACTTCTCAGTGTGGAGACAAAACCCACTTTATACTTGAAAGAATTGATACCAGTAGCTGTAAAAAGACGGTGGTAAAAAAACCTTTAGAAAGTAAGCCTAAATTTACAGTGTTCATAAAACTTGCTTTCCCTGAGAAAGAGTAGCCTGAGCTAAAAATCACTAGATTCACTATATCACTATATCACTAGAATCACTTTTTTAGGGGCAATAGAAAATCCCCCATTGTCAAGAGAACTTACAAATTCTCTCGAGAATCCACGAGTTGAATGTTCTTCATCCTAGGGATGGTATCATAGAAGAAAATCAGCACGTACATTCCCGTCCAGATCTATTTTCCTCAAGCAATTGCCATAGTTTAGAAAAACATGTATGGTAACTTCACTTCAATATAAAAAAATAGTGTCGGGCCTATCCCTGTGTGCTATCTGACATGCTAAACAAGCACTCTCTGGCCACATTCACAGATAAAAGCATTCCTTAATAGTAGTGAAAGCAATGTAAAATACTAGACTTGAATATAGGCCTCTGAGAATAAATTTCAAAAGCTTGCCACATGTCACCATTTTCTATCTGGATAACAACATAAAACATTTCTCATGGTATTTCTAACCACAGATTCCTCACCTTTGAATATTCCATAGGCACCGGACTGCTTTTTTCAGCAGTGCTCCTGTATGTCGCTTGGTGGCTCCCTGGTGCTCTGCATTGGCTCCATAGCACCCCAGAAGTGGCAGTTGAGATGCCTAAAGCCCACCCCTTCATGCTGCTGTCAGTTCTTCATTTTCTGTGTCTTTTGCTGCAGAACTAGACCTCTGCTCCCATAACAACTTCTAAAATCTGTTCCAGTGTGCTACATATTTCAAACCGTACTGTGACTGCAGGAAACAGATGTTGGTAATTAACACACAAGGGGTGTCTCTTTGGTGTATGGGCTCAGGCCTTGACTTGAAGTTTTATGGGAAGTGTCCCTTCCTGCACCCAAAGATGACCAAGGACCCGGTGGTAAACTTGTGTGTCACCAAACATCAGAAGAAGTTGTGGTCTTCATGTAAAAACGTCTCCCACACCAAGTTGCCGGAGTCACGCCCGCGAGCAGTCAGCAGTGACCCTGTGTCTCCACAAGGGCGTACATGCCAGTGAAAGCTCCATTATCTTTTTGACTCTGAATAAGGGCACTCCAGGTTGGGAATGTTGATTGTGGGGATGGAGATGGTTATGACCTCCCGTGCTACACAGATGACAACTTTTACATGGACTTACAAGAGGCCAGTGGATTGCAACTTCCCCCGAGGCAAGGTTTGACTTGTCATTGGGCAACCAATAGAAGAATGTGTCTCCTTTGCAACGGTAGTCTGGCAGACTGCTAAGGTCCTTTATTTATACTTTTCTTCAGTCCCGACCGAAATGAACATTCCTACAGAAAGTTTACAGCCTCGGACAGCCACACCATGGTCTTTGCTCCCTTTTAATGAGAACCTTACTGATAACTTTGATAGGCACCTGGTCAAATCTTGTTCCTGCTCATTAGTGCATAGACAGAGGTGTCAGAGGCCAGCTTCTGGCAATCTGACTTTCTTACTAACATCCCAGCTGGAGAGCCTTGTGGTTCAGGTTTCAACCAATCCCAATTCATTCCTACGACTCCTCCGGATAGAGAGTCCAAGAGGATTGAGGCTTTTGGTACATGTATGATTTCTTCTGCAGTCTAGAATTATAGTCAGTTTTTTCTGTTTGCCTATTGGGTCACTACACGCATGTCCTGTGGTACATGGCCAGTGAGATCATGCCGACGGTCCTGGAAGACCTTAGGGCCTTTCTGACTCAGAAAATTCATGATGGACAGGATATGGCCAAATATGTTATCCTTTCTAACCTAGATACTACTAATTGCCAGGGGAGGGCAGTCTGCACATGTTTTGTGCTTCTCTGGCATGCATCACAAGATTTTCAGTGATGTACAAGCCTCTCATGGATATGCCTTTTGATGACTCACACTTTTTTGGTGAAATGTCAGATTCAGTGTTTGAGCGCTTTAAGTAGAGTAGAGCCAAAGTGCGCTCCCTGGATATTTCAAGCAGTTTCCACACCAATTCATACATTTCAGAGGCTAGTCTAGAGGGTTGGTTTATAGACTAATACAGTCTCCACCACCAGTGCAGCAGTCACTCTGTTCAAGGCCGTGGGCATGGGTCTGGAGTGCATGCCAGTAGCGGAGCCGGTCCTCACATTTGCCCTCCCCTGTGCCACTGTAGCAGCAGCCACCAAACTACTTTAGTTTGTCTTTAGTGGCTCATTACAATACAGTGGCGGGCAGGATTTAACACTCCGTAGTGGTCATCCATCAAGACTGACAGGTGGATCTTACAAATCGCTCAGCATAGTTATGCCCTATATTCTCTGTTTGCCCTGCCAAGCATACCCCCACAGAGAGAGATTTTCTGAAGGGCACCTGTCTATTTTTCTGCAGGAAGATACTCTTTAAGGGTGCTATAGAGTGTGCACCAGACTTGGATAGAGGAGAGAGTTGTTACTCTTGTTATATCCTTGTGCTCAAGTTGGATGGCGTTTCCCACCTCTTTGGACCTTCAGCCACTTAATGCCTTCCTGCTGAAGGACATGTTGAAAATGGTCACAGTGGCTCAGATCCTGCTTCCTTGGAAGCCAGCAACTGCATGGTGTCCCCGGACCTTCTTGATGTATATTGTCACATATCCAACCTGCACCCTGATAGACTTTATCTGCAGTTAAAGGTAGGTCAGGGACATTTTCACCATGCTCGGTTCCCTTTTGGCCTCACTAGCAACTCTCGAATGTTTACCAAAGTGATGGCAGTGGTCATGGCCCATCTTTGGTGGCTGAGAATACCGGTCTTCTGTTACCTTGGCAACTAGCTGTTGAAGTCGGGCTCAACGCAGTTGGTCCTAGACCACCTCCAGATCACAGCAAACCTCTTGACATCTCTGGTGTTCCCTATCAACAAAAAAAAGTTGCACCTGATTCTCTTGCAGACTCCCATTCATTGCAGCTATCTTTAACACAGCTCAGTTCCTGTACTTCCCTCCATCGCAACAAGCCCTGGGTATTCGGGCAAAGGCCCAGATGTTTCAGCTTCTGTCCTGGTTCACACTGATTACAGCTCTAAGGCATCTTGTCCTTCTAGTCTCCTTCATCCTACTTATCAGCTGTGCCAAGTCACACATGCAGGTTTTGTAATGGAATCTAAAGTTCCACTGTGCCAAGCATCAAGGAAATATGAGGAGGAGACAGCTCACTACCTGCAGTGGTGGCTGCCTGAACTAAATTGGTCAAGTGGCTGGCCCCTCTCTTCCTCAGCCAGAACTGGCAGTGGTGACAGACATGTCCCCTACTAGGTTAGAGAGACCTTGTTTTGCATAACATTCATCTGGTTCTGAGGGCCTTCCTGCCCTGCACTAGGGAAAGGCTGATGCAGGTTCTCATGGAAACCCCACTCCCACCATTTGGTATTGCAAGAAACCCGACCTAAGTTCCCAGTTTGCGAACCACCTGGCAGGGTCTCCGAACGTTGAAGAGGACAAGTTGAGCACTGGGTGCCTATCGGATCACAACTGTGGTCTGCATCCAAGGTGGTGCAGGAAGTCTTCCAACAGAGGGAAGACCCTGCCTGGGTCTTTGGCCCACTGTTGAGAATGTACAATGTTGAAAGATTGGTGTTGTGGAACTTCTGCAAGTATACTTATTAAGCCATGCATTCCTACTGGAATGGAACACAGGACTCCTGTATGCCTTCCGGCCCCTGCCTTGGGTTCTGAAAAAGATCAAGAACGGCTGGGTCCAGGTCATTCTAGTAGCTCTGCATTGGGCTAGGAGAATGTGGTAACTGGTACTTGGCAAGAGCCTCTGTCTTCCGATCAGGCTACCGCTTCAGGAGGATCTTCTATTGCACCAGGGTGGAGTCTTTTATGAAAATCTGCTCAACCTGCACACTTGGAGATTGAGTGTTGGTAAGTGACTGTTTAACCTTCTGTCTTAAGTGGTGGATGACATCTTTGCTCTCAAGCAGCTTTCCACAAAATTCATTTATGCCTGGCACAAGGACAACATTTGTGGCTTGGTACGGGCTCATAAGGTTGACCCTTACAAGCAAATCGATCTGTCTGATGTGTTTGTTTACTGTTGTAAAGATAACGTTGTTTGTGTCGGCCTTTTCAACCTTTCTGTGCTTAGCAGCTTAACCTGATTTGTACCAAAGGTATGATCACATATATTACATAGTTTAATGAGATTTGTTATCGATTTTGCCCATATGTTCCTTCCAAAACCAATGCCACAGTGAGACCATAGCTTGGTCTTAACGTTTCTCATGTGTATTCCCTTTGAGCCAGTGAATAGTTGCACACTCATCTCCTGACTATCAATACTGTCTTCCTCATCATGATTACCTTCGATCGTCACTAGAGTGAACTCTATGTACTTTCGGTGCAACTTTCACACATCTCTGGGCAAGTTGGTGCTGAGAACTTGAGTGGTGTTCTTGCCAAAACTCATGTCTCCCTTTCACATTGCACTGAAATATACAAAAAAGGGATTGATAAACAGCTACTGGTAATTTCTCATGGCCACATCCTAGTCCACTGATATTTTGCACACCATGCCGCCTCAGTTTGGACACAGCCATATGCAAATCACTCTGTACCCTGCTCCATTGGGAACAGATTGGCCTGAATTTCCAGACCCTCCCCGAACTGGAACTTAAACACCACAGGACCCATTTTACACATATTAGGACTCATCAGCTGAGTATAGCTTGGTTCCAGTTGCACTGTGTGTTGTGACCCACGTCTGGGCATACCAGTCACACTGATTTATACAAAAACGTGACGAATTGAATGTTTGAAGTAATCTCAGCCTCTGGTAATTACTCAGGGCCATATTCCAGTCCATGGTATGTTCAGGGCTGAACTCCCAAAGTAACTGAAGTAGCCTGAGCTCACTCCCCTGGTAACTATGGTACCGACCAAAGAGGCTTAACTTAGGGCAAAGTGTAAAGTATTCACGCAGTACCAAAATAGTCAAAATGCACAAGAATAAAAATCTCAAACCAAATTAGAAAATTAGAGTAGAATCGACTAAAACATAATGACACACAAATAACAAAAGACCAATAAGAGAACCAGAGATATGGATTTTTACGTTTTTAATTAGGGATAGCACCAAAAAGTACAAAGTGGCAAAAATAGCTAATGTTCTTTATAGAGTGAGACCTAGGTACAATTTGACTCTGACCACGATGGAGCATGGGTCGGATACACCAACCAGGTTCATCCTAGTGGAAGATTTTTCCTTTTGACTTTAGTCCTTTAAGTGCCACTCCACCTTATAGTACACTACTGAAGTCCTCCACAGCCACACGGGAGGCACTTAGAATCTTACAGGGTGTCAGGCAGAGGCCAACATCGGGGTCTAGTCAGGTGCAGTTGCCACTGGTCAGCTGGGCAGAATCAGGAAGGCCTCTTGTAGCTTGGTATATCCCTGTAGCTATAACAGGAGGTCAGCATTATGAGCCTTGATGTCCACATCTTTTACCTGGTTACAAGGGGGAGCATGTCCAGTCCTTCAGGGCTCCTCTTAAATCGCAAACAACAGGTCCAGTTCTCTTCTGTTCTGTTCTTTTTGAGGTCCAGGAGTGTTATGAAGTGGGTGCCTAGTAGTGCCACCTGTATGCCTGGCTCTTGATAGTGGGTTGGAATGAGTCCCAGACACACCCTAACCAATGGGGTAGAAGTTTCCAGGGCCAACCCTACCCACTTTGGGTATTTTTAAGATGGTAAAAGTGTTCATCCACTCTCAACATGGGCTCTGAATGCTGGGTAAGTATGTTTGGGGGTGGACTGTTGTATTCGCAGAGTCCTCCTAAATCTAACACAAAAATCCAATTTAAGGCAGCCACTGTACCCCAATTAAACCCACAGACAGAAGTCTTGGAGGACAAAAGTAATATTTTTTGTAACTGTAAAGAGGATAAACAGTAGTTGTCTTGCAAGTGTTAGTTGTAAATTCCAACAGACTTGCCAAGCAGGATTTGACACTAAAATGTCATAAAGTTGCCCTCACCCATCATATTCTCTGAGGTTAAGAGGAGCCATCTCTTTCTATTCAGGTCAACCAGCAAATCAATGACCTCTTGTGTAGTTCCTGGGAGGAGTTTCACACATCATTCACACCTATTAAAATGCTAATCACTGGCTGGGTGGAAGTTGGGGAACAAATGTGAATTAGCCTCTGAGAAATTGGAGAGCAAGTGCGAATTAACACCCAGGAACTTCAGGCAAGAAAAAGATAACTTTTAAAAGTATATTTTCCTTAATATTTCTTAATGATTTTACCTCACCATTGAATTGGATTTTCAATAACTTTATTTTGTTTTATTTTGTAATTATTTTTCTAGCTAGTCCCTTTCTCATGTTACAAGATTAGTATTCTAATCTGCATCTCTGGTTTCCTCCATAGGAAAGCAATGCAGTGAAACAGAGCGTTGGGTGTTTGTCACTGTAGAGGTGTGTCAACAGTACATTTCCTACATGTCCTACTTTTAAATACCATACACCATACCTTGTGGACTGCAAGGCCTGCATAGGGATGACTTATTAATGTTTGAAAGGGAGGTGAAATGGGAATGACACTTATAATTGCAGTTTTTGTACTCCTACAGTCAGGCTGCAGTGGTAGGCCTGAAGCCATGTGTTGCACTGACATTGTAGTGGCTGGCACAATAGGTGCTGGAGTCCACCAGCAACATGTAACTAGGAGGCCCTGCGTACAGTTTCTCACTTCTACTAGTAACTTATAGGTAAGTTAAATATGGAAATTAGGAGTATACCAATTTCATCATGTTGAAAGAAGTTCTACAACCAGTCAAAACAGTTGAGGCAAAAATCTGGAGTGATATAACCCAAAATATGTCTGTTTCCTATAGTCACATCATTGACTATCGGGTTTAGCTTTCTTCAGAAATGGAAAGTGAGCAATCCATATTCCAGTTCTTTACTGGCTGATACCAAATCAAGGATACTTGTATTTCTGCCCATCACAAACCTTTGTTTTTTTGTATGCTTAGGTGTGGTAGGTACAGGGGCTGTCTTGTCGCTTGCAGGGGCCCAGGCCATATTTTCACCCACTTTGTCAACCTGTCATCTGTTAGTGTGACAAGTACATCTGTAATTACCTGACTGAAACTTCGGCTGCTATTGGGGTCCTCCTGAAGTTTGACTTACCCAGAGAGGGGTAGACAACAAAAGATTTTGGGATTAATATAGGTCTTCCAGAAGGCTAGATGTGCAGATACCTACTGCAAAATCTGGGAGGATCTCAGAGTATGATTCACTTGTATGTGTCTGATAAACTTCACATTGGGTGAAGTGGGGGAGATTAGGACCACAAATTCACAATCGTGATAGCCCCAACAATTCCTTGCACAAATAATTGACCATTCCTGCAAAATAAACATAAAAAAAACAATTCTAATAGAGAGATATGAACAAGCTACTTGTTACTATGCCTAGAAGAAAGAATAGTTGGTTAGGCATATAAATGCACTAACATGATATTCCCTGTGAACTGCTCATTTCACAACCCAGGGTGTACTCTGTGCCTGTTGGCGTTGCGATCACACTGATTAATTTAGTCAAGATGCTCAAAAGGGGATCTCTGGTGTGCAATACTGCATTGTTCCAAAACTTTATTAAGAAGATAGACAAGGAGTCCGATTGGAGAAAGGACTATTTAAGCATTGCAACACATTTGTGTTTTTAATTGTGAGCTGTATAAATGGCTGATGCTATGGAGGAGAATTATTAATAGGGTAATTTGAAACACTTAATTGCTTAAGTGGCCTGTTCCTGCCCATGATCTGAATCCGGATGATTTGGCCATATACTGGTGCTATTTGCCCCTTGATGATTGGCAGATGTTCTCAGGCCTGTGGTGACCGATTCCCTAACCCAGGCTTCCTTTAGCCTTCAGTCTTGGAGAGCCTGACTCCAGTACCACTAGTTCCACCTGCTCTCTGCTAACTCCTACTCTGGCTGTACGATCTTTCGCTGGTTCTCCTTCCCCCCCACCTCAGTCTTACTAACCTTGCCTCCCAAGACTTTCAGCCTGGGCAGCCAATAAAATGTTAGAGAGGCCAAGAGGATCTTCCTATGCCAACTTTCCTGACACTATTACTTGGTGGTCCCATGGCAGATGGACTGCCAGGTCAAGGGTTATCATCAGCAGAAACAGTTGAAGCTCCCTTCATGGTAGCTGAGTGGATGCCCACTCCTACATGTTGGGAACTGCAAGTTTTGCAGAGCGGAAGGCCATCGCTTTATGGCACATCGTGCTCTCCACAATCCCTAAATAAGGCCCAATATAAACCGCCATACCATGTTTGGTGCAGAATCCAAATCTCAAGCACTTCACTCAGTCCCTCTGTTATCGGTCAAACTTATACCAACACCTTGTTCATTTGTGTACTCTGAAAGGGTGCAGAGAAACTCAAATCTGGATATGAATTGCTTTATAAGTGATACATTACATTACAATCGATTGGAGCCTAGCCAGTATGGGGCAAGTTCTATTATTTTATTTTTTTAATTATTTTATTGTTTGGCTTGTTAGGTTTTAGAGGTGCACAACACTTTTGGCTCTTACGACCACCCGCTGCTCATCATCCCTGAAACACAACCTCACATCTGGTCAGCAATGCTACGTGATTCTTGCGAGATCCCCTGCGGAAAAGACTGCACAGAAGATTTTCCAATTCTATGATCAACATCTGACAAAAATACATCTAGCTTTTTTGCTAGGACATTAGGAATTCAAATAGAGTTTTAACCACAAAATCAAATTCGCTATTTTAACAATATAGCAGGATTGGTACCAAACAATTACTGAACCAATTGCACTTTGCTCATCAAGGCTTTTCCTACCACTCTATGCGACCACATATAGCTACAACATATCTCTCTCTAGCGGATAACCTATGGAAGGTTTACACGCATTAGCTTTAAAGAGTATTGGTTCCGTTCAGAAATGTCACATAACGAAACATAAAATCACTGAAATTACTTGATGGAATTTGTACTATGAAATTAAATGTCTCTCTCGACAAAAATGTTTTTCTAATCTCCACTCCATTAGTGGTGTTCTAAAATACAGCTTATGAACACACAACTAAATGTGTGGCTATTCACTCTCCGGCTGTTACTTTAGGTATATCACTAGAAATTGTTTCAGGGGCTTACCGTCCCTTGAAACGTAGTCACTCAAAAACATGAGATGGGAAATACGTAAACAAATTAGGGTGGGTCCTGAGTAACAAACTAATCTTTCTAGAACGATATTTTTAATTGTGTTCATTTGACGGGATGACACATGTTAAAGTTAATTGACAGTTCAATCTTGTACTCAAATCAGATGAAGCAGTGGGTCAGTCACCAAGCTATAGTAAAAATACTGGGAGAAGATTTAGACACCTCACAAGAAACATTATGGGTCTATTGTAGCTAATTTAAACTTGTTTAATATTTTGTGTAGAGGTTACACTCATTTTAACATTGAAAATACCAGTTCTGGCAGATCATGGCCCTATTTTGCCAGAAATGTTCCTAAAATTGCTACTTTTGCTTCTTCTCAGTTCCTGTAGGAAAGTAGCCTCTTTCTAGCATGGTTACCCCCACTTTTGGCCTGTTTGTGAGTGTGTGTCAGTGTGTTTTTACTGTGTCACTGGGATCCTGCTAGCCACGCCCCCGGGGCTGATAAGATAAAAACCTATATGTCAGTGTGTTTTGCCTGTTTCACTGGAATCCTGCTAGTCAGGACCCCAGTGCTCATAGTTTGTGGCCTAATGTGTATGCCTGTGTAGTGCCTAACTTTGTCACTGAGGCTCTGCTAACCAGATCCTCAGTGCTTATGTTCTCTCTGCTTTTAACTTTGTCACTGTAGGCCAGTGACTTCATTTACCAATTTCAATTGGCACACTGGACCTTCATTATAATTCCCTAGTATATGGTACCTAGATACCCAGGGCATTGGGGTTCCAGGAGATCCAAATGGGCTGCAGCATTTCTTTTGCCACCCATAGCGAGCTCAGACAAACCCTTACACAGGACTGCCCCCGCAGCCTGTGTGAAATAGTGCACACACTATTTCACAGCCATTTTCACTCAACTTAAGTAACTTATAAGTCACCTATATGTCTCACCTTCACTTGCTGAAGGTTAGGTGCAAAGTTACTAAGTGTGAGGGCACCCTTGCACTAGCAAAGGTGCCCCCACATAGTTCAGGGCCATTTCCCCAGACTTTGTGAGTGCGGGGACGCCACTACACGCGTGCACTACATATAGGTCAATACCTATATGTAGCTTCACAACGGTAACACCAAATATGGCCATGTAACATGTCTAAGATCATGAAATTGTCCCCACATTCCAAATCTGGTATTGGGTAGCCAATTCCATGCATCCTGGGGGCTCCACCATGGACCCCCATTACTGACAAACCAGCTCTCTGAGACTTGCACTGCAGCTGGAGCTACAGCTGCTACCACCTCACAGATAGGGTTCTGTCGTCCTGGGGTCTGGATCCCAGCCCCAGGAAGGCAGAACAAGGCAGAACAAAGCATTTCCTCTGAGAGCAGGGTTTTACACCCTCTCCCTTTGGAAATAGGTGTTACAGACTGAGGAGGGGAGGCCTCCCCCAGCCTCTGGAAATGCTTTAAAGGGCACAGATGGTGCCCTCCTTGCATAAACCGGTCTACATCGGTTCAGGGACCCCTTCCCCCTTGCTCTGGCAGAAAACTGGACAAAGAAAGGGGAGTGACCACTCCCCTGTCCATAAGCACCCCAGGGGTGGTGCCCAGAGCTCCTCCAGTGTGTCCCAGACGTAAGCCATCTTGCTTTGCAAGGTGTGGGGGCACTCTGGAGGGCTCTGAGTGGCCAGTGCTAGCAGGTGATGTCAGAAACCCCTCCTGATAGGTCCATACCTGATAAGGTAGCAAATCCCCGTCTCAGAGCTATTAAGGGTCTCTCCTGTGGGTTCTCTTCTGATTATGCTTGAAAGTTTCCCTCAGGAATCCTCTGCAACAACTTCAGACTCTTCTGACCTTGAATCAACTGCAGCCTGCTCCAAGAAAAGCTGTTACTGCAACAAAGAGTCGACAAGAGACACTTTTCTTCAGAAACCCCAGCTCCAAGTCAGCAACTGCAACAGTTTCCACAGACTTCCTGTCTTCATCCTGCACCAGAAGAAACAAAGAAATCTCCTGTGGAGTGACGGAGTCACTTCCCTGCTCCAAGCAGGCACTTTACCAAGGCAATGACCGGTACCCTGGTACTCCTCTCACGGTGACGAGCGTGCTCCTAAGGACACAGAGGGTGGAGAAAATCGACATCGACTGTCATGATGTCCTGCTGACGCAATTTGGAGGAGGAAAGACCTTGCCTTCCCTGAGAACGATGATACCCCTTTGTACTGTGTCTTCTTCGCCTCCTGAGGCCTCTGTGCACTCTTTGCAAAATTCCTTCATGCACAGCCTGGCCTACATCTCCAGCACTCCATCCTGCGATGCTCAACTCGCTGATTTGTTCTCCGGCAGCGTGGGACCTTCTTTTGTTGTGCTGCATCAAGTGCATTTTGCACCTCCTTTGAACCCAGATCCTGCAACTCCTGGGGTGCTGGCTGCCATCCTGAGGGCTCTGAAAAGTGCTGAGTGCCCCCTCTTCCCCCTCACACAGAGTTGAGGCCCCCTGGTCCCTCCTGGGTCCATTCAGCACAATTTTGATGCAAAACGCACTTTTGCCGTAGACAAGGCTTGATGGTGCCTTCCAACACGAAATCTCATCTGCAACGATTTTCACGCCGTGGGACATCTTTTGTATCATGCAGTAACCCCCTGGCATCTTCCTGGGGTGCATTTCTGCAGTCTTTGACTAACCGGGGGCTCTTCTTTTGCACCCTTTTCTGGGTTGGCAGGGGCACCTGTCCTTCCTGGAACTTCTTTCGACTTCTGGACTTGGTCCCCTTCCTTTGCACGTCTTCAGGTCCAATAATCCAGCAGTTGTTCTTTGCAGACTTGGTTGGCTGCTGCAAAATCCCAAAAACGAGGTGTAGTGTGTCCTAAGGAAACGTGCAGTACTTTACTCCTGCTTTTCTGGGCTCTGGGTGGGGTAATTTGCTTACCTTTACTGTATTCTTACTCTCTCAGCGATTCTTCACACACTACACCTGTCTAGGGGGGAATTTGTGATTCACATTCCACTTTTTTAGTATATGGTTTGTGTTGCCCCAGACTTATTTTCTGCCATTGCATTTTGTAGGATTTCCTACTGTTTGCATTGTTCTTTGACTATTTATTTGTCTGATTTTGGTGTCTAGTGTATATATTATGTATAATACTTACCTCCAGAAGGAGTATTGTCTCTAAGATATTTTTGGTACTGTGTCACCCAAATAAATACCTTTATTTTTGGTAACACTGAGTATTGTCTTTACTTATGTATATGTACTGTGTACCTATAAGTGGTATTGCATGAGCTTTGCATGTCTCCTAGTTCAGCCTAAGCTGCTCTGCTATAGCTACCTCTATCAGCCTAGGCTGCTAGAACACTACTACATTCACTAACAAGGGATAACTGGACCTGGTATGAGGTGAAAGTACCCATGGTACCCACTACAAACCAGGCCAGCCTCCTACAGTTCCCTAGTGACCCCTTACCCTTTAGGATTTGAACAGAAATGTCTACTTCCATGGCCAGGTCTTTACAGACCATAGGTAATCGGTCTTTATCTTATGGTTGGGTATCTTTAGAAATGAAAAAGGCTATGGTAGTTCCTGTACTAAAAAAACTACAACTAAATCGTCACACTTGAGCAATTTTCGGCCTATATTCCTTCTGCCATTTATGGTGTAGATCATGGAGAAATATGTCAGCAAGCTCACATCTGTAGGAGGCTGGACTGGCTTGTAGTGAGTACCAAGGGGTACTTGCACCTTGCACCAGGCCCAGTTATCCCTTATTAGTGTATAGGGTGTCTAGCAGCATAGGCTGATAGATAATGGTAGCTTAGCAGAGCAGCTTAGGCTGAACTAGGAGACGAGTGAAGCTCCTACAGTACCACTAGTGTCATATGCACAATATCATAAGAAAACACAATACACAGATATACTAAAAATAAAGGTACTTTATTTTTATGACAATATGCCAAAAGTATCTCAGTGAGTACCATATACACAAGATATATGTACACAATACCAAAAATATGCAGTATAGTCTTAGAAAACAGTGCAAACAATGTATAGTTACAATAGGATGCAATGGGGACACATAGGGATAGGGGCAACACAAACCATATACTCCAAAAGTGGAATGCGAACCACGAATGGACCCCAAACCTATGTGACCTTGTAGAGTGTCGCTGGGACTATTAGAAAATAGTAAGGGTTAGAAAAATAGCCCACCCCAAGACCCTGAAAAGTGAGTGCAAAGTGCACTAAAGTTCCCCAAAGGACATAGAAGTCGTGATAGGGGAATTCTGCAGGAAAGACACAAACCAGCAATGCAACAACGATGGATTTTCAGTCGAGGGTACCTGTGGAACAAGGGGACCAAGTCCAAAAGTCACAAGCAAGTCGGAGATGGGCAGATGCCCAGGAAATGCCAGCTGTGAATGCAAAGAAGCTGCTACTGGGATGTAGAAGCTGAGGATTCTGCAGGAACGACAAGGGCTAGAGACTTCCCCTTTGGAGGATGGATCCCCCACGCCGTGGAGAGTCGTGCAGAAGTATTTTCCTGAAGAAAGACCGCCAACAAGCCTTGCTAGCTGCAAATCGTGTGGTTGGGGTTTTTGGATGCTGCTGTGGCCCAGGAGGGACCAGGATGTCACCAATTGCGTCTGAGTACAGAGGGGTCGTCGAGCAAGACAAGGAGTCCTCTCAGAAGCAGGCAGCACCCGCAGAAGTGCCAGAACAGGCACTACAAAGTGGAGAGAAACAGTGCTCACCCGAAGTCGCACAAAGGAGTCCCACGACGCCGGAGGACAACTTAGGAGGTCGTGCAATGCAGGTTAGAGTGCCGTGGACCCAGGCTCGACTGTGCACAAAGGATTTCTTCGGAAGTGCACGGAGGCCGGAGTAGCTGCAAAAGTCGTGGTTCCCAGCAATGCAGTCTGGCGTGGGGAGGCAAGGACTTATCTCCACCAAACTTGGACTGAAGAGTCACTGGACTGTGGGAGTCACTTGGACAGAGTTGCTGGATTCAAGGGACCTCGCTCGTTGTGCTGAGAGGAGGCCCAGGGTACCGGTGATGCAGTTCTTTGGTGCCTGCGGTTGCAGGGGGACGATTCCGTCGACCCACGGGAGATTTCTTCGGAGCTTCTAGTGCAGAGAGGAGGCAGACTACCCCCACAGCATGCACCACCAGGAAAACAGTCGAGAAGGCTGCAGGATCAGCGTTACAGAGTTGCAGTAGTCGTCTTCGCTACTTTGTGGCAGTTTTGCAGGCTTCCAGCGCGGTCAGCAGTCGATTCCTTGGCAGAAGGTGAAGAGAGAGATGCAGAGGAACTCGGATGAGCTCTTGCATTCGTTATCTAAGGAAATCCCCAAAGCAGAGACCCTAAATAGCCAGAAAAGAGGGTTTGGCTACTTAGGAGAGAAGATAGGCTAGCAACACCTGAAGGAGCCTATCAGAAGGAGTCTCTGACGTCACCTGCTGGCCCTGGCCACTCAGAGCAGTCCAGTGTGCCAGCAGCACCTCTGTTTCCAAGATGGCAGAGGTCTGGAGCACACTGGAGGAGCTCTGGGCACCTCCCAGGGGAGGTGCAGGTCAGGGAAGTGGTCACTCCCCTTTCCTTTGTCCAGTTTCGCGCCAGAGCAGGGCTGAGGGGTCCCTGAACCGGTGTAGACTGGCTTATGCAGAAATGGGCACCATGTGTGCCCATGAAAGCATTTCCAGAGGCTGGGGGAGGCTACTCCTCCCCTGCCTTCACACCATTTTCCAAAGGGAGAGGGTGTAACACCCTCTCTCAGAGGAAGTCCTTTATTCTGCCATCCTGGGCCAAGCCTGGCTGGACCCCAGGAGGGCAGAAACCTGTCTGAGGGGTTGGCAGCAGCAGCAGCTGCAGTGAAACCCCAGGAAAGGCAGTTTGGCAGTACCAGGGTCTGTGCTACAGACCACTGGGATCATGGGATTGTGCCAACTATGCCAGGATGGCATAGAGGGGGCAATTCCATGATCATAGACATGTTACATGGCCATATTCGGAGTTACCATTGTGAAGCTACATATAGATAGTGAACTATATGTAGTGCACGCGTGTAATGGTGTCCCCGCACTCACAAAGTCCGGAGAATTGGCCCTGAACAATGTGGGGGCACCTTGGCTAGTGCCAGGGTGCCCTCACACTAAGTAACTTTGCACCTAACCTATACCACGTAAAGGTTGGACATATAGGTGACTTATAAGTTACTTAAGTGCAGTGTAAAATGGCTGTGAAATAACGTGGACGTTATTTCACTCAGGCTGCAGTGGCAGGCCTGTGTAAGAATTGTCAGAGCTCCCTATGGGTGGCAAAAGAAATGCTGCAGCCCATAGGGATCTCCTGGAACCCCAATACCCTGGGTATCTCAGTACCATATACTAGGGAATTATAAGGGTGTTCCAGTAAGCCAATGTAAATTGGTAAAATTGGTCACTAGTCTGTTAGTGACAATTTGAAAGAAATGAGAGAGCATAACCACTGAGGTTCTGGATAGCAGAGCCTCAGTGAGACAGTTAGTCATAACACAGGTAACACATTCAGGCACACTTATGAGCACTGGGGCCCTGGCTGGCAGGGTCCCAGTGACACATACAACTAAACAACATATATACAGTGAAAAATGGGGGTAACATGCCAGGCAAGATGGTACTTTCCTACAACATCTGATTTCCCAGAACATCCACAATTGCTGTAATCTGTTCAATCAGGGTTCCGACCTGCACATAGTATTAAATGTGTCTTTCCTGAATGAACTTAGAATGGCAGCAGACAAGAGCAACTTTGTGGCCCTCGTTTTACTAGAGATGTTTTCCACCATTGATACAGTCACCCATAATATCTTGATCATCAGACTGGCAGACGGTGGTATCAGAGGAATATTCCTGAAGAGGTGTAAATCTTACCTGGAAAATAGGAGTCAAGATATTCCTCTCCCCTTTTTACATTCCAACTTTAAAGTCGTGGCCAAGGGGTACCTCAAGGAACTTCCTTGAGTCCGACTTTGTTTAATATTTATCCTGGACCTCTGGCCCAATTCATTAAAGTTCATGGGGTAAACCTTATGAATTACCCTTATGATACTGAGCTGATCATGTCAGTTGACCAAGCTAAACCTTTTCCATTTTAGGGCTTTCATAATTGCATGCATGACATTACCTCATGGCTAGACTGGAACTCCTTAAAATCCAAAGCAGATAAGACTGAAGTCCTGTGTTTTTCCATCGGCAGACCCTTTCGCACACGCTGGGCTGTCTTTTGCCCACTGTCGAGAGGTCCTGTTCATTTACTCTCTGAGACCTCTCTGGTAAGTAGGGGGACCCATCGTTTGTGAGCTGACGTAGCCCCCTGCCTCAGTAGTCACCAATGTCATAATTAGGACGAGTATTCCCACCCAATTCTGACAAGGCCGGTACCCGGCAGTCCACTGGCAAGCGTTTGCATTAATGATTCTGCCACTAGATTGATGTTACGTCATTATCTTCTAGGCAGATGGTGTCAGAAGGGAAGATTTGTGATGGAAAGCATCTGAACCCACTCTGCTCAACCGGGAGGCACAGCTAAGCCAGTACCACCTTGCGCCAGCAGCTGTGCCATATAAGCTTTCCAAGTAGTGCATCTAACTCATGGAAGAACTTCCTCATGAGGAGAATAGCAAAGTAATACAGGAGGTGGGGCGACCTCACCATTTTATATAAGACGATTTAGATGCCCCAGTGACTGAAAATGGTCAAGCTGTTACTTGTGCACTGGGGTGGACACTGTTGTGGTTTCCATGAAGGAGGTGCTGTTCATTGTGGGGTATCCTAATCCCCAAGTGATGTAAGGAAGCACACTCCTGTCCGTTTCTGTCGCCCCAGGTCCAGGCAGGCCAGTGGGGGTGTTAGTATGCAGTGTGAATGAGTCTTCAGCTCTTCACAGTTCCTTCTCTATGGCTCCTCGTTCACTTACCACGGCTATAATACCAGGGGTTACTACTTTGGAGCCATCCCACTCTATTGCTAGATATGAGGCCAATCTACCATTATTCTTGAAATAATCATGCATTCGCTCTCTGCCAGGTTGCTGTACATTGCAGCATCTTCTAACGTGTAGTATTAAATGTTCATGAGAGGATGAGGAATGAACTTTGCCACAATCCAAACTTATCTTCAGGGTTATCGTAAGATATCATCCTGGCTAGATAATCATAGAAGGAGACTAGCGGGCAGATCGAAGGGGAACAGATGAGCTGATCCAGCAGCACTTATAGGTCATGCAGGAGGGAATACAATGAATAAAGCCTGACCCCAGGGTTGTGTAGCTTCCACACCTCCAACATGGGCCACTGTTAGAACCACGGTGATAGTGATTTTGCGTTATGAAGCACCTGGGCCTTCGGGAGGGGTGGATCTGATCTATCTATTGTGACATCCGGCATGTAATTAAAGTCGCTCCTAACTAGAATCCAAGGAAAATGCACCCACTAAACTATCTGTTCTGACAACCGATTCAGGGATGTATACACAAACGGGGTTTCATCTAGCTTGCCCTTTACCAGAACAAATCCACCCTCCCCAACTGCCATGACCTTGTTTGACTAAAAAAGGATGCCCTCTCTCTCCCAGATCAGTGCCCCCTGGTGTAAGCTGGAATATTTACAAAAAAGACGACCCTGCCAATGCTTCTGAAGCTTATCGCTTTCCACTAGCTTTATATGGAATTCTTAGAGTGTGACTATGTGGTCCTCCCAGCACCTAAGTAGGGTATAGGTTCTAAATTGTTTATTTGCAGTGTGCAGACCCCTGATGTTCCATGTAATAGGAAAAGCTGCCATAGAGGTAGACATTGGATGTATGCTTCAGCTCTGGAGAGACCTCAAGCCTGCTCCATGCATCGTCTTCTACGATAAACATAGGAGGAGTAAGTAGTTTCACATAGCTCACGGTCTTGGATGCTGGTACAGAAGTAAATTAATAGAGGGGGCCTAGGGAAAATGGCCAAATATACAAAGAAACTTGGAAAACTAGTCATTATCATATGGGGTGTTTTGGGCATATAGCGTTAATCTGGAATCCTGCCACAGACATAGCCCTGTGTGTTTCATCCATCAGAGCCGTTTGATCCCAAAAGAGAGTGCAGCGTCTGCAGAAAACAAACCATTGACGTGTTGGCCATTGCCTGCCAGCTCAAACTACAGCAATGCAGGACTGCATAATTAGGAGGACAGGTGTGTGCTAGTGTTGTCTAAAGCTAAAGTAGATATCAAGTTATCATCCCAACAACCTGATAAATTGCTACGGGAAGCTTCAAAATGTTTAAAAGGCGATAGTACTAGAGAAAGCCTAGCCACTACTTGGCCATCAGAGGAGAAATATTTCCATTATGAAAGGCTTCTGCCCTCTCAGGACTTACCACTGGAGGGGATTCCAAGTCTGGGGCATCATATGGGAGGAATTTCTATAGTCTTCATAATTCTTGGTTGGGGTGAAAGCTGGTGCTCCATGCAAATCTCTGAAGGAGACTTTCTCCGAGTGCCCACTGCCCTAAGCCTGTTCTCACGAGGGAGCTGCCTATGCCCAGATGTGGATTGGATTTCGGTGTGGTCTTGCTGCACCTATGTCTTGCTGATTGATGTTCCTCTCTATGCGATGAGTCTGCCTAACTTGTGGTTCAGTTTTGTTTTGCCCAGTACCAGCCTAATTCTGCTTTGGTAAAAAAGTGGGCATTCAGACCTTACATGATCTTGAGCTTGGCTGCAAACAGGAGTGAATATTTCATTCCCATATCTCTGAGCTTTATCTTTACCCCTAAGCAGAAGGCCAGTTGACTCTGGACAGCTATTGTATATCCTGTAAAGACAAGGAGTTTGTGGTTGTCCATTTTGAGTCACCCTGAGTTCCAGGAGGACCTCCACACACGAGGAAAATTATGGTCCCATTTGATAGAAAACGGAAGACAGTTCATGTGGTGCCACAAAACCTTTTATCCAGTTCACAAGGAACTCTACAATTTCTTGCCCCGCGGATCCCCAACATAATCTTACCACTCTGATGTTGCTGCACCAAGAGCAGCCCACAGCATCCTCTACCTTGCCCTCAGGAAAGAACACTCAGTCTGTTAAATCTTGGATCTGCTGTTGCAGATTTGATATCTGGGTCTGTAGTTGTAGTATCCACTCCGATTGAGTTACCCTTTTGTCCAGTCACTTATGACTGTCTCACACTAGATCAACATTCACAACAAATGTGTCTATTTTTCCCCCAAGGAATGCTGTTGTTCCCATTGCCCCCCGGGATAATGTCAAACGTGTCTGGCCCAGCAACAAGGGGGTACATAGCTTGTAATTCCAGACTCCGTGCTAACAATTGTGTGCAGTTAGGCTGACTTCACAATTCCCATATCTTCCAGGACTGACTGCAAGAATTAGTTGTGAAGTGTGCAGGTGACCAAGCACAGTGAGGCAGAAAAGGGGTCATATTCAAGAGAAGGGATAACCCAGCAAGACGATGAGCTGCAGACCAGGCCTACTTGGCCCCACCAAGGACCCCCAGAGGGAGCTATTAGGGACCACAAAATGTATGGCCCACCTTTTTAGAGGGTTCAATTAGTTGTACGGATATAGTTCCAGACACTCAGTCAAAAATAAGATGCTATGTTTGGCTGGTTTCTGGCCTCTGCCTCTCCGTGGCATCTGTGGCCTGCAGCGAGCATTTGTATTGGGATTTTGCTGGTATCCAACTACACTGAGGTGAGAGGGTAGCAGAGGGGAATCTGGAAAATGGATGAGCTAGTAACTGGCTGCGCCAGCGAAATAAGCAGCTGGATACTACAGCAGAGGTAGCCCAGTCATATAGAGAGTGTGTTAGCGCGCCCTTGGCTTGTCTATTTCATCATAGTAAGTGGTTGGACGCTGCTTTAAGGTCGATGAATCTTTTGTCTTGTGTAAATTATATATGGATTATATATCATGTAACACGATCTGCATTAAATAATAATCATCACCAAAGTCAGCAAAGAAATGCACAATGACCAATTTGGCCATGAATACCACACCTCTTAGTAGAAGTTAAAATGTTTATTTCCCTATATTAACAATGGTAAGATCACGAAAATTAGTCTCAACACCAAATGGTACAAGTAAAGAAACATCTCAGGCTGTCCATGTCTCCTAAAGAGTCTTAGTTTAAACAAAGCAATGAGAACAATAATCTCAACAGCAAAAACACTCATTAATAGCAGCAATATTTGAGAAAGAGATATATGATACATTTATTCAGCAAGCAGATTAACATCAGTTCATTAAGATGCTGAAGTACCTCATAAACTTAGATTAGCATTAGCATGCTGGGCTTCGTGCAAAAGTTTTAGTAACATAAATTTAGAAAACATCTAGCTATAGCACTCAAAACAGCAGCACTTGGTACCTCAAAAACAAAAGACAAATAACAATGCAGAGATTAAACATAGGGGGTTATTCCAACTTTGGAGGAAGTGGTAATCCGTCCCAAAAGTGACGGTAAAGTGACGGATATACCACCAGCCGTATTACGAGTCCATTATATCCTATGGAACTCGTAATACGGCTGGTGGTAAATCCGTCACATTTGGGACGGATTACCACCTCCTCCAAAGTTGGAATAACCCCCATAGTTACCTATCCCTAGGGAATCAGCAAAACAGCATAACTCCATAATAGGATGAGCAGCATCAGCATCAGGACAGGGGACATGAAAAGGGGTGACAGTTCAGAATGTGGACTCTAAGATTTCTGAACCATCAAATTAATTATCTAAGGCAGGCAGCAAAGTGTTACAGGCTATAAGCATTGAGTGCTAAAGTAAGCACCAGCATCATTGCATGGTGCATGGGAAATAACTCAAAATAATAAAGTACCGGAATGTCAGTAGACTGACTGGCAAAGCATGAAATGTCAAAGTGACAGATCACAAGAATGCAAAGTGAAGTCTCTGGAAACCAGGAAGAACTGAACCCCAAATGTCTGATTCTCAAATATTAAATTAAACGTGCTAAACCTTTGCCATTGGCTGAAAACATTATGCAAAGAAAGAACATCAAATTACAAAGACATCAGATATCACTAATACACTAAAGATGGTATAATAATTATTTGCAAGACACTGATTGGTCTCTGCTTTATTTACGTAATTGCAAACTATACTGCATGTAGCACTGTAAATTTCTCTTCCGTCTGTCATCTGTAGGCCCTTTTGTTTGCCATCTTCATGATATGCTTCTACTAGACAGCAGTTACAAAGATGTTGGAACCTTTTTGTGCAATGCTGTTTCCCTCTGAAGAAATACAATACATTAATTACATGCACTGATTCAAACAAAAGAAGTTTGTTATTCAATGGACATGAGAACATACAAAAAATACTTTAGCTAATACTGGGCACTAAGATAACTTCTCGCTGTGGCCTTCCTCAGTTCCTCAGTTTCAGGTCCAGCAGAAAAGAAGAAATACTCATATTGAAAGAAATACATTTCATTAATTAAAGTTTTAAACAAGATTGAGATTCAAACAAAGAATGTGTTATACAGCGGACATGAAATCATTCTACTAACGTTGCAACTTTTGAAAATTTGACAGACATTCAACATTAGCTGTGGCCTTGCTCTATTAGAGACACAACAGAAACCCAAGAAATACTCACATTATTTCAGCATTTATTTTTGCAGAGAACATGTTCTCAAAGGGAAAGAATATTTCCCATTACTGTGTTAGTTTTTTTATTATAAACATGTGCAGGCCTAGTGGGGGGCGTGGCAAAGGCACGTTTGCCACGCACGTTTGTAGACCCCTCCGTCATCTGCCGTAGCAGTGCCTGTCATCTGCCCGTCCCGGGTGCGGAACAAGACCTTGGGGGCTTGTTGGATGCCATTGGGGCAGCTGGGCTGTGTACTGGATCCTCATGGCTCGGCAGGTCAGTGGGAATACTTGGAGCGGCACACTTCCAAGATGGCGGACGGGCTCTCCTGGCCCGGACGCAGCTGGTGATCGGTCCGAGCTGAGACCCAGCGGCGGGTTGAGCCACAGTGATTACCTACAACTGGTCTCCAGGTGAGAATGAGGTGAAGGGGCCTTCTGGATGGCGAGAACGGCAGCTGGTGGCAGTGTGAAAGAGGGCCTGAAAGGTGCTACGGCCTGAAGAGGCGGGGACGATTGCATGATGTCTGGCCCACTCGGGGTGCTCTCGGAGGATTGGGGGCAGCGGAGTGCGTCACCATGCTGGTGTGGCTGACAGTGGATGTAGAGGCGGCCTGGGCCTCTCCCGGGTTGATAACGGCACCAGGGGGAGACGTGCGGTCCAGATCAGCGGTCCCACCCCTACCCCTGCCAGCACCTGAGATGGTGCTGGGCCTGGATGGAGGAAGATGACGCCAAGTGGCGGGACTCAGAGGTGAAGAGGGGTAGCAGCTAGAAAGAGGGAGCTTCTCCTTTCCCCCCCTCTTTTCCCCCAACGCGGGAGGCCAGCGGAGGCTGGAGCGCAGTGGTCCCCCACTGTAAAAAGATACTAGGCCCCGAGTCTGGGAGTGGAGGGCCCCCTGGTCGCTGATGGCAGATCGTGCCATAAGAGAGAAGGTCAAGGTCTCTGGTGCTGGGGATAGATCTGAGAACCTTGCGGGACGCACTGCTACTTAGTAGTGAAGAAGCACACATATACGAGCCTGTTGTGAAGGGGCCATAGCCCTCAAAGAGTGGATCTGCAGAAATTGAGACCCAGCTATATAATCGCTCGTGGGTCACTCCGTGAAATAGCGAGCAGGAGTGAACTCGGCAACACCCGTGACTGCTTCGGCTACTATGGGCAAGGACAAACCACACGGCCGTCCGCTGCACAAACACGCATAGACCAGTTCGCCATGGGCCCTGGTGGATCTCGTAACAAGGAAGAAGTGCCAGGTGGAGGTGTCTGGAAATCTGCGGCGACCGGCGAACTGACAACCATACTCCAGGCTATTCAGGCATCCCAGACAGCGGTGGAGGCCAAGGTAAGGGTTGATGTGGCATTAGTGCGCCAAGACCTCTGTAATGCAATGGCCAGGATTACAGAGGCGGAATCAAGAATATCCACTGTGGAAGACGACCTGACTGCCTTAAAAACACAATTGTCGGCACTAACAGCCCCCACATCAGAACTATACCGTAGGGCTGAAGACGCTGAAAATAGGTCTCAGCGCAACAACCTTCGTATCGTAGGCCTTCCAGAGAATACAGCAACCTCTTCTCTGGCCTCCTTCTTGGAGGAGTGGTTCCGCTCATGGATGCCCGAGGACCGCCTCAGACTGTGGTTTGCGATAGAGTGAGCCCACAGGACTCTACAGGCCAGGCCCCTGCCGGACTCACCGCCAAGGCCAGTGATACTCCTCCTCTTCAGTTTCAGAGACAGGGACGCAGTGCTGCAAGAAGCTCGCTCCAAGGGAGATCTACATTGTGGCGGCGCAAAAGTCCTTGTGTTCCCGGACTACAAGAGAGACGTGCAGTTGCAGCGCCGCGCCTTTATAGACGTGAAACAGGAACTGAGAGCGATGGACGTACCCTACCCCATTCTCTTCCCTGCAAAATTTAGAGTGGTCCATAATAATAGGACTCATTTCTTTGAGACTCCAGCTGCGGCATGGACATGGCTTACGGAGGAGGTCACGTTGGGCCCCCCTGGTGGAGGCCTACGGCAAGCTCGTGACAAACGACAGACAGACAACCAGCAGAGCTGGCCACTTGGCGTCCTCCAAAGAACACGCTCCAGGAGGCGCAGGGCACGATGGGGCTCATGCTCTGGCTCCCCTGTGGAGCTCACAACGGAGACAACTTCGGAGCACCTAACAAATACTAGTCTGGGGGTGGTGATGAGGAATCACAGATGGAGGGCCCAACGCATGTACGTGTGGGGACGGCTGAAGAAATAGATCTGTCTCGAAGCTCGGCGCTGTAAATCCTTAAATGCGGAGGGGAGGGCGGGGGCCAGTATGGTCCGTAAAGAAGATGACGTTGTAATATGCCTGCTTACTCTTTAACACTCTTTAATCCGAAGATATGGAGGGGTCCACCACTGCTCAACCAATTGATGTTTCAAACTCACTGTGTTAGGGAGTGAGTTGTTCTATAAGGGCGACAGATGCTTCTTGGGGGAAGTATGGGGTGGGGTGGGAGTTGTGGGGTATGGGAGTTCAGGCCGTGCAAGAGGGTGCTTGTTATTGTTAATTGAATTCAGTGTTAGTTTGTTTTTCCTCGCAACTGCACAGGGGGGTGGTTCAATGAAGTCACAAGATGGACAGCGCACAGCACAACGGGATGTGGTACTTCCACGAGGGGGAGAGGAGTCGGGGGGCGCTCGGAGGGACTTAATTGATATAATCGTGATGGACAAACATGTACAAACAGGTGGGACCGACACAGATTATTTCATGGAACGTTTAATGGTCTCCTTGATAGGATCAAACGCGCGGCTGTACTTGCATATATTCACCGACACAAACCTGACATGCTCACGATGCAAGAAACCCACCTCCTAGGGAACCATTGCCCCTTTTTGGCCTGCAAGGTTCTTGACAGAGTATATCATGCATGGTTTGTGCGGGGCTTGGCGATACTGTTTCACCGCTCATTTCCCATGGTGGTAATCCAGGTATGGAGGGATCCACAGGGGCGGTATGTGGCGATCTCTGGGAAAATAGAGGGTCACACGATTAATGTTGTTAGTGTGTCTACACTCCGCCGAAGGTGGTGTACGGGACCCTTAGGGATCTAACTCAGCTGCTTCTGGACCTTCCCCCGGGAATCACAATGTTGGGAGGTGACTTTAATGCAGTTCCCAATCCTGGGTTAGATCCAAGTGGGGCGCCATCGGCGCATAGACAGGTAATAGCCGCTGGCATCTCCGGGTGGTTGTCGGCTGCGGGGCTCTGTGATGCATGGAGGATATGGCACCCGCGGCGCACACACTTTATGCATCCTTCGGCGGCCCACAATACGCAATCTAGAATTGACCTCGTGATCTTACCGGCCACTGACTGCTGCCACCTCACACACATTGAAATTTTACCACATGGGATCTCTGACCACGCGCCATTCCGGTTTCTTATGGGACCTGCTCAATCGGTGGTCCGTCCTATGTGACGATTGAATGCGTGGTACCTGCAAGACAAGTGTTATGCTAGTCAGTTACAAAAGGCGTTGCATGAGTACTTCACCCTCAATGAGAACTCGGTGACGCCATCCGGGGTCTTAGTAAGGCGGTGCTGAGGGGGACAGCCAGGAGCTTTGTCTGCGCTCAGGAGTGCTCCTGACATCCCACATTGTTCAGTTAGAGGTGTGGGCAATGAGTTTAGAGGCAGAACTGGGTGCTCAGCCCAGTGAGAGGGTGACTAGACAACTCCTGTTGATCTGAGAGGAGATTCGAGACTACTCTTTGGAAGCGGCTAAGCACTTTTGGAGAGCAACTACTGATAGGGTATATGGTTGGGGGGATAATACTGGGAAACTGCTGTACTGGCTGGTGTCCCATCAACAGACCTCTAGAATCATTCCCTAAATTTGTAATGCTCAAGGGGACAATGTCTCCAAACTCCAGGAGGTGGCCGAGGCGTTTCGCTTCTTACTACAGGGTATTATACCAGGCTTTGGCAATTATTTTTCCAGGTCACGCCCGTCAGTTCTTGGTGGATGTTCCCCTCCCGGCATTGTCCACGAGGGAGGTACAATTGCTGGACTGAAGAGGAGGTCAGAGAGGCCATCTCTGCGATGGGAGCGGGTAAGACCCCCGGGCCCGATGGGTTTCTGCCAGAGAACTATAAGGTGTTTCGGGACGACCTGGTGCCTTACCTCTCGGCTTTATATGAGGAGGTGGGCCGTCTAAGCTCCTTCTTGTATGGGCTGGATGTAGCCACTATTATGGTTTTACCCAAAACCCAACACTCTACTGTGCTGACTACAGGCCCATATCCCTGATCAATAGCGAAGTAAAAATTTATGCTATGATTCTTGCCTCCTGCCTTAAGAAGGTGATGCCAATACTGATACACCCGACCAATGTGGATTTATGACCGCCCGCGGCACGCATCATTGTATACGATGGCTCCCCGTGGCCCTTGCGAGGCGTCACCAGTTGCCCCGGAATCTTGCCCTCCTATTTATTGATTTTGAGAAGCTCTTTGACACTTTTGACTGGGGGTTTCTTTTCTTGGTGCTACGGCGGGTGGGCTTTGGGCTGAGGTTTTGCCAAATGGTCCAGGCCCTGTATGCTAATCCTATGGCACGCGTGCAGGTTAATGGTACCCTGTCCTCGTTTTTTATTATTCATCGGGGAACGCACCAGGGCTGCCCCCTGTCCCCTCTCCTTTTTGCCCTGGCCATTGGGCCATTGGCGCAAGTGATAAGGGTAGATCCATTATACCGCGGTTGGAAATAGGGTTTTTCGTACGAAGACCGAGTGGCCCTATATGCAGATGATGTCCCAGATGGAGGAACCCAGTGTGACGGGTCCAAGAAGCTCCCATCTTCTACGTTGTTTCGAGGAGGCTTTGGGGCTCAAAATGAATCCCGCCAAATCGGTGTTGGTGCCCCTGGCGATTTCCAGAGACTGTTTTGACTGGCAGGAAGTGGTGCGCATGCACCGGTTGAGTTTTAAATACCTTGGTATATGGGTGGCTCTCCTTCCGGAACTCACTTGGACCCTTAACCTGACCCCGCTCATGTCCCGCACCAGGGCGGATCTACAAAGATGCTAAACATTGCTGCTGAATGTTTTGGGTCGTGTAGCCCTATATAAAATGATGGTATTGCCACGACTTCTATATGTGTTACAAAATTTCCCTTTTTTGATCCCCGTTCCTGGTTCTGGGTGTTGGAAAGAACCACCACTTCATTCCTTTGGGGTTGAATGAGACATTGGGTGGCGTCACAATACTGTCAAAAGGGGGTGTACGATGGGGGACGGGGTATGGCTGATGCTTATTTGTACTATGTGGCTACCCAACTCCTGGTTGTTCATGATTGGTACAATGGGGGATGGGCAGACCCAGCTTATCAGATAGAATTGGAATCGCTGGGTTTTCCTCGTATCCTAGACTTCCTTTACGGCTCGCCAATCCCCCGAGACATGGAACCGGTAACTCAGGCGGACTTCCTTGCTTAGTGTGCGGCTTTGCGGTACACCCAATGGAACAATGTTATCAACCAGCAGACCCCACTGTGGCAAGGTAAATGGCTGAGTGAAACGGCGGTACTAGAGGGCTTCACAGGGTGGGACACGCTGGGCATCTCTCTAGAGGGAGATGTCTGGAGAGGGGAGGCACTGAACTCCTTCTAGGAGTTGCAGACCAAGATTCAACTGTCTCACGCGCAGTTCTTTAGATACCTCCAACTTCGGCATGCACTGGGCATTCACCTGACCCGATACCAGAATTCAGCCCACTCGAGGCTAAGCTGCTTATGGGTAACTTGGGGAAGTAAGGTGTATACCATGTAGGAAGGTAGCCTCTTTCTAGCCTTGTTACCCCCACTTTTGGTCTGTTTGTGAGTATATGTCAGGGTGTTTTTACTGCTATCCAGGGCCCAGTGCTCATAGTGAAAACCCTATGTTGTCAGTGTGCTTGATATGTGTCACTGGGATCCTGCTAGCCAGGACCCCAGTGCTCATATGTTTGTGGCCTATATGTGTTCCCTGTGTGGTGCCTAACTGTATCACTGAGGCTCTGCTAACCAGAACCTCAGTGTTTATGCTCTCTCTGCTTTTAAAATTGTAACTTTAGGCTAGTGACTAATTTTACCAATTCTCATTGGCACATCTCTCCTCTGGGCTATTCCTCAGATAACGAATACAAGAGCTCACCAGAGTTGCTCTGCACTTCCCTCTTCGACTTCTGCCAAGGATCGACTGCTGACTGCTCCAGGACGCCTGCAAAACCACAACAAAGTAGCAAGACGACTACCAGCAACATTGTAGCGCCTCATCCTACCGACTTTCTCGACTGTTTCCTGGTGGTGCATGCTCTGAGGGCTGTCTGCCTTCACCCTGCACTGGAAGCCAAGAAGAAATCTCCCGTGGGTCGACGAAATCTTCCTCCTGCCAACGCAGGCACCAAACCTCTGCATCACCGGTCCTCTGGGTCCCCTCTCATCCTGACGAGCGTGGTCCCTGGAACACAGGAGCTGGGTCCAAGTGTCTCCCACAGTCCAGTTGCCCTTCTGGCCAAATTTGGTGGAGGTAAGTCCTTGCCTCCCCACGCCAGACAGCAGACTTGTGTACTGCGTGATTTGCAGCTGCTCCGGCTTCTGTTCACTTTTCCAGAACTTCCTTTGTGCACAGCCTAGCCTGGGTCCCCAGAACTCCGTCCTGCATTGCCCAACTCGCTGAGTTGTACTCTGACGTCGTGGGACCCTCCTTTGTGACCCTGAGTTGCCCGCTGTCCTCAGATCTTCTAAGTGCCTGTTCTGGTACTTCTGCGGGTGCTGCCTGCTTCTGTGGGGACTCTGAGTTGCTGAGCGACCCCTCTGTTTTATCTTCCAAGGGGAGACTTCCTGGTCCTTCCTGGTCCCAAGCAGCCCCCAAAATCCTCAACCGTGGTTCTTGCAGCTAGCAAGGCCTGTTTGTGGTATTTCTGCATGGAAACACTCCTGCATCCTCCAGCACACCGTGGGACATCTTCTGACCAAAGGAAAAGTTTCTGGCACCTTCCGTTTGCAGAATCTTTGGCTTATTCCACCTGGAGGCAGCCCTTTTGCACCTTCATCCGGGGTTTAGTGGGCTCCTGCCCCCCCTGGACACTTGTGTGACTCTTGGACTTGGTCTCCTTCCTTTATAGGTCCTTAGGCCCAGGAATCCGTCTTCAGTGCTTTGGTGGCAGTTGTGGTTCTTGCAGAATCCCCTATCTCGACTATACTGTCTTTCTGGGGTAGTAGGGTAACTTTACTCCTACTTTTCAGGGTCTTGGGGTGGGGCATTTTGGACACCCTTACTGTTTTCTCACAGTCCCAGCGACCCTCTACAACCCCCCATAGGCCTGGGGTCCATTTGTGATTCGCATTCCACTTTTGGAGTATATGGTTTGTGTTGCCCCTAGGCCTATGTCTACCTATTGCATTCTATTGTGATTCTACATTGTTTGCACTACTTTTCTAACTGTTACTTACCTGTTTTGGTTTTGTGTACATATAATTTGTGTATATTACTTACCTCCTAAGTGAGGGTATCCTCTGAGATACTTTTGGCATATTGTCACTAAAATAAAGTACCTTTATTTTTAGTAACTCTGAGTATTGTGTTTTCTTATGATATTGTGCTATATGATATAAGTGGTATAGTAGGAGCTTTGCATGTCTCCTAGTTCAGCCTCTAACAGCCTAAGCTGCTAGAAACACCTCTATTCTACTAATAAGGGATAACTGGACCTGACACAAGGTGTAAGTACCACAGGGTACCCACTATAAGCCAGGCCAGCCTCCTAAACCCAAATATATAAAATGTTAATAAACAACGGCCCTTGTAACCTAAACCGAACTAGGAGCAGGTGGGAGGCTTGGCTGGGGCCACTTGAAGAGACTGAATGGACGGAGGCTTTGATGGCTCCTAGAACGTTGGTGGTGTTGGCGAGGCTGCGGATGGTTCAATTTTATTTCCTACACAGGGCATACCTGTCTCCTGACAGACTGCACCGGGCGGGAATTCGGCTATCTGCTCAGTGTCCACGAAGTGACGGGGGCCCAGTTGATTTCTTTCACATGGTGTGGTCATGTCCGGTGATACTGGTTTATTGGGGAAAGATAAATCATGAGCTGAATAATGTGTTGGGAAGGGAGCAACTGTTGTCCCCAAAACTGGCCTTATTGGGTACGATGGAAGATTTGGAGGGCTCTAGATCCGACCGAACTTTTGTTGGTACGAACTTGATGGTGGCTAAGAGAGACATTGCAGTTGCCTGGAACTCCACCGCAGGACCTTCCCTCCAGAAGTGGAGGCATGGAGTGGACTGGTGCGCAAACCAAGAAACTGTGGTGTATGAATCAAAGGGTTTTCCCCACAAACATGGGAGGGTGTGGGGGAAGTGGCTGGGCCTACTTGAGTGAGCTCATTTTGTGTGTGTGTTTTCCAGTGAATTGGCAAGTTAGTGGCTATGTTACCAACCTTCGTGTTCCTTCTCAATGTAGATGTAATTCAGATCTGGTTGCATTTGAATATACCTGTGCAGGTTGTCTTTCCTTGTATTTTTTTTTGTTTTGTGTTTTTTTGTTGTTCCCTTTTGCTTTCTATCATAAAACCTATAAAATTTGTTTATAAAAAACAAAACGTGCAGGCCTTTCACTTGATGGCGGCCAATCAAAAAAGCATAACTTATGTCAACATAAATTTTTAACATTTAACTATTTCACACATTAGTACATCAGTATGATTACGTAAAAGATCATTATTTATGTCAGAATATCTACATTCACAAGAGCTGTGTCTATTGTGTAACAGTGAATGCTGGGTACCAGGTGCCCAGGAGGTCAGAGCTGTTTTCCGTGCAACAGACAGAGCAAATATGTAGGTGGCCCAACTTTCTGTCTCCTCGAAGTGTGCCTGCCATATCTCAACTGTATTCTGCCAGGACCTGCGTGGCAGTGTGATCCCCTCTGAACCATATTCAAGTCCTGTTGGGAGCCTTTTGTGACAACAAGGAGGCATCCAGGGGGGTCTATCAGTGGATTGAGGCGCTAGGCCCTAGCTAGGAGGACTGAGTAGTACACTGAGGCCAGAGAAGGCAACCTCTCATCAGAACACTCCTGGATCCATTGAAGATTCAGAATAGGGGCTGCCCAATTGTTTCAAGAAGGAAGGATGGGCCTGGGTGTCTTAATCCCCCTTGATGTGACTCCAAGGATCAGTGTTCTGACCTCATGCTTGAGCTACAGGGTCATATCAATCTTCCAGAAGCCTCTTTTAACTGTCCAGCTGACCCGCACCAACTGTATCTGCCTAGACCTACCTGAGCCGTGCTACTGGCCTCTGCTGAAATGAGTCCTGATCCCCAAGAGATGCTTTACAGGTCCTGAACCCTTGGCTGGCATCAGAGTGTACCTCTCCTGTCCCTAAGTCAAGTTAATGGTGAAAATCCAGAAGTTTGGGGATTTTTATGGCCTCAAGTCAGCTCCGTGCGTCAGCAACATTCAGCAACATTCACTGCATTGCCGTCCAATGAAAAATTCCGACAGTGAACAATTCATCGCTCCAAACAGCGAACGTGCATTTCCTGCCAGCGCAAAGCTCCAGCAAAGACTGCTCCTTTTACTGATAATGATCTCCTCATGGACCCTGCCAACACGTAGCACCTGCTGAGGATCCTCGATTGAACTTGGACTCTATAAAGGGTAAATCTCCACTAGGGCCAACCAGGTCACTGTGTCAGACCCACGCTCTGTAACAGTCAGCCTTGAAGTTGTGACCTTGACCCGGTCCCGCGCGACCACATACCCTCTAATGGACCTTTGTGGTTTTTGGCTGTATTTTCATCTAACAATTTCAAAATGCATAACTCCAGTTCTACATATTGGATTTTTGACATTTTGGTGTCTTTTTATTTATATAAATGTACACTACTTTTCTAAGTTTGTTTGGGATTTTTCGTGTGTTGTGTTTCTACTTTAATACCATTTCAGTGCTGCATAAACACTACTCACTTTGCCTCTAAATTAAACTTGACTGCTTTTGTGCCAAGCTTCCAGAGGGATAAGCACAGGTTTATTTAGTGATTATTGTGGTTCTCCCTTACAAGGTTTGTGTTATTACTTTAGTGGGGCACTCACCTCCTCAACTGATACCCAGTTATTTTTACACAAAGAAATACAATTGGCCAAGTTGCACCTTCTTTTATGTCACCCCCCATATTTGAAACTTTTCAGTGCTTGAATGTTACGTTTGGGCCCCCATTTTGCGTAAAGATAAACTTTCCTTTTCACATTGATCAAAAAGTAGTTCTTCCAGGGCTTTGAACAGACTCTTCTAGTGGGCAGGATTTAAGTTTGAAACTGTTTACGGTGGAACAAGTAATTAGGGTCTCCACAGAACAATGGGATACCAACTGTCTGGTTATTTATCCCTTAATTTTGATATTGCTGCACGAGGCGGAAATTATCTAAGGCAATTTTCGGAAGATGGATAAAGACAGGCATTTCCTCTGCTGATAGAAAGGCAGGTCAAAAGATCTCAGGATCTGCTCTGGCTAGACACAAAAGAGGTATGCATCATCATGGGCTGTGTGGATTTGTTTTTCTATCTCTTTGACATGTAGACCAGCCACCTGGTTGTCATCCATCATTTTCATTACTCATTATAGACTAGATGTTGCACAAAGGAATGAATTAAGTTTAAATTCCGTTATTTTGCCCAGATCTCTCCAACTGAAGAAATGATGGACTGGTGTAGGAAACCTGTTTCATATGGTTTTACTTTAACACATGTAGGCGTGAAGCATTACTACTATATGATAGTGTGCCTTCTTCACAAAGATTTAAGAGAGAGCGGGAGGGGAAAGAGACAATAGTGGGAGTTCTAGAATTACGAGAGCGTAATCCTCAAGAAGACAAAACTAAAGGAAGGCAAATCTATCAACAGTTTTTATGCCAGCCTAAATTAGCAATTACTTGTTTGGACAATAATGCCAACTACGACGCCTGAACATAAATAATTCAAGGCTGCTGATCAGTGGGTCTACGGCAATGGATCCTCTGGAAACTGAGAATAACTCTTAGAGAAATCCTCACTATGGGAAAAATCGCATGAACTAGTCGATCCCTGACTCACCACAATAGAAACAGCCATGACACAAATGGAGCTTAAAGAGAGTTAGAAGCTAAACCAATGTATCAAAATGGCAGACAATATCCACACCAGACTACTGCCGAATATGACTGCTTCCAGGGGCAGAAAAACACTGGTGGCTTACATCCAAGTAGTTGCTGAAGAGGAGAGGCCCACAATGCCTTTCCTTGTACCCAGCATATGGTCTTTAAAACCAATTTGCAAGAGTATGCAGAAGAGGTCATGGGAGAAGAGGTAAAATATAATCATGACAAAGCGGAATGATGGACATTCCCACCAGATGAATCCACAAGCCTACAAGAGCCATGCCCAGAGTGAGAAATTGAAGCAGATGAAAACATTGTTCTCCTCCTCGCCAATTGAACAGGAATCCAATGGCAGGAGACCTCCTCCACACTGTGAAATCATCATTAACAGGACAAATATTGTTGTGCTAATAGACAGAGGGACATCAGTCAATGTCATAGGCAAGACACAATAATACGTCCTCTGATACTTCCTTTTGCTACAAAAGACAACAAGCTGCAGCTTTACATATGGCTGTCACCATCCACTACCTGTCCAAGGCTTTTTTGCCATCTCTGTGTAACATGAATCTCAGACCTTGCAGACCAGGTTCTTTGTCAATAATGGCACCAGCACCTTCATCAGTTGTGTCATAGCAGAAACCCCAAGTTTGAGCTTATGTTAATGCTGCCTTAACACCAGGGATGTTAACTAAATTCTTGAAGAATTTAGGGACCTCTTTGTAGGTTCGAGGTGTCTAACTCAAACTCAACATCAATGACACTATCAAGCCATCAGTCGGAAGAATGACCTGATACATAGCATGGGTATCCACTATAGTGAAAAGCACAATATGGAACAAGGCTGCGGCCAACAGAATATGTATCAACATAAAAAGGACCCAACACAGCAATACAGTGAGAGAGACTTATTTTCTAAGCTAGAGTTGAATGCAGGTACCACCAGCTGATGTTAGACAAGGAAAATTGGTGCATAATTACCTTCTGGACTGTTCTGCTTTGCTTCAAACTGAGAGGAAACAGTGTCAGGGAATGCAGCACTCAGTTTGAGTAATACATTTATTAAGGCACTTCCCAGATATCAAATAACAGTACACAAAAATATGAACATGAGCATTTAACTTGAATGCAGTAAAACATGTGTAAAGGCCAAAATATCCACAGCAGTTAAACACTAACAGACATAGAAAGTGCAATATATCAACAATTAATATATGCAGTGAATATATATATATATATATATTTATATATACTCTGGAAAGCTAGATAATTAAGAATAAAAATGCATCACCATGGGGGTTGAATCCATCATCATCCTTGCCAACGTCAAGCCAGGGAACCTTGAATGGCTGAGCCAGGTGAACTTTCCCTAATGGGACCTGATTGGGCGGTGCGTCCACTCCCAAAATGAGCTCCTCTGTGTCAGTGTTAAGTTTTTCCCACTTTATATATCTTAAAGTAACTCAAGAGAAAGATTCTAGCAATCGATCCCTCCTTTCGGTTATTGATTTCAAATGCTGGCTGTACTTGGTCTGTATGGAAAACACACAAAAGAACTAGCCAACCCCCAATGTGCATTCCTGAGACAGAGCCGTACCTTTCTCTGCTGAAAACATTCTCACCCTGGTACACTCTTATCACCTCCACATCCCCCAAAATATGTTCCCTGCTCTGCTGAGAAGAGCGAAAGCATGTTCAGTGTAGCAAATAAGCTTTGTGGAAAAATGGAGTCAATGGTCAAGATGGAGTCGGTGATTAAATACAGAGAGCATTACATTGACTCACGTCGGACTGAGAGCGTATAAGAGGCTGTGATTTGGGGTCTCATCACCCTCCAAATTTTTTCAGAATGTAGTTAGGGGGTACCCTGAATGGACTGCTGTGTGCCAAAAATCTGAGTGATGATATCCTCATCTATGCCCGAAGGATGGCTGAGCAGAACAAAAGACTTCAAGACACTCTACAGTGTCTTAGAGAAAGTGGGCTCACCTTGCACAAAGAAAACTGTGAGTTACTGCAAAACAATATAAAATTCCTTGGATATATATCTTCACAAAAAGGACATAGCATAGAGCCCCCAGAAAAATGAGAACATGAAGAAGGTTTCAGTGCCTAGAACTGCTTATAAGGTCAGCAGCTTCCAGGGTATGATCAATTGTTGTGGCTGCTTCATTCCCAACCTGACCACCATATCACAAAACCTTCACAACCTCACAAAATCTTCCACTACATTGATCTGGCACCACAAAGATGAGACAGAATTCAATGACATCAAGGCTGCCATTCTAAAAAACATAATGATGCCCTTCTTTGACACCTAACTTGTTGCAAGATGGGCGTATTATGTGGTATGACTGGGGTATCCTACCATATCATACTAGCTTATTCCCTAGAAGTGAAACTCAGGTTCACACCAGTAAACCTTAGCTCAGTCCGGTGAAGTGGCAAAGAGCAGTCAGGCTACTTAGAGGAACATGTGTAAATCATTTCATAACACCAACATGGATGATAAGTAATTGACATGACTTGAAAGAAACCCAACACCAGTTTGGAAAGATAAAGCAGATTTTTTATCTTAATTTAGACACCAAAACAAACTTTGCATCTTACATCCAACTGGAGTTGTTCATTTGTAAAGTGTTTAAAAATAGATGCACTTTTAGTTTTCAAATGAATACCATTGAAGTCAATGGATGGCAAGCACAGTGTGCAATCGATCACTAGTGGGGTGAGTTCGATGGAACCCACCTGGAGTTAAGGTCTGTGGGTCCCTACACCATGTTTCTATAGACAGTACCTTTTAATCTTGCCCAGGGAGTCCAGGTTCAGAGGTTACCTTACTGTCCTTAGCAAAGACCGAGAACCATGAGTGCTGTCAATCAATGATGCAGCACTATGCAAAACAACACTTGGATATGGAATTACACTCTACCCTCGGAGAGTAGAGGCCTTTGGGATCTCAGGACCTGGATTCCACAGATGGCACTCCGCCACCGTGTCCAACGGCTCTGGGTGCAGAGATGGCCTTGCAACTGTCAATCGTAGGAGGGTCGCGCCAAAGATGCTTTGCCACTTAGTCAAAAATGGCTTCTTCAGGATGCAGGATCTCGCTGGAGGGGGGGTTTCCAACATCAGTCGCAATTACTGGGAGTGGTCTGGAGTTGGTGAAGTTTGGAGATGTGTTGGTTCCTGGGCAGGTTACCAATAAACCTTGGCAGCAGTAAAAGTAATCCACAGGTACTTCTATGACTGGAGGTTGATAGGAGTGGTGTAATGACTCAAATCTTGGTATGAGCCTCACTACAACTCCCAGGGTGCAGATCACTGATTTTCTTGGTGCTCACTCAAGAGGTGTTCAACAGGTTGCACTTCCTGTGACACAGCACGATTCTTCTGCAGGTTGCAGGTGACTGGTTCCACCAGTCACTAGAGTCTGCCTCAGTGTCTGATACCCACAAGAGTCCCTTTACTTGGGGCAATGTGCTATTGACACGGGCACACGTCAAACACACAGTTACAGTATATAGGCCCTCATTACAACCCTGACGGTCGGTGATAAAGCGGCGGTAATACCGCCAACAGGCTGGTGGTAACCAAAATGGAATTATGACCACGGCGGACACTGCTGAAACAGACAGCCATTCTAACACACCGACCTCCACGGCGGTATCAACAAGCACCACAGTGGTAACCGCCAACAGCCAGGCGGAAGATAATGTTCCGCCCACAGTAATATGACACACATCTCCACCACCTTTTCTGGGGTGGTACCAACGACATCAAAAGCACGGCAGAAACAGAACACAGAAGTCAAAGAACTTACATCTGAAGACTCAGGGGACAACTACGACCCTATGGTACCCGAGATGTACTTTTTCCGATGTTCGTCTACCTTCTCCTGCACTCTGACTACCACCGCCGGTGAAGACGACCACGGTGAGTGTTGCCGCCTAGCACACAAGGGAAGGGGAAAAGGAAAAAGAAAGTTACATACACACGCAACACCCTCTCCCCGAACACTATACACACAAGCAGATGCAGTAACATTACATATTCATCCTGTACTCCTCAGGAATAATGCAAGGACAAAATGATTGGAAGAAAGTGAGTGTAATAAGATACAATACTATAAATAAGTGCACCCAAATTCAAACATAAATACATATTTACAAATGTTGGGGCACTGCCCAGTCCTCAATGTCCGTGGGCCACAGGGCCACATCACATAGGCCAAGGCCCAACCTCACTCCTGCAACAACACGGAGAGAACACTGCAGGGGTATCAGGTAAAAAATAGACAGGCACCTCAGGGGGACAGGGAATGGTGGGACACCTCGGCCGGAAGATGGTGCAATGCCACTGGTCCTGGAGGGGGCTACATGCCCATTACTCTGTCCTGGGGAGTGGAAGGCCACAGTCACTCAAGTGGGTGGTGTGCCCACTGCTTGGTCCTGGGTAGTGCAAAGCCACAGTCACTCAAGTGGGTAGTTTGCTCACTGCTTTGTCCTGGGGAGTGCAAGGCCATAGTCTCTCAGGTGGGTGGTTTGCCTACTGCTTTGTCCTAGGGAGTGCAAAGCCGCAGTCTCTCAAGTGGGTGGTTTGCCCACTGCTTGGTCCTGGGGAGTGCAAGGCCACAGTCTCTCTAGTGGGTGGTGTGCCCAATGCTTGGTCTTGGGGAGTGCAAAGCCACAGTCTCTCAAGTGGGTGGTTTGCCCAATGCTTGGTCCTGGGGAGTGCAAGGCCACGGTCTGTCTAGTGGATGGCTTCTCCACTGGCTCTGGAGGGGGCCTTGTGCCCAGTGTGCTTCATCCTGGGAAGGATGGGGTGAGTGGATGGCTTCTTCCACTGGTTCTGGAGGGGGCATTGTGCCCAGTGAGCTTCATCCTGGGGAGGATCGGGTGAGTGGGTGGCTTCTTTCACTGGTTCTGGAGGGGGCATTGTGTCTAGTGTGCTTCATCCTGGGAAGGATGGGGTGAGTGGATGGCTTCTTCCACTGGTTCTGGAGGGGGCATTGCACCCAGTGTGCTTCATCCTGGGTAGGATGGGGTGAGTGGATGGCTTCTTCCACTGGTTCTGGAGGGGGCATTGTGCCCAGTGTGCTTCATCCTGGGAAGGATGGGGTGAGTGGATGGCTTCATCCACTGGTTCTGGAGGGGCCATTGTGCCCTTTGATGCAGATCTTGGGGACAGCATGGTCACACTCTCGAACCTGGGTGTCACACCTACAGGATTTGCAGGGGCCAGGATGCACCACTGCCCATGGAGGCAGGACTACACACTGCTCGCCGGCGGTGATGGCTGCTCAGTGGTGGCAGTGGTGGGGCTGGTGTCAGGGCTGGCAGTGGCGGGGGAGTCTCCAGCCCTTCCCCTGCAGCCTCGGACGGCTGCCTACTGGGGCTGCTGATGCTGGCAGAGGTGCTGGTGGCGTGCTAGTGGCGGTGCTGTCAGTGGTGGGGGGAGGCTGCAGTCCTTCCCCTGGAGACTCGGATGGCTGAACCACCATGGTTGGTGGTGGGGGCTCAGAATGAGTCCCAACATCAGGCCTCCTGTTCTTACTGCCTGCAGATGCAGGCCCCTTGCCCTTCCTGTTAGCAGCTGGGAGTACCACCTTGCCCTTCGCTTTCCCAGCTGGTGGTGCCTCCTTGCCCTTCGCTTTCCCAGATGGTGGTGCCTCCTTGCCCTTCACTTTCCCAGCTGGTGGTGCCAGTTTGCCCTTTGCTTTCGCAGCTGGTGGTGCCTCCTTGCCCTTCCTTGATGCACCTTGTGCTGGCACATGTTCTGTGCTGCTGGCTGGTTCCCAGGATCCTCTCCCATCTGCAGTAGCTGTGATCACTACAGTGGCTGTGGACTGTGTGGCTGAGGTGTTCACCTGGGTTCTGACCACCCTGGCCCAATGTGAAGGACGGAGAGGGTCGGAGAGGGGGAGGGAAGAGGTTAACAGTGGCGAGGAAATGCTTTTTAGGGACATTGGGGTAAGAAGAGGGTGAAGTGTTGGGAGTGGAGGAAGAGGAAGTGGTTGCAGGAGGTGTCAGTCTGCTGTGTTTGGGTACAGGTGCAAGGGCTGGATGCTGTTGTGAGGTGGATGGCTGTTGGGTGTCTGAGTGCCTGCGTTTGTGTACTTTGGGAGGAGGGGGCAGAGACACAGTGGGAGAGGACACAGGGGACGTGTGCATGGATGTGGGGGTGGTGACTGCCAGTGAGGGGTGTGTAGTGATAGGGATGCTGGTGATGGAGGTAGTGGATGAGGGTGTAGTGCATGCAGATGTGAGTGGAGATGCAACTGGGAGGGAGGTGAAGCACGAGGAGGAGGGAGCCACACTGGAGGCAGTGGATGGTGTTATGTCTGAATCTGGATGATTTTTGTGGGAGTGCCTGTGGGATGATGTGTGGTGCTTGTGTTTGCCTGAACCACTCCTGTGTGTTGTCCTGGGTGCTTGCTGGTCTGCCTGTGTGCTTCGGATAGGTTGGGGTTGCGGGGAATGGGACTGAGTAGAGGAAGTTGGAGGGGGATGCTAGAAACAGGGACAATGGCTGCCATCAGAGAGGAGACCAGAACCTGGATTGATCTCTGTTGGGCCGCCATGCCAGAGTGAATGCCCTCCAGGAATGCATTTGTTTGTTGCAAATGGGCTGCCAGCCCCAGATGACATTCACAATGGTGGACTGCCCAAGAGAGATGGACGCAGGAGGTCAATAGCCTCCTCACTCAGGGCAGCAGGGCTAACTGGGGCAGGGCGTGAGGTGCCTGGGATGAAGGAGATGCCCACCCTCCTGGGTGAATGGGCAAGGGAAACCCGCTGTGGGGCTGCTGCAAGGGCGGTGCTGGTACGGGGGTGGCGGCTGTACCTGTAGTTGGGGTTGCCACAGAGGTGTCCGCCACCACCATGTAGCTTCCATCAGAAGAGGTATCACTGTCAGAACTGTCCCCTCCTGTCTCCGCCGTGGTGCTCCCCTCCCCCTCCGTCCCACTGGTGCCCTCACCATCGGTGGATTCGGCCTCCTGGGTCATGTGGGATGCAGCTCCCTCCATAGCCGGTACCTCTGCTCCTCTGCCAGATGATGCTAATGCACAGAAGGACGCGGTGACAAAACAAAAAGGGGGGGGGGCAGAGACAAAGGATACACTGGGTCAATGGTGCCACCAACACCACTGTTGGTGTACACAACACACAGGGAACAGCCCTAGGCAATGCACTACCAGTCCCAATGCTAGACACCAGCCCATGGATATGGACACCTAACGCCAATAGCAGCATACCCGAGGCCCACAGACCCCTGCCCAGTAGTGGATGCCCACTAGCTTGGTTGGAGGTTGTTCACATCATACCCTGCCCAACATGGGACGTACCCTGTAATGTCCGACCTGGCCTACGGGCACCCACAGGCCCACATCCCCACCCTGATGCCACTCCACCTCGTGCATGTAGTATATTGGGGCACTGTACTCACCCCCTTGTGGCTGCTGTGATGCCCTCAAGTGCCCATCCAGCCCCGGATAGACCACCGCCAGTATGCAGGCCACCAGGGGGGTCAGGGTTCGACAGGCACCCTTTCCTCGTTGGGAAGCCAACCCCAGCTGGGCCTCTGCTGTCTTCCTTCCCCATCGTCTCAGGTCCTCCCACTGTTTGTGACAGTCGTTGCTCCGCCTGCCGTAGGCCCCCAGTGTCCGCACGTCCTTGGCGATATCACACCATATACCCTTTTTCTGATGGGCGCTGAACTGCAGAGAAATACACATAGACAGAGGTATCAGTCAGACCGTCCGGCATGTTGCACTCATGTCCCACCATAGCCCTCACATTCCCTGATGCACAGACATTGCCCACCATACATGCAGCACGCTGCCCAGGACTCTTCCACCAACCCCCCTTATGCGAGTCCCTCACACACAGCACCCCATTCATTCAAGCCCCATGTATCGTGCTCCCAGTGTACTCACCTGTTGGTCTGGAGGCCCATACAGCATTCAGTACTGGGGTAGGACCCCATCCACCAGTCTCTCCAATTCCGCAGCGGTGAAGGCAGGGGCCCTTTCCCCAGTGACTTGAGCCATGGTCAGTTCCATACACAGGTCAAAGCAGCACTTGCAGTGTAGGTCCTCTCCTGTTAAGGTCAGGTAGCAAGTGAGTCAAGAGAGAGAAAATGGCAGTCACGTCCGCGGCAGTGCGTACCATCACCACTGGCGTACATCACCATTGGCCACTGTAACCCATAGGCCCCATAGACAACCAATGAGGTGTTGCACGGCGGTACTCGACCGCCTCCCGCAATGGCCAGAACGTCAGCGGAATTACCTCATTTCCACCTGTCCCTCCAAACAGGACAAGCAGACGCCATTTCAGAGGGGTAGGCCATTGCACCTAACTGCATCACAGTACATTTAGGCACCATTTGGGCCTCTCCAACGACATACTGTTACAGTCACAACATGCAATGCAGTGTAGTGTTTGGAAATGTGGGATAATGACCAGCTGCTCCCTGTTTTTCCCCCTAGATTATAACCGCTGCGGATGAATAGGAGATGGAGACATCCCCCTGTGTACAGACCGCTGGTGGACTTGTCAACAATGGAGAACAGGCACATTATCCTCACCTATAGACTTGACAGGGCCACAATCACAGAGCTGTGTGCCCAATTGGAGCCTGACCTGATATCTGCTATCCGCCACCCCACTGGGATCCCCTCTCTTGTGCAGGTCCTATCTGTGCTCCATTTCTTGGCAACTGGCTCCTTCCAAGTGACAGTGGGTTTGGCAGCAGGAATGTCACAGCCAATGTTCTCAATAGTGCTGACCAGATTGTTTTCTGCCCTGATTAAACACATGCACAGCTACATCGTTTTCCCCCAGGAGGAGGATTTTACCACAGTGAAAGCTGACTTCTATGCATTGGGACATACCCCCAACATTATTGGGGCTATTGATGGTACACATATTGCATTGTTTCCCCCCCCCCCCCCGGAGAAATGAACAACTGAGGAATAGCAGCATCCCATATGTGATTACTCAACTCCAGAGGCACAGGGTGTGGCTAATAGGTGAGCCCTGGTTCCACCCAGTGGGTGTTGGTGTATGGGTATGGTGTGGGCCCTAAGGGCTAGTGTGTGTCCAACAGTTGTCCCTCGATATTTGCAGGTGACTCTGGTTACCCCAACCTCTCATGGCTACTGACCCCTGTGAGGAATCCCAGGACAAAGGAAGAGGAACGTTACAATGAAGCACATGGGCGGACAAGAAGGATTATTGAGAGGACCTTGGCCTCCTGAAGGCCAGGTTTCGTTGCCTCCATCTAACTGGTGGATCCCTGTACTACTCACCCAAGAAGGTCTGCCAGATATTCGTGGCATGCTGCATGTTGCATAACCTTGCCTTGAGGCGCCAGGTGCCTTTTCTGCAGGAGGATGAGGCTGGAGGAGGCCGTGTGGCAGCAGTGGACCCTGTGGACCGTGAAGATGAGGAGGCTGAGGGTGAGGATGAGGACAACCGAACTGCAATAATACGGCAATACTTACAGTGACACACAGGTAATATACACTATAACTTCAATTTAAATTGTCAGTTTTGTGTTTGACATTGTCACTGGCAGGCTGATTTTCCCATTTCTATGGTCAGTCACTGTACCCTTTGGCATCTCTATCTGCAATATGTGTGCCCCACTCTGGCTCCTGGTGTGTTGACTGCAGCCAACTACAGGTCATTCATAAGTATACATCACTGTACAGTTGAATTTCAATGTTTAAAGCTTGTGAAACGAGTACATAGTTCAATCATTTGACAGACTCCATACTTGTATTTTTTCCAAAGGTGTTTAGTTAAGTGCTAATAAGTGGAGGGGGTATTGCAATGGGCTTGGGTGATGGTGGAGGAAAGTCCAGGTTGGAGTCCAGTCTATTTGTATCACAGGTGCATTGTCCAAGAGGGCATAAGGGGCATAATCAACAGCTCCTTCGACGCCGCGACCTTCCCAGACACCTGGAAGCACGCCAAAGTCACCCCACTCCTCAAAAAACCCAAAGCAGACCCGGAAGACCTCACCAACTACCGCCCCATCTCTCTTCTCCCCTTCCCCGCCAAGGTCGCTGAGAAGATAGTGAACGGCCAACTGTCTCACTTCCTAGAGAAAACAACACACTTGGAGCCTCCCAGTCTGGATTTTGCAAGAACTACAGCACTGAGACCGCCATCATCACCTGCACTGACGACATCAGAACCAGAGTCGACAAGGGGAGACCGTCACACTCATCCTCCTGGATCTCTCCGCAGCCTTCGACACTGTTTGCCACCAAATCCTCCGCGCACGCCTTTCTGACGTAGGAATCTGGCATAAGGCCCTAGATTGGCTCACCTCCTTCCTTGCCGAAAGAACCTAGAAACTCCACCTACCACCCTTCCAGTCCCCAGCAACCAAGATCATCTGTGGGGTGCCCCAAGGGTCCTCCCTCAGCCCTACCCTCTTCAACATTTACATGGCCCCACTCGCCACCATCCTCCGCCCCCACAGAATCACTATCATCTCGTACGTAGACGACACCCAGTTCGTCATCTCCCTCACCAGGAACCCTTCCACCGCCAAGACAAACATCTACGCCGGACTCCTTGACACTGCCAAATGGATGACAGCAAGCCACCTCAAACCCAACTCCAACAAAACAGAAATCATCATCTTCGGCTCCCACAAGACAGTATGGGACGACTCCTGGTGGCCCACTGCCCTCGGACCACCTCCAACACCCTCTAACCATGCACGCAACCTCGGCTTCATCCTAGACTCATCTCTCTCCATCGCTCAGCAAATCAACACCATATCATCCTCTTGTTTCAACACCCTTCGCATGCTACGGAAGACCTTCAAATGGATTCCCATAGAAAACAGAAAAACCATCACCCAAGCACTCATCAGCAGCAGATTAGATTACGGAAACGCCCTCTATGCTGGTACCACAGCCAAGCTTCAGCAGAAACTCCAGCATATCCAGAACGCAGCCGCACGTCTCATTCTCACCCTGCCACACCGCAAACACATCTCCGCTCACCTCAGATCCCTTCACTGGCTGCCCATCAGCAAAAGGATCGTCTTCAAAGTCCTCATCCACGCTCACAAATCCCTCCACAACACTGGACCAGCCTACCTCAATGAATGAGTGAACCTCCACGCACCCACTCAACTCCTCCACTCTGCTGAACTCGCCCTTGCCACAGTCCCATGCATCCAACGTACCACCTCCGGAGGCAGATCCTCCTCCTACCTCGCCTCCAAGACATGGAACCCCCTCCCCACCAACCTACGCAAGACCCAGGACCTCCTGACCTTCAGAAAGCACCTAAAGACATGGCTTTTTGAGCAGTAAAACGGCATCCCCCCATTACTCCCCCCCCTACAGCACCTTGAGACCCTATTGGGTGAGTAGCGCGCTTAATACATTTTTTGATTGATTGATTGATAGGAAGGGGAGCAATGGCATTTCAAGGTGGACAGGGTGACAGAGTGGGACACAAGGGTCACATACAGGTGAGTCTTATTTCCTGGCAGGGGTCTTGGCAATAGTCTCTGGCTTCTGCCTGGATTGCAGGGACTGTTTGCGGGGTGGTTCTCCTTCTGGGGGAGGGGTGCTGGTGGCCTGTTGGTCCTGTGGCGGTGCCTCCTGTTCACTAGCGGCAGCAGAGGTGGAGGGCTGGTCATCGGTGTGGCTAGTGTCAGGGGCCGGTTGATGTGCCACTGCCTCTCTCATGGTGTTGGCCATGTCTGCCAGCAACCCTGCAATGGTGACCAGGGTGGTGTGGATGTCATTCAGGTCCTCCCTGATCCCCAGGTACTGTCCCTCCTGCAGCCGCTGGGTCTCCTGCAACTTGTCCAGTATTTGGCCCATCGTCTCCTGGGAATGGTGGTATGCTCCCAGAATCCCTGCTTATGCCTCCTGGAGAGTATGTTCCCTCGGCCTGTCCTCCCCCTGTCACACAGCAGTCCTCCCAGCTTCCCTGTTGTCCTGTGCCTCTGTCCCCTGAACCGTGTGCCCACTGCCACTGACCCTAGGTCCCTGATCGTCCTGTGTTTGTGGGGTGGCCTGGGGTCCCTGTAGTGGTGGACACACTGCTGATTTATGTGTCATGGGGAAAGAGGTATGGGCCCGCTGGGTGCGTGCTGTGCTGGTGTTTTCTCAGGGGGAGAGGCTCTGTGGTAGTATGGGCCTGTGCCTGGGTAACCAACTGTCCGGAGATCCCTGATGTGCCAGGTTGGTCATCCAGATCCAGGCGTCCAGAGCTTCTGTCATCACTGTGGGCCTCTTCTGGGGGGGACTGGCTTTTGCTGGCATCTCCTCTCCGGGGGACCTGTGGGGATGTAAATGCAGTGTTATTGTTTCTGTGTGTGACATCTTGTGCATGGGTGTGTTGCCCTCTATGGTTGTTGTTGCTCTGGCAGCTTTTCCTTGTGTGAGCAGTTATTTGGTGGGCTAGGTGATTGTCTCTAGTGTGCATGCTTTAGTGATGGGTGTCCATGCAGGTCTGTGATGGTGGTCTGTGCATTGATGTTACATGCAAGCCTTGGTATTGGGATGAGTGGGTTGTGATAGTGGGGTGTATGTGAGGTGGTGGAGAGATGGGGGTGAGGGTAAGGGTGGGGGTATGTGATGGCATGCAGGTAGGGGGGTGTTAGTAATAAAGATTTGACTTACCAGAGTCCAGTCCTCCTGCTACTCCTGCCAGGGCCTCAGGATGCATGATTGCCAAGACTTTCTCCTCCCATGTTGTTAGTTGTGGGGGAGGAGGTGGGGGTCCACCGCCAGTCCTCTATACAGCTATTGGGGCCTTGCTACCACGGAATGCACCTTCCCCCGTAAGTCATTCCACCTCTTCCTGATGTCATCCCTTGTTCTGGGGTGCTGTCCCACGGCGTTAACCCTGTCCACGATTCTCCACCATAGCTCCATCTTCCTAGCGATGGATGTCTGCTGCATCTGTGATCTGAATAGCTGTGGCTCTACCCAGATGATTTCCTCCACCATGACCCTGAGCTCCTCCTCTGAGAACCTGAGGTGTCTTTGTGGTGCCATGGGTGTAGTGTGGGTGAGGCCCTGGCAGTCAAATTGGTGTGCAATCACGTTCACCTGTACTCCGTCGGGAGGGATTTACTGTTCTAATGAACCACAAGCCATTGGTACCACTTTTCAAAGGAACATCACGATTTTCCCCTCCAAGAATTGAAAACTAGACTCTGAAGCTTTAGTGGCACATCTTTGAAATCAACAATAGGCCGGGATTGGACAACCTTGTTACTTACCTGTATCGTCATCAAGGGAAGACCACCACAAAGGACCAACATGCACGAGGAACGTGCATGAGGGTGGTGAAAATAACGGTGCAAGAAAGGAGATGGAAGATGTTTCTATCTGGGGATATGAAAAGGAAAGAAGTTAAACATCAAGCACTGGTGGAAATATCCTGAAAGGTGACACAATTGTAATCCCCAAAAGTTTACAGAGAAGCACAATTGTTTTAGACCATAAGGAGGGATCGCCCAAAAAAGAAATTCCAGCTGCTAGGGGTGTGGTCTCCACAGATGGAGACACTCACTGAAGCAATCATTACATCCTGCCTTCTTTAACAAGCCACAGACATGGAAAATATTCCGGTCTCTACTATTACAGAAGGTGTCTGCATGGAGCCCAGGATGAAAATTAACTTAGACCTTTGCAGCTTAGCTGATGCACAACAACTCTTCGTAAATATGCATGCCAGCTCCAGGTAGCCTGTATTTGAAATTGTGGAGTCTTTTGCATTCAAAAGACTCACAGCAAAGCTGGAGAAAATCGTTGTGCCTCATGGCCTTCCGGTTCGCCTCAGGACAGACAATGTTCCATATTTCAATAGACAGTATTTGAAGGAATACATGCGAGAAATTCACATTCAGTATCATAAGATAACGCCCTGATGGCCTCAGGCCAATAAAGAAGCAGTGCACTTCATGCATACACTAAAGACACAGGAATATATCCTTGGAACGGGGTAACAACATTAAGTGGATGCTTCACAATTTTTTGGGTGCATACTGGAGAACCCCAGTTGCATGGTCAAATGCTCGGTAGCAACAGTACTGTTGAAGAGAGCTTCCAGAGACACCATCTCTTCAGCCACAGGATGGATACAAAACTAAGACTGACTATGAACATGGTCAAGGAAGGTGGAGAGGCAATAATGACAGAAGACATCAGGCTGTAAACTCTGACATACATATTGAAAATCACATACTGGTCACAGACTGGCCTCCTGGTATTGTTTTAGCTGGCGAATGAACGAACTCTATAGGTGGTTTACTGACGCAAAGGTAACAATGATCTCTTCAAGTAATGTGTAACGGTTTAAAAAAATAGCACCAATGGAAAAGATGAACTATTTCCAAGGGAATAGGGGAGGAGATGTCAGCACGCAGTGGGACTCTGGAGAACCTACAATCGCAGATAGGCTAGCAGATGCTACTGACAACAGGGCGACCACGTTCCAGAGGTCTCCCACAATCCTGTAAGGGGAGCTCAGACAAACACGGGTTCCACTGAAGCCTGAGACCCTGAACTCTAAGCAGAGGTCAAAGTGGGCGGGATCTGAGGGGCACAACATGCCCATAGCACATAGTTTATTGATTGGACACTTTATGTTAAAGGGCAACTGTTCGGGGCGGTTCATTTCGATATATGGGCTGCCTCAGCTGAAGTGGAAGGGTTGAGAGCCTCCTGTGCTGTGAAGCAAAGGGAGGAGTAGACAGCTAAACAAGAAGCAAGCCTTCTTGCAGAGTGTCTGCTGCCTGAAAGAAATGTAAATGTGTACATTTGAAGCTGTACATGCTTGGGAACCGTTATTTGTTTTAATTTATGTCATTTGAGGAGTATTCATTTTGGGAGGTATTGTAAGGTGACCTGATAAGCTGTGGATTGTGTGCTTTTAAGGGACAGTTAGAAAAAATGTTTCACCAGGTAGAGTCTGCATATTACTCAGATCTATACTTTGGAAACACTTATTTCATCTAAAGCTGAACTATTTTTGTGCACTTTGTGGCAGCCTATTTTATACTGCATATGTGAATATTATAGTGCATTATGTGTAATGCGGTACATGTTCAAGCTGCTTTCTGTCACAGGCTGGGACCTCATAACACTAAAAACTCACAAGGCACTATTCTCCATGGCACAAACCAGAGTTTAATTCCTTGGCTTTCTGGAAAACACACAGATATCACAATGGTCACATTAACCAGTAGAGGTTTCAGAACATAAAATATTGCATCTCTCTGATTAGTTTAACTGGTGTTTATTTTAATTTTAAGAAGTGTTACTTAAAATGCAGTTACTTGAAGGTGAAAGATGCACAAAATAGTTACTGAATATTTAGTTCTTTTTAACCACCACCTCATTGGCCCTGCCCCATTGGACTCAAGATCACAGTTCCCATACTTTTTAGGGTTGAGCCTACGATTGCATGCACTAGCTCATACGTCTAGCCTGTAAGACACTGTTGTTTATAAAAAGGGCTTGGAACCCACACACTGCTTACCATTTGTTGGCTGCAGCATCCTTCTTCTTTGCAGCTACACTAATTGGCAATTTCTTGCTAAACTTAATTTCCTATCTTTTCTGTGGAGCAGGGAAAAAGCACAGATTAATTAAACGTAATCAGTCCTTGTCTGCTGCTCCCAACGTGCTTGAGGTACTATTTCTTCCCCACTCCTACTTGCAATGCCTGCTGTGATCCTTCATAGCGTGTTTTTAAAGTATGCATAATCAGGCTGTGAACACTTTAAAATTCCCTTTTATAATTATATATGCACTCCTCCCCCTCATGATATACTCTACCCCCACTAAACCCATCCAATCTACCTCCTCCACTCTACCCTAATCTACCACACTCCAATCTACCCCACTCCACTCCAATCTACCCCACAGCACACCACCCCACTTCACCACACTCCACTCTGTCACAGTCTACCCCACTTCACTCTACCACAATCTACCCCACTCCAACCCACTACAATTTATCCATGCCTATCCCACTTCAATTTACCCACTGTATTCCACTCCAATCTTCACCTCTCTACCCAATCCCCTCTACCCTAATCTACCCCATCACACTCTTCTCCACTAGACCGCACCCTACCTCACTCAACTCTGTCCCAATCTACTCCTCTACACTCTACCCTACCCCACTTCTCCTCACCACAATCTAGACCAATCTACCCACCTCACTCTACCCCACTCTACCCCATTAGACTCCTCTCGACCTCACTCCACTCTACCCCACTCTACCCCACACCACTCTACCCCACTCTGCTCTGACACAATCTACCCAACTCAACTCTACCACAATCTAACTCATTCCAATCTACCTCACTCCATCTAACCCATCCAAATCTACCCCACTGAACCCTACGCCAATCTATCACCCTCCACTCCAATCTACCCTACTCCATCTACCTACTCTATCTCAGTCCACTCTACCCCAGCCTACCTCACCCCAGCCAACCCCAAACTAGCCCACCTCATGCTATCACAATCTACCCCACTCTAATGTACCAAACTCCTCTGTACCCTAATCAATCTACCTCACTTCACCCTACCCCAATCTACCCCACTCAACTCTACCTCACTCCACTCTACCCCAATGTACATCACTTCAATCTACCCCACTTCACCCAAAGTCCCCACTCTTCTCTAACCCAATGTTCAGCACTCCACTCTTTCCCAATCTACCCCACTCCATCACGTCCCAAATATACCCCACTCTACCTTATTCTTCCGTAATCTAGACCACCCCAGTCTAGCTCAGTCCACCCCAATCTAACCTAATGCACTCTACCCCAGTCTATACCAACCCAATCTAGCCAAATCTACCTCACTCAGCCCCGCTCCACTTCACCCCACTCCAGTCTACCCCAAACTACCCCACTCCACCTACCCCAATTTATCCCAACTCACCCTACCTAACTCCACTCTACCCCAATCTTTCCCACTCCCATCTATGCCACTCTATCCAGTTCCACTCTATACCAATCTACCACACCCAATCTACCCAGCTCTACCCCAAACTACCCTACTCCACCCTACCCAATCTTCCCCTCCACTCTGTCTCAATCTACCCCAATCCAATATATCCCATGCAAATCCACTGGAATCCACCACACTGTAATCTACCCCGCTAGGCTACAATGTACTCCACTTCACTCCACCCGTCTACCCCACCCATTCTACCTCAATCTACCCTAGTCGACCCCACTCAACAACACTCCACTCTACCCCAGTCTACTCCACTCCACTGCACCCCAATCGACCCAACTCCAATCTACCCCACTCTATAACACTCCACTCAATCCCAAGTTCCCCAACTCAGCCCTCTCTGCCCCACTCAACTCTATCCCAGTCTACCCCTCTCCATTCTACACCACCTCACTTCAATCTACCTCACTCCACTCTACCATAAACTACCCCACTCCACTGTACCCCAACCTACCCCACTCCACTCCACCCCACCCCACTCCACTGTATCCCACTCCACTCTACATCAATTTACCCCATCTAATCTACCCCCTCCAATCTACCTCACTCAAATGAACTCTACCCCCCCCCCACTCTGCCTCAATCTACACCAACCACTCCAACCCCACCCCATTAGCTTTTATCCATGCTGAACAGCAGCCACATTAGTGAACAACATGGCTAAAACACATTGCCAGGCCAGTAGCTCTCACACAGGGGAGAACTATTGGCTTTGCCAGTGCTTCTTTTAATACACTTTGACCACTGCCTTCAAGAGAGAGAGAGGATGCGGATAGCGCTGGGGAGATTCGAGTCTCGGCGTTGGCTCAACATCCTGTGATTCTGAGTTTACCAAAAATGAATGTGTCCTTGTGTAACGTAACTGGTGCGCATGTAAAGCGCTCCAATACATTTGAGAAATGTTTTAAATGGGCCGGCACTGTCTGGTATTGAATATCGGAACTTTTTTTATTTTGAGAGGTGGAGTGCCTGCACTTTGCAAGAAAAACGTAATACTTTTAATTGGAGAGTGCGGCACTTCTCAAAAACATGCAGGTGCTCTGCACTTCTATTTTCCCGTTTAAAGCACTGCCTTTAAGTTGAGTTCGCGCTATATAAAACGGCAAAAAAAGATCCCCAGAACCTCACACATACTGAGACTTAATAAGTTAATGAAGGCACTTGGGCATGTTTGTTGAATTGCGTTGTTTTGTTGATAATAGTAGTGATAGATATCAGGTAGAGAAACGTCAATGACACTCTTGGTGCATAGATAGAAACAAACAGGCACGAATACACTTTGAGATTATCGTCTCTGGTTTCTTATGTATGCCTGCCCTCTAGTGGTACGTGTCTAATTTACAGCTTAGTTCACACTGAATGTAGTCAGAGTGTATAGTTAACTTTTATGGACCGTTTTTTCCTGCAAGAAAATAGGGATCAAGAAGTTATTTGTTATGTTTTACATTGTTTATGTTGCCGCTATAAAATACGTCTTTATTTCATGTTTGTTTTTTCCACTACTAGGTCTGCTGCGTATTCAGAAGTGTCTGGATGTCAGTATGACAGTTTGAGGCAGACGATAGATTCATATTTTACACTTAAATGAAGTGCTTTCTTCCGTATGTGCACTGTGCTTACCCTAACGGGGGTTCAGCAAAATAAATGCGAATGCGATAGCGCATAGAAGCAACTAGGGTGAAAATGAGAAGCTTTGTGTATCGACGCTTGAGATGACGACTGTACTGAGGTTGACATTCGTGCTGCTTGAGGGGAAGGTTGTATCAGCTTTGTAGCAATAGTGCCCCTCATCTCTCCAAAGCATCCTCTGTCACATACGCTTCATTTGTTTTAAAGCACTGGTAAAGGCTGGCTTTACTAACCCACTCAGCTATCCCTATAAAATACAGATCTGTTCTTTGTAGCAGCATATTAACTCTCTGTACTTCGTTATAGTGAAAGCTGCTACTAGACAAAACTCCATCTCTAGCAGAAACCTGAATTCCAAGAGTTCAGTGGTGGCTCCGCTGTTTGGGGGGGGGGGTGGAGCGTTGCAGCTGCAAAACCTTTACCAGAAAACAATTGTAAACTTTGTTTAGGATAATTTTCTGGTAAAGGGGGGAGGGGCACGGGGTGAAGAGCAGTCACTGCGCATGTATATTTAGAAGGCTTTCTTGGGCCGGCCAAACACACATGCACAGTAGGCTCTCAGCCAATCCTGACGCTGCTCTGAGCAGCATCAGGATTGGCGCAGGACAGGCTGGGAGCCTGTTCCTGCAGCATCCGGCGACGGAGAGGAGCGGCGTGGCTGCGAGGAAAAGTAAATGTTTTATTTTTGTAATTAAAAAAAAAAGTTTATTCCCTTCCTCCCAAACTCCCCCCAATCCACGCACTGCCCTGCCCCTTAGGTGCCCCTCGAGCCGCTACTGCAAGAGTTATCTTGACATTTGTGTTGCTGTGACACACAAAGAACTCTGCAGCAAGTACTTCTAAATTGTGTTATCGCTCAACACAGGGCCCTCCCAGAGGTCAGTGCTTCCCCCCTTCCAGGTGAGCACCCTGTGCGGCTGCATGCTTACAACACCAACACACTTCTCCCCAAACTATGGCACATAGGCGATCCAGCAGTGTCTTTAGGTTTGTGGTGCGCACACTAGTATAAATTCCTGTGTGTAAACAACAGCACAGGGTCAGGCATTTAAATTGTGAAGGTACATGAGGAGATTTACCACTTAACCTCTTGCTTGTGCCTGGTTTAACCAAGTGTTAGGGGTTAGCACAAAACAAGATTATGTTTCTTTAATAGATCTGGCCTTATGCAAAAACTTGTGTTTTTGCAATCTTCCACTTCAGACACACCCCTTTTGCATACTTGTACGGGGAGTTAGCTCAAAATGGGTTTGGCTATGTCAAGGGTTATCTTTTGGTACAAAAAGTTTATTGTTAATGAAAGTTGATAGCAGTGCCCTGCATCATTACTCGAAAAGGAGTGAATGAATCAATAAGAACATTTGTACAACCTGACCCCACCACTAGGAGTCGTCACTATCGTTGCAGCACACAAATGCATCATTACGGTCTATACTAAGGATTTATGTATACGCAGCCATCCACAGGTAGACTCACAAAATGCTCACGACGGCAACCTCAGTATCACAGCCAACAACAGGTACTTAACCCTCCTGAGTACTTAACCCCACTCATCTGTGTGTGAACTCACCATTTAGAGTTATAATCCAGCATGACCAAACTAGTAATAGCTGGGTTGTAGCTGACCTGTCACATGCATGTTTCTAGTAGAGAAACATGACTAAGCCCCATATTTATGGGCTTGTTTTGCAGGGCAGTGCAGCAAGTAACCTTGCTGCACTGCTTCAAAGGGAAAGGGCAGGAATGTGGCGTATTTATGGCATATGGCGCATTCCTGTCTTTTCCCACAGCGCTGGCACAATTTCGGCAGCCTAGCACCAATCCTTGCACCCTTGCACTAGGGTGCAACGGTGCCTGGGTTGTAGGGAGGATTGTTTTTGTGCATGAAGGGGCACTTTCCTGCACAAGAAATGTCCTGGGAGGCTTTTCCCTTTTTCTGTGTGTTCTGCAGAACGCAGCACACACAGAAAGAGGGAAAAACGAGGCAAAATAAACATATTTCTCCTTGTTACAAGTTCTTGTAAATCTGGGTTTGCGTCAAAATCCATGGGTGTTGGGTGGGAACATCCACTGCAATGCCCATGGAATGATTTCCTTGCTCAGAGTGAGGCAACGTTGTGATTTGTGCTGCCTATGAGGCCATTCAAAGTCAAGCAAAGTGACTTTGCATGGCACATAGATATGATTTCATGGTTTGCTCCACAGTTGAGTGATAAAAAGCAATCCCACTGTAGCACTCGTAAATATGCCCCTAACAGTGGAGCTGCAGAACTGTTTTGGTCCAGTCAAAGGTTGAGACATTACTCCTACAGCCAGTAAACACATTTCAGCATCCATGGCCTTATGTCATCTACGTGTTGTTGACTTCCAATAAGGTCACATTGGCCTTCAGCCTCCACCTGTTGTCCTTGAATCATGGATCCTTGACACTTTGCTTTGACACTTGCATTTTGCTCAAGATACGCTACGGAGTATTTGGTTGAATTAGATCCCCCTTATGCTTGTGCTGTGTTTAAATCTGTTGGAATCCACTAATCATGTCCAATATCGGAAAATTAGTGGCTTCCAGTGAGACCAACCAAAGCATCCTCCGAAGTGGAAGGCCAAGTTCCTTGTTAAAGTGATTGAGATGCTCACAAAACTCTCTTTCTCTCACACACACTTCCACTCTCTCGTCAGCCTCCTTCTATTACCTCTATCACTCTTTATCATTCCGACTACTGCTGCCTATCAATACCTCAAGACACTCTACTTATCTTTCTTTCACTACCTTACTTATCTCTTTCACAGTCATCTCCCTCTCCTTACACTGCTCAACCTTCCTTACCTCTATAGTTTTCCACCTCCCTGTTACTTACTATTTCGTTCTCTCTGCCTCTTTCTACATAGTCTTTCTTTTTCTTCCTCACATTTCCCTACTTCATTTCCTGCACTTGTCTACCTTGTTGTATCACATCCCTCTCTAGTTTACCAATTACTAAACCCTCGTCATTCTCTTTACTTCATTCTCTGTTTGCCCCTCTAACTACTTTGATAATCCCTCTCTATTACACACCACTTCTCTTTCTTTGTCTCAACTTTCTTTTTGACCCATGTCTCTTGAATTATCCCTCTTTCTCTATTCCACAATACCTTTACTTGTTTCCCTGTTTCACCCTTCTGCCTTTAACTCTAATTCATCAGTCTACCACTCTATTAACCTCACCTCTCTCTCTCTGTACCTCACCTATCTATTTCACCTGAAATCTCGCTAAACTTCAGATTTATTTCTCCCCTTGGCTCACCCATGCTACCTTCCCCTCTGCCCCATTGCTCTCTTTCCCTGATCTGGGGTCTAAGTTTACCTCCGCGAGTCAGACTCAGAGAGCCCAGGCCTAAACTTAGACTTCAGGCCTACGTTTACCTTTGTGAATCAGACCCAGAGAGTTCAGGTCTAAACTTACTCTTCAACTCTAAACTGTGAATTGGACCCTAAGTAGTTATTTATTTAGAGATTTTCTGTTATCCATGTCGCTTGTAGGCAGATAATGAGAATCACATTAATACCTCTAGAACGGAAAAAGTCACAGTAGTTAGACATTAGTGCAGGGACAAAAATACACACAGATTCAGCCCTCAAACATTAGAAAAGGAAGCCATTTTGAAGAGTTACCAGTTCGATGTCTATAGTGCTGAGCAAGATTTGAGTTGCAGTAACAGTGCCACTTACTTCATCAAAGAGATAAATGCAATCTACTGTTGCAATTGTGATAGTCTCCACAGGCTGATGCACCGTTTCTGGTATGAAAGTGGGTATTTGATCGTTGGATGCAAAACAGATAATCAAACTCATCTTTTTTAATGCGCCTATAAATTACAGAATTCACTAGCTGATAGATTCAGCTTTGAACCAGAATAGCAGCTGTTAGATTGATTACCCAGCTGGTCTAATTTCTTACAACTTTTTGTCTCAAGACATACTTCTGAGAAATTGTCAACGGGTCGCAAGATCTTGTGAACATGATCTGAGATGCCTTGCAAAATTCTTGGAGATTCTGCATCTTAAAATTACCTTTTTTGCTTTTCCCTTTCTTTAAACAGTCTTTGCAGTTTTCACTGCCACTTTGTTTCTGAAAAAATAGAAGACTATTTGTGGATAGTCTGTAGGAAACCCCGAGCTCCAGAGGGCCCCATCAGCACAGAACATTGTGCATTGGCTGCTGGCCATTGACTCGGTCCAGGGGGCTGGGGTCCCCCTCCAGCTACTTTGTAGCAGGCCCCTCAGGTTTCATTACACCACTGGGTTCCAATGGTAGTTTCACTTGACATTGAGAAAGCATTTGACACACTGGGGTGGGTCTGCCTGTTTGAGACCTTAGGTGTGATGCACTTTGACCCAACGTATGTTAGGTGGCTACATGCTTTATATGGGTAACCAGTGGCACTGGTTAAGATGGTCTAGCTGATTTCTGATGGGTTTGATATTCTACAGGACACCCGTCAGGGATGTCCTTTGTCACCAATGATCTTTTGCTTGGCCATGGAACCACTGGCCTGTAAACTGCATCTGCATGCACATCAGTAGGAGATTTAGGCACATGGTACCCACCACATGATCTCCTTATATGCACATTCCTTGATCTACCTACGCTACATTGGGGTTTCCTTCCCGGATTTGACGGTTCTGCTGGACAATTTTGAGGCAGTATTAGTCCTTAGGGTGATCCCAATCCAGGAACAGGACGGGGGGAGGGGAGGGCAGTTACCCCTTTCTAGTCTTTTATGACAGCTTAACCCATTCAGGTACTTGGGTATATGGGTTTTCCTCTCCATAAGGGGAACCTGCTCAGGACTCTGAGCTCTATTCAGGGATTCCTTCCGTTTTGGACATTGTGGCCGTTTCCCCCTGTGGGACGGGTAGCAGTCTCCAACGTGCTTATTCTCCCTCGCCAGTTGTACTTCTTTGTCGCACCACCCCTCGCCCTTCCCACCTGCTTATTTGGAGATCTCAGTAAGCTCTTGGTGCGACTGATATGGGCCACGGGTATCCGCCGGGTAACGCTCGCTCAACTCCAGTGGCCTATGCAGTAAGGGGGCATAAGAGCCCCTAACTATGAGCTCTATTATATGGTAGCCCAGCTGCAATGGCCGGTGCAGTGGCTGGGGTGGTCCCTGGCTCGAAGCGGGCCCCAGTGTGGGGTCTGCTGGGTGGACACACATATACACTTGGATGTCCTCACTGGGACCTCAGCACTCTCACATGATGCATCAGATGCAGGTCACACATCAGTGCTGGCGGAGGTACATTTGCAGTAAGGGGATCATGCCACCATATTCCCCACTGATTCCACTCCGGCACGTGGCAAATTTCTTTTAGCCCATTTCTGCCCCCCCTGTGGGCAGATCGGCCTTTTGTTATTAGGCCGATCTGCCCCCAGGGGGGGCAGAAACCTCTAGGCGCCAGGGCAATTTATTTTTTTGGTGTTTTTTTGTTGTTTGTTTGATTTTTTAGAGATGGGGAGCGACCCATTAGGCAAGGGTCACTCCCCTGGGGGGGGAAATTGTATTTAGACCATTTCTGCCCCCCCTTGGGGGCAGATCGGCCGATTTTAGGTCAATCTGCCCCCAAGGGGGCAGAAACCACTAGGCACCAGGCATTTTTTTTTTGTACCAATGTCACGCAAGGGGAGCGACCCCCTAGGCAAGGGTCACTCCCGGGGAGGGGGTGGGGGTGAGGGGGCAAATTTATTTTAGGCCATTTCTGCCCCCCCTGGGGGCAGATCGGCCTATTGTTATTAGGCCGATCTGCCCCCGGGGGGGCAGAAACCTCTAGGCGGCAGGGCATTTTTTTTTGTGTGTTTTTTGTTTGTTTGTTTGTTTCTTTAGACATGAGGAGCGACCCATTAGGCAAGGGTCGCTCCCCTGGGGGGCAAATTGTATTTAGGTCATTTCTGCCCCCCTTGGGGGCAGATCGGCCGATATTAGGTCAATCTGCCCCCAAGTGGGCAGACACCACTAGACACCGGGGATTTTTTTTGTTGAGCCAATGTCACGCAAGGGGAGTGACCCCGTAGGCAAGGGTCTCTCCCGGGGAGGGGGGGGTTACATTTATTTTAGGCCATTTCTGCCCCCTCTCGGGCCGGCTGAGCTAAAGGCCAAAATCCACTGTTTTCTGTGAAAAAATGTGATGTGTCCACGTTGTGTTTTGGGCCATTTCCTTTCGTGGGCGCCAGGCCTACCCACACAAGTGAGGTACCATTTTTATTGGGAGATTTGGGGGAACGCTGGGTGGAAGGAAATGTGTGGCTCCTCTCAGATACCAGAACTTTCTGTCACCGAAATGAGAGGAAAAAGTGTTTTTTTGGCCAAATTTTGAGGTTTGCGAAGGATTCTGGGTAACAGAAGCTGGTCAGAGCCCCACAAGTCACCCCATCCTGGATTCCCCTAGGTTTCTAGTTTTGAAAAATGCACTGGTTTGCTAGGTTTCCCCAGGTGGCGGCTGAGCAAGAGGCCAAAATCCACAGGTAGGCACTGTTTTCTGTGAAAAAATGTGATGTGTCCACGTTGTGTTTTGGGCCATTTCCTTTCGTGGGAGCTAGGCCTACCCACACAAGTGAGGTTTAATTTTTATCCGGAGACTTGGGGGAACGCTGGGTGGAAGGACATTTGTGGCTCCTCTCAGATTCCAGAACTTTCTGTCGCCGAAATGTGAGGAAAACGTGTTTTTTTAGCCAAATTTTGAGGTTTGCAAAGGATTCTGGGTAACAGAACCTGGCCAGAGCCCCACAAGTCACCCCATCTTGGATTCCCCTAGGTCTCTAGTTTTAAAAAATGCACAGGTTTGGTAGGTTTCCCTAGGTGCCGGCTGAGCTAGAGGCCAAAATCCACAGGTAGGCACTTTGCAAAAAACACCTCTGTTTTCTGTGAAAAAATGTGATGTGTCCACGTGGTGTTTTGGGCCATTTACTTTTGTGGGCGCTAGGTCTACCCATACAAGGGAGGTACCATTTTTATCGGGAGATTTGGGGGAACGCTGGGTGGAAGGAAATGTGTGGCTCCTCTCAGATTCCAGAACTTTCTGTCACCGAAATGAGAGGAAAAAGTGTTTTTTTGGCCAAATTTTGAGGTTTGCAAAGGCTTCTGGGTAACAGAACCTGGTCAGAGCCCCACAAGTCACCCCATCTTGGATCCCCCTAGGTTTCTAGTTTTAAAAAATGCACTGGTTTGCTAGGTTTCCCCAGGTGCTGGCTGAGCTAGAGGCCAAAATCTACAGGTAGGCACTTTGCAAAAAACACCTCTGTTTTCTGTCAAAAAATGTGATGTGTCCACGTTGTGTTTTGGGGCATTTCCTGTCGCGGGCGTTAGGCCTACCCACACAAGTGAGGTATAATTTTTATCGGGGGACTTGGGGGAACGCTGCGTGGAAGGAAATTTGTGGCTCCTCTCAGATTCCAGCACTTTCTGTCACTGAAATGTGAGGAAAACGTGTTTTTTTAGCCAAATTTTGAGGTTTGCAAAGGATTCTGGGTAACAGAACCTGGCCAGAGCCCCACAAGTCACCCCATCTTGGATTGCCCTAGGTCTCTAGTTTGAAAAAATGCACAGGTTTGGTAGGTTTCCCTAGGTGCCGGCTGAGCTAGATGCCAAAATCTACAGGTAGGCACTTTACAAAAAACACCTCTGTTTTCTGTCAAAAAATGTGATGTGTCCACGCTGTGTTTTGGGGCATTTCCTGTCGCGGGCGCTAGGCCTACCCACACAAGTGAGGTATCATTTTTTTCGGGAGACTTGGGGGAACCCTGCGTGGAAGGAAATGTGTGGCTCCTCTCAGATACCAGAACTTTCTGTCACCGAAATGAGAGGAAAAAGTGTTTTTTTGGCCAAATTTTGAGGTTTGCAAAGGATTCTGGGTAACAGAACCTGGTCAGATCCCCACAAGTCACCCCATCCTGGATTCCCCTAGGTTTCTAGTTTTGAAAAATGCACTGGCTTGCTAGGTTTCCCCAGGTGGCGGCTGAGCAAGAGGCCAAAATCCACAGGTAGGCACTGTTTTCTGTGAAAAAATGTGATGTGTCCACGTTGTGTTTTGGGCCATTTCCTTTCGTGGGAGCTAGGCCTACCCACACAAGTGAGGTTTAATTTTTATCCGGAGACTTGGGGGAACGCTGGGTGGAAGGACATTTGTGGCTCCTCTCAGATTCCAGAACTTTCTGTCGCCGAAATGTGAGGAAAACGTGTTTTTTTAGCCAAATTTTGAGGTTTGCAAAGGATTCTGGGTAACAGAACCTGGCCAGAGCCCCACAAGTCACCCCATCTTGGATTCCCCTAGGTCTCTAGTTTTAAAAAATGCACAGGTTTGGTAGGTTTCCCTAGGTGCCGGCTGAGCTAGAGGCCAAAATCCACAGGTAGGCACTTTGCAAAAAACACCTCTGTTTTCTGTGAAAAAATGTGATGTGTCCACGTGGTGTTTTGGGCCATTTACTTTTGTGGGCGCTAGGTCTACCCATACAAGGGAGGTACCATTTTTATCGGGAGATTTGGGGGAACGCTGGGTGGAAGGAAATGTGTGGCTCCTCTCAGATTCCAGAACTTTCTGTCACCGAAATGAGAGGAAAAAGTGTTTTTTTGGCCAAATTTTGAGGTTTGCAAAGGCTTCTGGGTAACAGAACCTGGTCAGAGCCCCACAAGTCACCCCATCTTGGATCCCCCTAGGTTTCTAGTTTTAAAAAATGCACTGGTTTGCTAGGTTTCCCCAGGTGCTGGCTGAGCTAGAGGCCAAAATCTACAGGTAGGCACTTTGCAAAAAACACCTCTGTTTTCTGTCAAAAAATGTGATGTGTCCACGTTGTGTTTTGGGGCATTTCCTGTCGCGGGCATTAGGCCTACCCACACAAGTGAGGTATAATTTTTATCGGGGGACTTGGGGGAACGCTGCGTGGAAGGAAATTTGTGGCTCCTCTCAGATTCCAGCACTTTCTGTCACCGAAATGTGAGGAAAACGTGTTTTTTTAGCCAAATTTTGAGGTTTGCAAAGGATTCTGGGTAACAGAACCTGGCCAGAGCCCCACAAGTCACCCCATCTTGGATTGCCCTAGGTCTCTAGTTTGAAAAAATGCACAGGTTTGGTAGGTTTCCCTAGGTGCCGGCTGAGCTAGATGCCAAAATCTACAGGTAGGCACTTTACAAAAAACACCTCTGTTTTCTGTCAAAAAATGTGATGTGTCCACGCTGTGTTTTGGGGCATTTCCTGTCGCGGGCGCTAGGCCTACCCACACAAGTGAGGTATCATTTTTTTCGGGAGACTTGGGGGAACCCTGCGTGGAAGGAAATGTGTGGCTCCTCTCAGATACCAGAACTTTCTGTCACCGAAATGAGAGGAAAAAGTGTTTTTTTGGCCAAATTTTGAGGTTTGCAAAGGATTCTGGGTAACAGAACCTGGTCAGATCCCCACAAGTCACCCCATCCTGGATTCCCCTAGGTTTCTAGTTTTGAAAAATGCACTGGTTTGCTAGGTTTCCCCAGGTGGCGGCTGAGCAAGAGGCCAAAATCCACAGGTAGGCACTGTTTTCTGTGAAAAAATGTGATGTGTCCACGTTGTGTTTTGGGCCATTTCCTTTCGTGGGAGCTAGGCCTACCCATACAAGTGAGGTTTAATTTTTATCCGGAGACTTGGGGGAACGCTGGGTGGAAGGACATTTGTGGCTCCTCTCAGATTCCAGAACTTTCTGTCGCCGAAATGTGAGGAAAACGTGTTTTTTTAGCCAAATATTGAGGTTTGCAAAGGATTCTGGGTAACAGAACCTGGCCAGAGCCCCACAAGTCACCCAATCTTGGATTGCCCTAGGTCTCTAGTTTTAAAAAATGCACAGGTTTGGTAGGTTTCCCTAGGTGCCGGCTGAGCTAGAGGCCAAAATCTACAGGTAGGCACTTTGCAAAAAACACCTCTGTTTTCTGTGAAAAAATGTGATGTGTCCACGTTGTGTTTTGGGCCATTGACTTTTTTGGGCGCTAGGCCTACCCATACAAGGGAGGTACCATTTTTATCGGGAGATTTGGGGGAACGCTGGGTGGAAGGAAATGTGTGGCTCCTCTCAGATTCCAGAACTTTCTGTCACCGAAATGAGAGGAAAAAGTGTTTTTTTGGCCAAATTTTGAGGTTTGCAAAGGCTTCTGTGTAACAGAACCTGGTCAGAGCCCCACAAGTCACCCCATCTTGGATTCCCCTAGGTTTCTAGTTTTAAAAAATGCACTGGTTTGCTAGGTTTCCCCAGGTGCTGCCTGAGCTAGAGGCCAAAATCTACAGGTAGGCACTTTGCGAAAAACACCTCTGTTTTCTGTCAAAAAATGTGATGTGTCCACGTTGTGTTTTGGGGCATTTCCTGTCGCGGGCGTTAGGCCTACCCACACAAGTGAGGTATAATTTTTATCGGGGGACTTGGGGGAACGCTGCGTGGAAGGAAATTTGTGGCTCCTCTCAGATTCCAGCACTTTCTGTCACCGAAATGTGAGGAAAACGTGTTTTTTTAGCCAAATTTTGAGGTTTGCAAAGGATTCTGGGTAACAGAACCTGGCCAGAGCCCCACAAGTCACCCCATCTTGGATTGCCCTAGGTCTCTAGTTTGAAAAAATGCACAGGTTTGGTAGGTTTCCCTAGGTGCCGGCTGAGCTAGATGCCAAAATCTACAGGTAGGCACTTTACAAAAAACACCTCTGTTTTCTGTCAAAAAATGTGATGTGTCCACGCTGTGTTTTGGGGCATTTCCTGTCGCGGTCGCTAGGCCTACCCACACAAGTGAGGTATCATTTTTTTCGGGAGACTTGGGGGAACCCTGCGTGGAAGGAAATGTGTGGCTCCTCTCAGATACCAGAACTTTCTGTCACCGAAATGAGAGGAAAAAGTGTTTTTTTGGCCAAATTTTGAGGTTTGCAAAGGATTCTGGGTAACAGAACCTGGTCAGATCCCCACAAGTCACCCCATCCTGGATTCCCCTAGGTTTCTAGTTTTGAATAATGCACTGGTTTGCTAGGTTTCCCCAGGTGGCGGCTGAGCAAGAGGCCAAAATCCACAGGTAGGCACTGTTTTCTGTGAAAAAATGTGATGTGTCCACGTTGTGTTTTGGGCCATTTCCTTTCGTGGGAGCTAGGCCTACCCATACAAGTGAGGTTTAATTTTTATCCGGAGACTTGGGGGAACGCTGCGTGGAAGGAAATTTGTGGCTCCTCTCAGATTCCAGCACTTTCTGTCACCGAAATGTGAGGAAAACGTGTTTTTATAGCCAAATTTTGAGGTTGTCAAAGGATTCTGGGTAACAGAACCTGGCCAGAGCCCTACAAGTCACCCCATCTTGGATTGCCCTAGGTCTCTAGTTTAAAAAAATGCACAGGTTTGGTAGGTTTCCCTACGTGTCGGCTGAGCTAGATGCCAAAATCTACAGGTAGGCACTTTACAAAAAACACCTCTGTTTTCTGTCAAAAAATGTGATGTGTCCACGCTGTGTTTTGGGGCATTTCCTGTCGCGGGCGCTAGGCCTACCCACACAAGTGAGGTATCATTTTTATCGGGAGACTTGGGGGAACCGTGCGTGGAAGAAAATTTGTGGCTCCTCTCAGATTCCAGAACTTTCTGTCACCGAAATGTGAGGAAAACGTGTTTTTTTTGCCAAATTTTGAGGTTTGCAAAGGATTCTGGGTAACAGAGCCTGGCCAGAGCCCCACAAGTCACCCAATCTTGGATTGCCCTAGGTCTCTAGTTTTAAAAAATGCACAGGCTTGGTAGGTTTCCCTAGGTGCCAGCTGAGCTAGATGCCAAAATCTACAGGTAGGCACTTTGCAAAAAACACCTCTGTTTTCTGTCAAAAATTGTGATGTGTCCACCTTGTGTTTTGGGCCATTTCCTTTCGTGGGCGCTAGGCCTACCCACACAAGTGAGGTACCATTTTTATCGGGAGACTTGGGGGAACGCTGGGTGGAAGGACATTTGTGGCTCCTCTCAGATTCCAGAACTATCTGTCACTGAAATGTGAGGAAAACGTGTTTTTTAGTCACATTTTGAGGTTTGCAAAGGATTCTGGGTAACAGAACCTGGTCCGAGCCCCACAAGTCACCCCATCTTGGATTCCCCTAGGTCTCTATTTTCCAAAAATGCACAGGTTTGGTAGGTTTCCCCAGGTGCCGGCTGTGCTAGAGGCCAAAATCCACAGGTAGGCACTGTTTTCTGTGAAAAAATGTGATGTGTCCACGTTGTGTTTTGGGCCATTTCCTTTCGTGGGTGCTAGGCCTACCCACACAAGTGAGGTACCATTTTTATCAGGAGACTTGGGGGAACGCTGGGTGTAAGGAAATTTGTGGCTCCTCTCAGATTCCAGAACTTTAATTCACCTGAAATGAGTGGAAAACTTGTTTTTTTAGCCAAATTTTGAGGTTTGCAAAGGATTCTGGATAACAGAACCTGGTCAGAGCCCCACAAGTCACCCCATCCTGGATTCCCCTAGGTCTCTATTTTTCAAAAATGCACAGGTTTGGTAGGTTTCCCCAGGTGCCGGCTGAGCTAGAGGCCAAAATCCACAGGTAGGCACTGTTTTCTGTGAAAAAATGTGATGTGTCCACATTGTGCTTTGGGCCATTTCCTTTCGTGGGCGCTAGGCCTACCCACACAAGTGAGGTACCATTTGTATCGGGAGACTTTGGGGGAACGCTGGGTGGAAGGAAATTTGTGGCTCCTCTCAGATTCCAGAACTTTATGTCACCTGAAATGAGTGGAAAAAGTGTTTTTTTAGCCAAATTTTAAGGTTTGCAAAGGATTCTGGATAACAGAACCTGGTCAGAGCCCCACAAGTCACCCCATCTTGGATTCCCCTAGGTCTCTAGTTTTCAAAAATGCACTGGTTTAGTAGGTTTCCCTGGGTACCGGCTGAGCTAGAGGCCAAAACCTACAGGTGGGCACTTTGCAAAAAACACCTCTGTTTTCTGTCAAAAATTGTGATGTGTCCATTTTGTGTTTTGGGGCATTTCCTGTCGCGGGCGCTAGGCCTACCCACACAAGTGAGGTATCAATTTTATCGGGAGACTTGGGGGAACGCTGGGTGGAAGGAAATCTGTGGCTCCTCTCAGATTCCAGAAATTTCTGTCACCGAAATGTGAGGAAAACATGTTTATTTTGCCAAATTTTGAGGTTTGCAAAGGATTCTGGGTAACAGAACCTGGCCAGAGCCCCACAAGTCACCCAAACTTGGATTGCCCTAGGTCTCTAGTTTTAAAACATGCACAGGTTTGGTTGGTTTCCCTAGGTGCTAGCTGAGCTAGATGCCAAAATCTACAGGTAGGCACTTTGCAAAAAACACCTCTGTTTTCTGTCAAAAATTGTGATGTGTCCATGTTGTGTTTTGGGCCATTTCCTTTCGTGGGCGCTAGGCCTACCCACACAAGTGAGGTACCACTTTTATCGGGAGACTTGGGGGAACGCTGGGTGGAAGGACATTTGTGGCTCCTCTCAGATTCCAGAACTTTATGTCACCTGAAATGAGTGGAAAACGTGTTTTTTTAGCCAAATGTTGAGGTTTGCAAAGGATTCTGGGTAACAGAACCTGGTCAGAGCCCCACAAGTCACCCCATCCTGAATTCCTATAGGTCTCTGTTTTTAAAAAATGCACAGGTTTGGTAGGTTTCCCCAGGTGCCGGCTTAGCTAGAGGCCAAAATCCACAGGTAGGCACTGTTTTCTGTGAAAAAATGTGATGTGTCCACGTTGTGTTTTGGGCCATTTCCTTTCGTGGGCGCTAGGCCTACCCACACAAGTGAGGTACCATTTTTATCGGGAGACTTCGGAGAACGCTGGGTGGAAGGACATTTGTGGCTCCTCTCAGATTCCAGAACTTTATCTCACCTGAAATGAGTGGGAAACAAGTTATTTTAGCCAAATTGTGAGGTTTGCAAAGGATTCTGGATAACAGAACCTGGTCAGAGCCCCACAAGTCACCCCATCCTGGATTCCCCTAGGTCTCTATTTTTCAAAAATGCACAGGTTTGGTAGGTTTCCCCAGGTGCCGGCTTAGCTAGAGGCCAAAATCCACAGGTAGGCACTGTTTTCTGTGAAAAAATGTGATGTGTCCACATTGTGTTTTGGGCCATTTCCTTTCGTGGGCGCTAGGCCTACCCACACAAGTGAGGTACCATTTTTATCGGGAGACTTTGGGGGAACGCTGGGTGGACGGAAATTTGTGGCTTCTCTCAGATTCCAGAACTTTATGTCACCTGAAATGAGTGGAAAACTTGTTTTTTTAGCCAAATTTTGAGGTTTGCAAAGGATTCTGGATAACAGAACTTGGTCAGAGCCCCACAAGTCACTCCATCTTGGATTCCCCTAGGTCTCTAGTTTTCAAAAATGCACAGGTTTAGTAGGTTTCCCTAGGTGCCGGCTGAGCTAGAGGCCAAAACCTACAGGTGGGCGCTTTGCAAAAAACACCTCTGTTTTCTGTCAAAAATTGTGATGTGTCCATGTTGTGCTTTGGGGCATTTCCTGGCGCGGGCGCTATGCCTACCCACACAAGTGAGGTATCATTTTTATCCGGAGACTAGGGGGAACGCTGGGTGGAAGGACATTTGTGGCTCCTCTCAGATTCCAGAACTTTCTGTCACCGAAATGTGAGGAAAATGTGTTTTTTTAGCCAAATTGTTAGGTTTGCAAAGGATTCTGGGTAACAGAACCTGGTCAGAGCCCCACAAGTCAACCCATCTTGGATTCCCCTAGGTCTCTAGTTTTAAAAAATGCACAGGTTTGGTAGGTTTCCCTAGGTGCCGGCTGAGCTAGATGCCAAAATCTACAGGTAGGCACTGTGCAAAAAACACCTCTGTTTTCTGTCAAAAATTGTGATGTGTCCACGTTGTGTTTTGGGGCATTTCCTGTCGCGGGCGATAGGCCTACCCACACAAGTGAGGTATCATTTTTATCGGGAGACTTGGGGGACGCTGGGTGGAAGGAAATCTGTGGCTCCTCTCAGATTCCAGAACTTTCTGTCACCGAAATGTGAGGAAAACGTGTTTTTTTTGCCAAATTTTGAGGTTTGCAAAGGATTCTGGGTAACAGAACCTGGCCAGACCCCTACAAGTCACCCCATCTTGGATTGCCCTAGGTCTCTAGTTTGAAAAAATGCACAGGTTTGGCAGGTTTCCCTAGGTGCCGGCTGAGCTAGATGCAAAAATCTACAGGTAGGCACTTTGCAAAAAACACCTCTGTTTTCTGTCAAAAATTGTGTTGTGTCCACGTTGTGTTTTGGGGCATTTCCTGTCGCATGCGCTAGGCCTACCCACACAAGTGAGGTATCATTTTTATCAGTAGACTTGGGAGAACGCTGGGTGGAAGGAAATTTGTGGCTCCTCTCAGATTCCAGAACTTTCTGTCACCGAAATGTGAGGAAAAAGTGTTTTTTTTGGCCAAATTGTGTGGTTTGCAAAGGATTCTGGGTAACAGAACCTGGCCAGAGCCCTACAAGTCACCCCATGTTGGATTGCCCTAGGTCTCTAGTTTTAAAAAATGCACAGATTTGGTAGGTTTCCCTAAGTGCCGGCTGAGCTAGATGCCAAAATCCACAGGTGGGCACTGTGTTCTGTGCAAAAATGTGATGTGTCCACGTTGTGTTTTGGGGCATTTACTTTCGTGGGCGCTAGGCCTACCCATACAAGTGAGTTACCATTTTTATCGGGAGATTTGGGGGAACGCTGGGTGGAAGGTAATGTGTGGCTCCTCTCAGATTCCAGAACTTTCTGTCACCGAAATGAGGGGAAAAAGTGTTTTTTGGGCCAAATTTTGAGGTTTGCAAAGGATTCTGGGTAACAGAACCTGGTCAGAGCCCCACAAGTCACCCCATCTTGGATTCCCCTAGGTCTCTAGTTTTAAAAAATGCACAGGTTTGGTAGGTTTCCCTAGGTGCCGGCTGAGCTTGAGGCCAAAATCTACCGGTATGCACTTTGCAAAAAACACCTCTGTTTTCTGTCAAAAACTGTGATATGTCCACGTTGTGCTTTTGGGCATTTCCTGTTGCAGGTACTAGGCCTACCCACACAAGTGAGGTATCATTTTTATCAGGAGACTTGGGGGAATGCTGGGTGGAAGGATATTTGTGGCTCCTCTCAGATTCCAGAACTTTATGCCACCTGAAATGAGTGGAAAACGTTTTTTTTAGCCAAATTTTGAGGTTTGCAAAAGGATTCTGGATAACAGAACCTGGTCAGAGCCCCACAAGTCACACCATCCTGGATTCCCCTAGGTCTCTATTTTTCAAAAATGCACAGGTTTGGTAGGTTTCCCCAGGTGCCGGCTGAGCTAGAGGCCAAAATCCACAGGTGGGCACTGTTTTCTGTGAAAAATGTGATGTGTCCACGTTGTGTTTTGGGCCATTTACTTTTGTGGGCGCTAGGCCTACCCATACAAGTGAGGTACCATTTTTATCGGGAGATTTGGGGGAACGCTGGGTGGAAGGAAATGTGTGGCTCCTCTCAGATTCCAGAACTTTCTGTCACCGAAATGAGGGGAAAAAGTGTTTATTTGGCCAAATTTTGAGGTTTGCAAAGGATTCTGGATAACAGAACCTGGTCAGAGCCCCACAAGTCACCCCATCTTGGATTCCCCTAGGTTTCTAGTTTTAAAAAATGCACTGGTTTGCTAGGTTTCCCCAGGTGCCAGCTGAGCTAGAGGCCAAAACCTACAGGTGGGCACTTTGCAAAAAACACCTCTGTTTTCTGTCAAAAATTGTGATGTGTCCATTTTGTGCTTTGGGGCATTTCCTGGCGCGGGCGCTAGGCCTACCCACACAAGTGAAGTATCATTTTTATCCGGAGACTAGGGGGAACGCTGGGTGGAAGGACATTTGTGGCTCCTCTCAGATTCCAGAACTTTCTGTCACCGAAATGTGAGGAAAACGTGTTTTGGTAGCCACATTTTGAGGTTTGCAAAGGATTCTGGGTAACAGAACCTGGCCAGAGCCCCACAAGTCACCCCATCTTGGATTGCCCTAGGTCTCTAGTTTTAAAAAAATGCACAGGTTTGGTAGGTTTCCCTAGGTGCCGGCTGAGCTAGATGCCAAAATCTACAGGTAGGCACTTTGCAAAAAACACCACTGTTTTCTGTCAAAAATTGTGATGTGTCCACGTTGTGTTTTGGGCCATTTCCTTTCGTGGGCGCTAGGCCTACCCACACAAGTGAGGTACCATTTTTATCGGGAGACTTGGGGGAACGCTGGGTGGAAGGACATTTGTGGCTCCTCTCAGATTCCAGAACTTTCTGTCACCGAAATGAGAGGAAAACGTTTTTTTTTTGCCAAATTATGAGGTTTGCAAAGGATTCTGGGTAACAGAACCTGGTCAGAGCCCCACAAGTCACCCCATCCTGGATTCCCCTAGGTCTCTATTTTTAAAAAATGCACAGGTTTGGTAGGTTTCCCCAGGTGCCGGCTGAGCTAGAGGCCAAAATCCACAGGTGGGCACTGTTTTCTGTGAAAAATGTGATGTGTCCACGTTGTGTTTTGGGCCATTTACTTTTGTGGGCGCTAGGCCTACCCATACAAGTGAGGTACCATTTTTATCGGGAGATTTGTGGGAACGCTGGGTGGAAGGAAATGTGTGGCTCCTCTCAGATTCCAGAACTTTCTGTCACCGAAATGAGGGGAAAAAGTGTTTTTTGGCCAAATTTTGAGGTTTGCAAAGGATTCTGGGTTACAGAACCTGGTCAGAGCCCCACAAGTCACCCCATCTTGGATTCCCCTAGGTTTCTAGTTTTAAAAAATGCACTGGTTTGCTAGGTTTCCCTAGGTGCCGGCTGAGCTAGATGCCAAAATCTACAGGTAGGCACTTTGCAAAAAACACCTCTGTTTTCTGTCAGAAATTGTGATGTGTCCACGTTGTGTTTTGGGGCATTTCCTGTCGCAGGCGCTAGGCCTACCCACACAAGTGAGGTATAATTTTTATCAGGAGACTTGGTTGAACGCTGGGTGGAAAGACATTTGTGGCTCCTCTCAGATTCCAGAACTTTATATCACAGAAATGTGAGGAAAACGTGTTTTGGTAGCCACATTTTGAGGTTTGCAAAGGATTCTGGGTAACAGAACCTGGCCAGAGCCCCACAAGTCACCCCATCTTGGATTGCCCTAGGTCTCTAGTTTTAAAAAATGCACAGGTTTGGTAGGTTTCTCTAGGTGCCGGCTGAGCTAGATGCCAAAATCTACAGGTAGGTACTTTGCAAAAAACACCACTGTTTTCTGTCAAAAATTGTGATGTGTCCACGTTGTGTTTTGGGCCATTTCCTTTCGTGGGCGCTAGGCCTACCCACACAAGTGAGGTACCATTTTTATCGAGAGACTTGGGGGAATGCTGGGTGGAAGGACATTTGTGGCTCCTCTCAGATTCCAGAACTTTCTGTCACCGAAATGTGAGGAAAACGTGTTTTTTTAGCCAAATATTGAGGTTTGCAAAGGATTCTGGGTAACAGAACCTGGTCAGAGCTCCACAAGTCACCCCATGCTGGATTCCCCTAGGTCTCTATTTTAAAAAAATGCACAGGTTTGGTAGGTTTCCCCAGGTGCCGGCTGAGGTAGAGGCCAAAATCCACAGGTAGGCACTGTTTTCTGTGAAAAAATGTGATGTGTCCACGTTGTGTTTTGGGCCATTTCCTTTCGTGGGCACTAGGCCTACCCACACAAGTGAGGTACCATTTTTATCGGGAGACTGTGGGGGAAAGCTGGGTGGAAGGAAATTTGTGGCTCCTCTCAGATTCCAGAACTTTATGTCACCGGAAATGAGTGGAAAACGTGTTTTTCAGCCAAATATTGAGGTTTGCAAAGGATTCTGCATAACAGAACCTGGTCAGAGCCCCACAAGTCACCCTATCTTGGATTCCCCCAGGTCTCTAGTTTTCAAAAATGCACAGTTTTAGTAGGTTTCCCTAGGTGCCGGCTGAGCTAGGGGCCAAAATCTACAGGTGGGCACTTTGCAAAAAACACCTCTGTTTTCTGTCAAAAACTGTGATGTGTCCACGTTGTGTTTTGGGGCATTTCCTGTCACGGGCGCTAGGCCTACCCAAGTGAGGTATCATTTTTATCCAGAGACTAGGGGGAACGCTGGGTGGAAGGACATTTGTGGCTCCTCTCAGATTCCAGAATTCTCTGTCACCGAAATGTGAGGAAAATGTGTTTTTTTAACCAAATTGTGAGGTTTGCAAAGGATTCTGGCTAACAGAACCTGGTCAGAGCCCCACAAGTCAATCCATCTTGTATTCCCCTAGGTCTCTAGTTTTAAAAAATGCACAGGTTTGGTAGGTTTCCCTAGGTGCCGGCTGATCTAGAGGCCAAAATCTACAGGTAGGCACTTTGCAAAAAACACCTCTGTTTTCTGTCAAAAATTGTGATTTGTCCACATTTTGTTTTGGGGCATTTCCTGTCGCGGGCGCTAGGCCTACCCACACAAGTGAGGTATCATTTTTATCGGGAGACTTGGGGGAACGCTGGGTGGAAGGAAATTTGTGGCTCCTCTCAGATTCCAGAACTTTCTGTCACCGAAATGTGAGGAAAACTTGTTTTTTTTGCCAAATTTTGAGGTTTGCAAAGGATTCTGGGTAACAGAACCTGGCCAGAGCCCTACAAGTCACCCCATCTTGTATTGCCCTTGGTGTCTAGTTTTAAAAAATGCACAGGTTTGGTAGGTTTCCCTAGGTGCCGGCTGAGCTAGATGCCAAAATCTACAGGTAGGCACTTTGCAAAAAACACCTCCGTTTTCTGTCAAAAATGGTGATGTGTCCATGTTGTGTTTTGGGGCATTTCCTGTTGCGGGCGCTAGGCCTACCCACACAAGTGAGGTATCATTTTTATCAGGAGACTTGGGGGAACGCTGGGTGGAAGGAAATTTGTGGCTCCTCTCAGATTCCAGAACTTTCTGTCACTGAAATGTGAGGAAAACGTGTTATTTTAGCCAAATTTTGAGGTTTGCAAAGGATTCTGGGTAACAGAACCTGGTCAGAGCCCCACAAGTCACCCCATCTTTGATTTCCCTAGGTCTTTAGTTTTCAATAATGCACAGGTTTGTAGGTTTCCCTAGGTGCCGGCTGAGCTAGAGGCCAAAATCTACAGGTAGGCACTTTGTAAAAAACACCTCTGTTTTCTGTCAAAAATTGTGATGTGTCCACGTTGTGTTTTGAGGCATTTCCTATTGCGGGCGCTAGGCCTACCTACAAAAGTGAGATATCATTTTTATCGGGAGACTTGGGGGAACGCTGGGTGAATCAGAAAACCCAATTTTTCAACACAAATTTGGCATTTTACTGGGACATACCCCATTTTAACGATTTTTTGTGCTTTCAGCCTCCTTCCAGTCAGTGACAGAAATGGGCATGAAACCAATGCTGGATCCCAGAAACCTAAACATTTCCAAAAAGTAGACAAAATTCTGAATTCAGCAAGGGGTAATTTGTGTAGATCCTACAAGGGTTTCCTACAGAAAATAACAACTGAAAAAGAAAAATATTGAAATTGAGGTGAAAAAAACATCAATTTTTCTCTACGTTTTACTCTGTAACTTTTTCCTGCAATGTCAGATTTTCAAAAGCAATATACCGTGACGTCTGCTGGACTCTTCTGGTTGCGGGGATATATAGGGCTTGTAGGTTCATCAAGAACTCTAGGTACCCAGAGCCAATAAATGACCTGCACCCTGCAGTGGGTTTTCATTCTATACCGGGTATACATCAATTCATTTGCTGAAATATAAAGAGTAAAAAATAGCTATCAAGAAAACCTTTGTATTTCCAAAATGGGCACAAGATAAGGTGTTGAGAAGCAGTGGTTATTTGCACATCTCTGAATTCCGGGGTGCCCATACTAGCAGGTGAATTACAGGGCATTTCTCAAATAGACGTCTTTTTTACACACTGTCTTACATTTGGAAGGGAAAAATGTAGAGAAAGACAAGGGGCAATAACACTTGTTTTGCTATTCTATGTTCCCCCAAGTCTCCCGATAAAAATGATACCTCACTTGTGTGGGTAGGCCTAGCGCCCGCGACAGGATATGCCCCAAAACACAACGTGGACACATCACAGAAAACAGAGCTGTTTTTTTGCAAAGTGCCTACCTGTAGATTTTGGCCTCTAGCTCAGCCGGCACCTAGGGAAACCTACCAAACCTGTGCATTTTTGAAAACTAGAGACCTAGGGGAATCCAGGATGGGGTGATTTGTGGGGCTCTGACCAGGTTCTGTTACCCAGAATCCTTTGCAAACCTCAAATTGTGGCTAAAAAAACACATTTTCCTCACATTTCGGCGACAGAAAGTTCTGGAATCGGAGAGGAGCCACAAATTTCCTTCCACCCAGCGCTCCCCCAAGTCTCCCGATAAAAATGATACCTCACGTGTGTGGGTAGGCCTAGCGCCCGCGACAGGATATGCCCCAAAACACAACGTGGACACATCACAGAAAGCAGAGCTGTTTTTTGCAAAGTGCCTACCTGTAGATTTTGGCCTCTAGCTCAGCCGGCACCTAGGGAAACCTACCAAACCTGTACATTTTTTAAAACTAGAGACATAGGGGAATCCAAGATGGGGTGACTTGTGGGGCTCTGACCAGGTTCTGTTACCCAGAATCCTTTGCAAACCTCAAATTTTGGCTAAAAAAACACATTTTCCTCACATTTCGGTGACAGAAAGTTCTGGAATCTGAGAGGAGCCACAAATTTCCTTCCATCCAGCGTTCCCCCAAGTCTCCCGATAAAAATGATACCTCACTTGTGTGGGTAGGCCTAGCGGCCGCGACAGGCCACGCCCCAAAACACAACGTGGACACATCCCATTTTTTGAAAGAAAACAGAGCTGTTTTTTGCAAAGTGCCTACCTGTAGATTTTGGCCTCTAGCTCAGCCGGCACCTAGGGAAACCTACCAAACTTGTGAATTTTTGAAAACTAGAGACCTTGGGGAATCCAAGATGGGGTGACTTGTGGGGCTCTGACCAGGTTCTGTTACCCAGAATCCTTTGCAAACCTCAGTTTTTGGCTAACAAAACGCATTTTCCTCACATTTCGGTGACAGAAAGTTATGGAATCTGAGAGGAGCCACAAATTTCCTTCCACCCAGCGTTCCCCCAAGTCTCCAGATTAAAATGATACCTCACTTGTGTGGGTAGGCCTAGCAGCCGCGACAGGAGTCGCCCCAAAACACAACATGGACACCTCCCATTTTTTGAAAGAAAACAGAGCTGTTTTTTGCAAAGTGCCTACCTGTAGATTTTGGCGTCTAGCTCAGCTGGCACCTAAGGAAACCTACCAAACCTGTGCATTTTTGAAAACTAGAGACCTAGGGGAATCCAAGATGGGGTGACTTGTGGGGCTCTGACCAGGTTCTGCTACCCAGAATCCTTTGCAAACCTCAATTTTTGGCTAAAAAAATGCATTTTCCTCACATTTCGGTGACACAAAGTTCTGGAATGTGAGAGGAGCCACAAATTTCCTTCCTCCCAGAGTTCCCCCAAGTCTCCCGATAAAAATGATACCTCACTTGTGTGGGTGGGCTAGCGGCCGCGACAGGAGACACCCCAAAACACAACGTGGACACATCCCATTTTTTTAAAGAAAACAGAGCTGTTTTTGCAAAGTGCCTACCTGTAGATTTTGGCTTCTAGCTCAGCCGGCACCTAGGGAAACCTACCAAACCTGTGCATTTTTTAAAACTAGAGACCTAGTGGGATACAAGATGGGGTGACTTGTGGGGCTCTGGCCAGGTTCTGTTACCCAGAATCCTTTGCAAACCTCAATTTTTGGCAAAAGAAATGCATTTTCCTCACATTTCGGTGACAGAAAGTTCTGGAATCTGAGAGGAGCCACAAATTTCCTTCCACCCAGCGTTCCCCCAAGTCTCCAGATAAAAATGATACCTCACTTGTGTGGGTAGGCCTAGCGGCCGCGACCGGAGACACCCCAAAACACAACGTAGACACATCCCATTTTTTGAAAGAAAACAGAGCTGTTTTTTGCAAAGTGCCTACCTGTAGATTTTGGCCTATAGCTCAGCCGGCACCTAGGGAAACCTACCAAACCTGTGCATTTTTGAAAACTAGAGACCTTGGGGAATCCAAGATGGGGTGACTTGTGGGGCTCTGACCAGGTTCTGTTACCCAGAATCCTTTGCAAACCTCAATTTTTGTCTAATAAAAAGGCATTTTCCTCACATTTCGGTGACAGAAAGTTCTGGAATCTGAGAGGAGACACAAATTTCCTTCCACCCAGCGTTCCCCCAAGTCTCCCGATAAAAATGATACCTCACTTGTGTGGGTAGGCCTAGCGCCCGCGACAGGATATGCCCCAAAACACAACGTGGACACATCACAGAAAACAGAGCTGTTTTTTTGCAAAGTGCCTACCTGTAGATTTTGGCCTCTAGCTCAGCCGGCACCTAGGGAAACCTACCAATCCTGTGCGTTTTTGAAAACTAGAGACCTAGGGGAATCCAGGATGGGGTGATTTGTGGGGCTCTGACCAGGTTCTGTTACCCAGAATCCTTTGCAAACCTCAAATTGTGGCTAAAAAAACACATTTTCCTCACATTTCGGCGACAGAAAGTTCTGGAATCGGAGAGGAGCCACAAATTTCCTTCCACCCAGCGCTCCCCCAAGTCTCCCGATAAAAATGATACCTCATGTGTGTGGGTAGGCCTAGCGCCCGCGACAGGATATGCCCCAAAACACAACGTGGACACATCACAGAAAGCAGAGCTGTTTTTTGCAAAGTGCCTACCTGTAGATTTTGGCCTCTAGCTCAGCCGGCACCTAGGGAAACCTACCAAACCTGTACATTTTTTAAAACTAGAGACATAGGGGAATCCAAGATGGGGTGACTTGTGGGGCTCTGACCAGGTTCTGTTACCCAGAATCCTTTGCAAACCTCAAATTTTGGCTAAAAAAACACATTTTCCTCACATTTCGGTGACAGAAAGTTCTGGAATCTGAGAGGAGCCACAAATTTCCTTCCATCCAGCGTTCCCCCAAGTCTCCCGATAAAAATGATACCTCACTTGTGTGGGTAGGTCTAGCGGCCGCGACAGGCCACGCCCCAAAACACAACGTGGACACATCCCATTTTTTGAAAGAAAACAGAGCTGTTTTTTGCAAAGTGCCTACCTGTAGATTTTGGCCTCTAGCTCAGCCGGCACCTAGGGAAACCTACCAAACTTGTGAATTTTTGAAAACTAGAGACCTTGGGGAATCCAAGATGGGGTGACTTGTGGGGCTCTGACCAGGTTCTGTTACCCAGAATCCTTTGCAAACCTCAGTTTTTGGCTAACAAAACGCATTTTCCTCACATTTCGGTGACAGAAAGTTATGGAATCTGAGAGGAGCCACAAATTTCCTTCCACCCAGCGTTCCCCCAAGTCTCCAGATTAAAATGATACCTCACTTGTGTGGGTAGGCCTAGCAGCCGCGACAGGAGTCGCCCCAAAACACAACATGGACACCTCCCATTTTTTGAAAGAAAACAGAGCTGTTTTTTGCAAAGTGCCTACCTGTAGATTTTGGCGTCTAGCTCAGCTGGCACCTAAGGAAACCTACCAAACCTGTGCATTTTTGAAAACTAGAGACCTAGGGGAATCCAAGATGGGGTGACTTGTGGGGCTCTGACCAGGTTCTGCTACCCAGAATCCTTTGCAAACCTCAATTTTTGGCTAAAAAAATGCATTTTCCTCACATTTCGGTGACACAAAGTTCTGGAATGTGAGAGGAGCCACAAATTTCCTTCCTCCCAGAGTTCCCCCAAGTCTCCCGATAAAAATGATACCTCACTTGTGTGGGTGGGCTAGCGGCCGCGACAGGAGACACCCCAAAACACAACGTGGACACATCCCATTTTTTTAAAGAAAACAGAGCTGTTTTTGCAAAGTGCCTACCTGTAGATTTTGGCTTCTAGCTCAGCCGGCACCTAGGGAAACTTACCAAACCTGTGCATTTTTTAAAACTAGAGACCTAGTGGGATACAAGATGGGGTGACTTGTGGGGCTCTGGCCAGGTTCTGTTACCCAGAATCCTTTGCAAACCTCAATTTTTGGCAAAAGAAATGCATTTTCCTCACATTTCGGTGACAGAAAGTTCTGGAATCTGAGAGGAGCCACAAATTTCCTTCCACCCAGCGTTCCCCCAAGTCTCCAGATAAAAATGATACCTCACTTGTGTGGGTAGGCCTAGCGGCCGCGACCGGAGACACCCCAAAACACAACGTAGACACATCCCATTTTTTGAAAGAAAACAGAGCTGTTTTTTGCAAAGTGCCTACCTGTAGATTTTGGCCTATAGCTCAGCCGGCACCTAGGGAAACCTACCAAACCTGTGCATTTTTGAAAACTAGAGACCTTGGGGAATCCAAGATGGGGTGACTTGTGGGGCTCTGACCAGGTTCTGTTACCCAGAATCCTTTGCAAACCTCAATTTTTGTCTAATAAAAAGGCATTTTCCTCACATTTCGGTGACAGAAAGTTCTGGAATCTGAGAGGAGACACAAATTTCCTTCCACCCAGCGTTCCCCCAAGTCTCCCGATAAAAATGATACCTCACTTGTGTGGGTAGGCCTAGCGCCCGCGACAGGATATGCCCCAAAACACAACGTGGACACATCACAGAAAACAGAGCTGTTTTTTTGCAAAGTGCCTACCTGTAGATTTTGGCCTCTAGCTCAGCCGGCACCTAGGGAAACCTACCAATCCTGTGCGTTTTTGAAAACTAGAGACCTAGGGGAATCCAGGATGGGGTGATTTGTGGGGCTCTGACCAGGTTCTGTTACCCAGAATCCTTTGCAAACCTCAAATTGTGGCTAAAAAAACACATTTTCCTCACATTTCGGCGACAGAAAGTTCTGGAATCGGAGAGGAGCCACAAATTTCCTTCCACCCAGCGCTCCCCCAAGTCTCCCGATAAAAATGATACCTCATGTGTGTGGGTAGGCCTAGCGCCCGCGACAGGATATGCCCCAAAACACAACGTGGACACATCACAGAAAGCAGAGCTGTTTTTTGCAAAGTGCCTACCTGTAGATTTTGGCCTCTAGCTCAGCCGGCACCTAGGGAAACCTACCAAACCTGTACATTTTTTAAAACTAGAGACATAGGGGAATCCAAGATGGGGTGACTTGTGGGGCTCTGACCAGGTTCTGTTACCCAGAATCCTTTGCAAACCTCAAATTTTGGCTAAAAAAACACATTTTCCTCACATTTCGGTGACAGAAAGTTCTGGAATCTGAGAGGAGCCACAAATTTCCTTCCATCCAGCGTTCCCCCAAGTCTCCCGATAAAAATGATACCTCACTTGTGTGGGTAGGTCTAGCGGCCGCGACAGGCCACGCCCCAAAACACAACGTGGACACATCCCATTTTTTGAAAGAAAACAGAGCTGTTTTTTGCAAAGTGCCTACCTGTAGATTTTGGCCTCTAGCTCAGCCGGCACCTAGGGAAACCTACCAAACTTGTGAATTTTTGAAAACTAGAGACCTTGGGGAATCCAAGATGGGGTGACTTGTGGGGCTCTGACCAGGTTCTGTTACCCAGAATCCTTTGCAAACCTCAGTTTTTGGCTAACAAAACGCATTTTCCTCACATTTCGGTGACAGAAAGTTATGGAATCTGAGAGGAGCCACAAATTTCCTTCCACCCAGCGTTCCCCCAAGTCTCCAGATTAAAATGATACCTCACTTGTGTGGGTAGGCCTAGCAGCCGCGACAGGAGTCGCCCCAAAACACAACATGGACACCTCCCATTTTTTGAAAGAAAACAGAGCTGTTTTTTGCAAAGTGCCTACCTGTAGATTTTGGCGTCTAGCTCAGCTGGCTCCTAAGGAAACCTACCAAACCTGTGCATTTTTGAAAACTAGAGACCTAGGGGAATCCAAGATGGGGTGACTTGTGGGGCTCTGACCAGGTTCTGTTACCCAGAATCCTTTGCAAACCTCAATTTTTGGCTAGAAAAATGCATTTTCCTCACATTTCGGTGACACAAAGTTCTGGAATGTGAGAGGAGCCACAAATTTCCTTCCACCCAGAGTTCCCCCAAGTCTCCCGATAAAAATGATACCTCACTTGTGTGGGTGGGCCTAGCGGCCGCGACAGGAGACACCCCAAAACACAACGTGGACACATCCCATTTTTTTAAAGAAAACAGAGCTGTTTTTGCAAAGTGCCTACCTGTAGATTTTGGCTTCTAGCTCAGCCGGCACCTAGGGAAACCTACCAAACCTTTGCATTTTTTAAAACTAGAGACCTAGTGGGATACAAGATGGGGTGACTTGTGGGGCTCTGGCCAGGTTCTGTTACCCAGAATCCTTTGCAAACCTCAATTTTTGGCGAAAGAAATGCATTTTCCTCACATTTCGGTGACAGAAAGTTCTGGAATCTGAGAGGAGCCACAAATTTCCTTCCACCCAGCGTTCCCCCAAGTCTCCAGATAAAAATGATACCTCACTTGTGTGGGTAGGCCTAGCGGCCGCGACCGGAGACACCCCAAAACACAACGTAGACACATCCCATTTTTTTAAAGAAAACAGAGATGTTTTTTGCAAAGTGCCTACCTGTAGATTTTGGCCTATAGCTCAGCCGGCACCTAGGGAAACCTACCAAACCTGTGCATTTTTTAAAACTAGAGACCTTGGGGAATCCAAGATGGGGTGACTTGTGGGGCTCTGACCAGGTTCTGTTACCCAGAATCCTTTGCAAACCTCAATTTTTGTCTAAAAAAACGCATTTTCCTCACATTTCGGTGACAGAAAGTTCTGGAATCCGAGAGGAGACACAATCGATCGGCCTATTTTTTTTAGGTCCATCTGCCCCCAAGGGGGGCAGAAGCCACTTAGGCACCAGGGATTGTGTGTGTAGTGGATGGGGGGGGGCGGCCCCTTGGGCAAGGGTCGCTCCCCTTTGGGGGGCATGTCTTTTATGGCCATTTCTGCCCCCCTTGGGGGCAGATCACCCTATTATTTTAGGCTGATCTGCCCCAAGGGGGGCAGAAACCACTAGAACGCCAGGGATTTTTTTTAATGTGTTTATTTTTGTGGGGGGGCGTCCCCTTGGGCACGGGGCGCCCCCCCCCAAGGGGGTCATTGACCTGTTGGCCATTTCTGCCCTCCCTGGGGGCAGATGGGCCTATTTTTTAGGCCCACCTTTCCCCAAGGGGGGCAGAAGCCACTTAGACACCAGGGATAGTGTGTGTGTGTGTTAGTGGATGGGGGGGGCCATGGGCAAGTGTCGCCCCCCACTTTGGGGGCACATGTACCGAGGCCATTTCTGCACCCCTTGGAGACAGGTCAGCCTATTTTTTTTAGGCTGATCTGCCCCCAAGGGGGGCAGAAACCACTAGAACGCCAGGGATTTTTTGTATTTGTTTATTTTTGTGGGGGGCATCCCTTTGGTCACGGGGCACCCCCCCCAAGGGGGGCATTGACCTGTTGGCCATTTCTGCCCCTCCTGGGGGCAGATGGGCCTATTTGTTTAGGCACACCTGCCCCCAAGGGGGGCAGAAGCCACTTAGACACCAGGGATAGTGTGTGTGTGTGTTAGTGGATGGGGATGGGCCATGGGTAAGGGTCGCCCCCCACTTTGGGGGCACATGTACCGAGGCCATTTCTGCACCCCTTGGAGACAGATCAGCCTATTATTTTTAGGCTGATCTGCCCCCAAGGAGGGCAGAAACCACTGGAACGGCAGGGATTTTTTTTATTTGTTTATTTTTGTGGGGGGGCGTCCCCTTGGTCACGGGGCGCCCCCCCCAAGGGGGTCATTGACCTGTTGGCCATTTCTGCCCCCCCTGGGGGCAGATGGGCCTATTTTTTTAGGCCCACCTGCCCCCAAGGGGGGCAGAAGCCACTTAGACACCAGGGATAGTGTGTGTGTGTGTGTGTGTGTGTGTGTGTTAGTGGATGGGGGGGGGCCTTGGGCAAGGGTCGCCCCCCCACTTTCGGGGCACATGTACCGAGGCCATTTCTGCACCCCTTGGAGACAGATCAGCCTATTATTTTTAGGCTGATCTGCCCCCAAGGGGGGCAGAAACCACTAGAACACCAGGGATTTTTGAAGTGCTGAGATCCCCCTCTGTCTCCTCAGCCTGAGTTGAGACCCCCAGGTCCTGCCTGGGTCCAAGTAGTGCCTTTTCCCGCCAGACACATCTTTTTCGTGACCCAAGGCTTGTTGGCGGAATCCAACGATGAAAACCAGCCTGCAGTCTTCTACTCGAAGTGGGACATCTCTTGCTCTAAGCAAGAACCCACAGCTGTCTTCTTTGGTGCATCTCTGACTTTTTCTTCTAACCGGAGAATCCACTTTTGCACCTTCATCCGGGTTAGCAGGGGCTCCTGTTACTCCTGGACTCTTCAGCTATACTTGGACTTGGTCTCCTCTCTCCACAGGTCCTCAGGTCCAGGAATGCATTGTTGGTGTTTTGCAGTGTTGCTTGTTTTTATGCATAATCCTTCATGATGACTCCTAATGTGTTCTGAGGAAACTTACTGTACCTTACCCCTGTTTTCCTGGGCTATGGGGTGGGGTACTTTACTTCCATTTGGTGTTTTCTTACACTCCCAGTGACCCTCAACACAATACTCTTGGTTAGGGGGGGAACCGACTCTCGCATTCCACTATTTTGGTTTATGGTTTGGTTGCCCTTAGGCCCATTCTAGCCTATGGTGATTTTCACTATTTGCACTATTTTATGACTGTGTACTTACCTGATTTTGGTCACTAGTGTATATTGTATGTGTATTACTTACCTCCTAAGGGAGTATTGTCTCCAAAGTATTTTTGGCCTGGTGTTACTAAAATAAAGTACCTCTATTTTTGGTAACACTGAGGGCCATATTTATACTTTTTGACGCAAAACTGCGCTAACGCAGTTTTGCGTAAAAAAAATTAGCGCCGGCTAACGCCATTCTGAAGCACAATGCGGGCGCCGTATTTAATCAATGACGTTAGCCGGCATTAGCCGCCGGCGCTGCCTGGTGTGCGTGTAAAAAAACGACGTACACCAGGCAGCGCCGGCGTAGGGGGATATGGGGCTCGGGCGTCAAGAAATGGGGCAAGTCAGGTTGAGGCAATTTTTTCGGCTCAACCCGATTTGCGCCATTTTTTCCGACTCCCAACCCCCATAGAAATTACTCCTGTCTTAGCAAAGACAGGAATCATGCCCCCTTGCCCAATGGCCATGCCCAGGGGACTTCTGTCATTGGTCATTGGGCATAGTGGCATGTAGGGGGGCACAAATCAGGCCCCCCTATGCCACAAAAAAAAAATAAAAAAAACACTTACCTGAACTTACCTTAATGTCCCTGGGATGGGTCCCTCCAGCCTTGGGTGTCCTCCTGGGGTGGGCAAGGGTGACAGGGGGTGTCCCTGGGGGCATGGGAGGGCACCTCTGGGCTCCTTCAGAGCCCACAGGTCCCTTAACGCCTGCCTTTTGCAGGCGCTAAAAAACGGCGCAAAAGCGGCCATACGTCATTTTTTTTGACCCGCCCACTCCCGGGCGTGAATTGTGCCCGGGAGTATAAATCCGACGCACATGCCTCGGAGTCGATTTTTTAGACGGGAACGCCTACCTTGCATATAATTAACGCAAAGTAGGTGTCCACTCTAAAAAATGACGCTAACTCCATGGACTTTGGCGCTAGACGCGTCTAACGCCAAAGTATAAATATGGAGTTAGTTTTGCGTCGAAATTGCGTAAAAAAAAACGACGCAATTCCGGCGCAAACGGAGTATAAATATGCCCCTGAGTATTGTCATTCATGTCTGTAAGTACTGTGTGACAACAGTGGTATTGCAAGAGCCTTGGCTGCTCTGCCTACAGCTACCTCTAGACAACCTGGCTTCTAGACACTTCCTACGTTTCATTCATAAGGGATAACTGGACCTGGTATAAGGTGTAAGTACCTTAGGTACCCACTTCAAACCAGGCCAGCCTCCTACATTGGTGGTGCAGCGGTGGTATAAGTACTTGCAATTGCCACTCTGTCACTGGTGCTTTCCACAAGAAAGTGTACTCTAATACTTAGAGCTGTACATAAGTATACCTAGCAGTCTCACTTTCACTTTAAAACTTCTAAAAAGTTAGATAAAGTAAGTCTTATTCTTTTCTCAACTCTATCCTAACTTTTTCTATCACTATGTCTTCTATTGAGGCCACCCCTGGGGTTATCAAGACAACCTATGAGAACCTTAATTTTAAAGTCTGAGGGGACTGTGCTTAGAAAGAAGCTTAGTGATTGGGAAGAACCCAAATAAGGATTTCCTCTTAAATCTCCTCTTGCAAGATGATCAGGAGCATTCTGATAGTCATGTAGAACCAACGGGGGAGGTTCAGGGGGATTCTGACCAAGTAGATTCAGGAGAGGGTCCAGAAATCCAGGGGAGGGTCTTTCCAAAGATCTTTCCACTAACAAACCTCCTAGTGTAGCTGGTAGTGGGAAGGGGTCACACACAGGTAGAGCACCCTGTAGGAGGCTGGACTGGCTTGTAGTGAGAACCTAGGGGTACTTACACCTTGCACCAGGCCCAGTTATCCCTTCTTAGTGTATAGGGTGTCTAGCAGCATAGGCTGATAGATAATGGTAGCTTAGCAGAGCAGCTTAGGCAGAACTAGGAGACGAGTGAAGCTCCTACAGTACCACTAGTGTCATATGCACAATATCATAAGAAAACACAATACACAGATATACTAAAAATAAAGGTACTTTATTTTTCTGACAATATGCCAAAAGTATCTCAGTGAGTACCCTCAGTATGAGGATAGCAAATATACACAAGATATATGTACACAATACCAAAATATGCAGTAATAGTATTAGAAAACAGTGCAAACAATGTAAAGTTACAATAGGATGCAATGGGGACACATAGGGATAGGGGCAACACAAACCATATACTCCAAAAGTGGAATGCGAACCACGAATGGACCCCAAACCTATGTGACCATGTAGAGGGTCGCTGGGACTATTAGAAAATAGTAAGGGTTAGAAAAATAGCCCACCCCAAGACCCTGAAAAATGAGTGCAAAGTGCACTAAAATTCCCCAAAGGACAAAGAAGTCGTGATAGGGGAATTCTGCAGGAAAGACACAAACCAACAATGCAACAACAATGGATTTCCAGTCGAGGGTACCTGTGGAAGAAGGGGACCAAGTCCAAAAGTCACAAGCAAGTCGGAGATGGGCAGATGCCCAGGAAATGCCAGCTGTGGGTGCAAAGAAGCTGCTACTGGACAGTAGAAGCTTAGGTTTCTGCAGGAACGACAAGGGCTAGAGACTTTCCCTTTGGAGGACGGATCCCACACGCCGTGGAGAGTTGTGCAGAAGTGTTTTCCCGCCGAAAGACCGCCAACAAGCCTTGCTAGCTGCAAATCGTGTGGTTAGTGTTTTTGGATGCTGCTGTAGCCCAGGAGGGACCAGGATGTCGCCAATTGCGTCAGGGGACAGAGGGGGTGTCAAGCAAGACAAGGAGCCCTCTCAGCAGCAGGCAGCACCCGCAGAAGTGCCAGAAACAGGCACTACGAGGATGCGTGAAACGGTGCTCACCCGAAGTCGCACAAAGGAGTCCCACGTCGCCGGAGAACAACTTAGAAGGTCGTGCAATGCAGGTTAGAGTGCCGTGGACCCAGGCTGGACTGTGCACAAAGGGATTTTTGCCGGAAGTGCACGGAGGCCGGAGTAGCTGCAAAAGTCGCGGTTCCCAACAATGCAGTATGGCGTGGGGAGGCAAGGACTTACCTCCACCAAACTTGGACTGAAGAGTCACTGGACTGTGGGAGTCACTTGGACAGAGTTGCTGGATTCAAGGGACCTCGCTCGTCGTGCTGAGAGGAGATCCAGGGTACCGGTGATGCAGTTCTTTGGTGCCTGCGGTTGCAGGGGGACGATTCCGTCGACCCAAGGGAGATTTCTTCGGAGCTTCTAGTGCAGAGAGGAGGCAGACTACCCCCACAGCATGCACCACCAGGAAAACAGTCGAGAAGGCGGCAGGATCAGCGTTACAGAGTTGCAGTAGTCGTCTTCGCTACTATGTTGCAGTTTTGCAGGCTTCCAGCGCGGTCAGCAGTCGATTCCTTGGCAGAAGGTGAAGAGAGAGATGCAGAGGAACTCGGATGAGCTCTTGCATTCGTTATCTAAAGAATCCCCAAAGACAGAGACCCTAAATAGCCAGAAAAGAGGGTTTGGCTACTTAGGAGAGAAGATAGGCTAGCAACACCTGAAGGAGCCTATCAGAAGGAGTCTCTGACGTCACCTGCTGGCACTGGCCACTCAGAGCAGTCCAGTGTGCCAGCAGCACCTCTGTTTCCAAGATGGCAGAGGTCTGGAGCACACTGGAGGAGCTCTGGGCACCTCCCAGGGGAGGTACAGGTCAGGGGAGTGGTCACTCCCCTTCCCTTTGTCCAGTCCTTTGTTCTGCCATCCTGGGCCAGGCCTGGCTGGACCCCAGGAGGGCAGAAGCCTGTCTGAGGGGTTGGCAGCAGCAGCAGCTGCAGTGAAACCCCGGGAAAGGCAGTTTGGCAGTACCAGGGTCTGTGCTACAGACCACTGGGATCATGGGATTGTGCCAACTATGCCAGGATGGCATAGAGGGGGCAATTCCATGATCATAGACATATTACATGGCCATATTCGGAGTTACCATTGTGAAGCTACATATAGGTAGTGACCTATATGTAGTGCACGCGTGTAATGGTGTCCCTGCACTCACAAAGTCCGGGGAATTGGCCCTGAACAATGTGGGGGCACCTTGGCTAGTGCCAGAGTGCCCTCACACTAAGTAACTTAGCACCCAACCTTTACCAGGTAAAGGTTAGACATATAGGTGACTTATAAGTTACTTAAGTGCAGTGTAAAATGGCTGTGAAATAACGTGGACGTTATTTCACTCAGGCTGCAGTGGCAGGCCTGTGTAAGAATTGTCAGAGCTCACTATGGGTGGCAAAAGAAATGCTGCAGCCCATAAGGATCTCCTGGAACCCCAATACCCTGGGTACCTCAGTACCATATACTAGGGAATTATAAGGGTGTTCCAGTAAGCCAATGTAAATTGGTAAAATTGGTCACTAGCCTGTTAGTGACAATTTGAAAGAAATGAGAGAGCATAACCACTGAGGTTCTGATTAGCAGAGCCTCAGTGAGACAGTTAGTCATAACACAGGTAACACATTCAGGCACACTTATGAGCACTGGGGCCCTGACTAGCAGGGTCCCAGTGACACATACAGCTAAAACAACATATATACAGTGAAAAATGGGGGTAACATGCCAGGCAAGATGGTACTTTCCTACACAACCTCCCCCAAACGAAGGACAATAAGACTAGCCATGACCTGATGAGTCTTCATTGTCTAAGTGGAAATATCTGGAGAGTCCATCTGCATTGGAGTGGCTACTCCCAGGTCTATGTTCCACTGTATAGTCCATTCCCTGTAGGGATATGGACCACCTCAACAATTTAGGATTTTCACCTTTCATTTGTTTTAGCCAAAGTAGAGGTTTGTGGTCTGTCTGAACAATGAAGTGAGTGCCAAACAGGTATGGCCTCAACTTCTTCAGTGCCCAGACCACAGCAAAGGCCTCCCTCTCAATGGCAGACCAATGCTTTTCTCTAGGGGTCAACCTCCTACTAATAAAAGCAACAGGTTGATCCTGGCCTTCAGAATTAAGTTGTGATAGGACTGCCCCTACTCCTAATTCAGATGCATCAGTTTGGACATAGAATTTTTTAGAGTAACAAGGGCTTTTCAGGACAGGTGCAGAGCACATGGCCTTCTTCAGCTCCTCAAAAGCTTTCTGACAGTTTGCTGTCCATAATACCTTTTTAGGCATCTTTTTGGATGTGAGGTCATTAAGAGGGGCTGCAATGGAGCCATAGTTCTTAATGAACCTCCTGTAATACCCAGTGAGGCCTAGGAAGGCTCTCACCTGAGTCTGAGTAGTAGGGGGAACCCAATCTATAATAGTTTGGATTTTCCCCTGAAGTGGTGCAATCTGTTCCCCACCAACAAGGTGTCCCAGATAAACCACCTTCCCCTGCCCTATCTGGCACTTTGAAGCCTTGATAGTGCAGCCTGCCTTTTGCAGGGCCTCTAAAACTTTCCATAGGTGGACCAGGTGATCATCCCAACTGGAGCTAAAGACAGCTATATCGTCCAGATATGCTGCACTAAAAGCTTCCAGCCCTTGCAGGACTGTGTTCACCAACCTCTGAAAAGTGGCAGGTGCATTTTTCAATCCAAAAGGCATTACTGTGAATTGGTAATGGCCTCCAATGGTTGAAAAAGCAGTTTTAGGTTTAGCATCTTCTGATAATTTGATCTGCCAATACCCTGCAGTCAAATCAAAAGTGCTTAGATACTTGGCAGATGCCAGTGTATCTATGAGTTCATCTGCCCTGGGTATAGGGTGAGCATCAGTTTTGGTTACCTGGTTGAGACCTCTGTAATCTACACAAAACCGCATTTCCTTCTTTCCATCTTTGGAATGAGGTTTTGGTACAAGTACCACAGGAGAAGCCCATGGACTTTCAGAGTGCTCAACCACTCCCAGTTCTAACATTTTCTGCACCTCTTGCTTTATGCAGTCTCTGACATGGTCAGGCTGCCTATAGATCTTACTTTTGACAGGCAAGCTGTCTCCAGTATCTATAGTGTGCTCACACCAAGAAGTGGTACCTGGCACAGTAGAGAAGAGTTCAGAAAACTGACCCAGGAGATTTATGCAATGGTCTTTCTGCTCAGCAGTGAGACACTCAGCCAAAACTACACCTTCCACTAGACCATCTTGTTCTGTGGAAGAGAAGAGATCAGGTAGAGGATCACTGTCTTCTTCCTGTCCCTCATCAGTTGCCATGAGCAGGGTGAGATCAGCCCTGTCATAGTAGGGTTTCAGGCGATTGACATGGAGCACCCTAAGGGGACTCCTGGCAGTGCCTAAGTCAACTAAGTAGGTGACTTCACCCTTCTTTTCAACAATTATGTGGGGTCCACTCCATTTATCTTGGAGTGCTCTTGGGGCCACAGGCTCCAAGACCCACACTTTCTGCCCTGGTTGGTACTGAACCAAAACAGCCTTCTGATCATGCCATTGCTTCTGGAGCACTTGGCTGGCCTGAAGGTTTTTACTGGCCTTTTTCATATACTCAGCCATCCTTGATCTGAGGCCAAGTACATAATCCACAATATCTTGCTTTGGAGCTTTTAAAGGTTGTTCCCAACCCTCCTTGACAAGTGTTAGTGGACCCCTAACAGGGTGTCCAAAGAGGAGTTCAAAGGGGCTGAAGCCCACTCCTTTTTGGGGTACCTCCCTGTAGGCAAAAAGGAGGCATGGTAAAAGGATATCCCATCTCCTGCGGAGTTTTTCAGGGAGTCCCATAATCATGCCTTTGAGAGTTTTGTTAAATCTCTCCACCAGTCCATTTGTTTGTGGATGATAGGGTGTAGTGAACTTGTAAGTTACACCACACTCCTTCCACATGGCCTTTAAGTAAGCAGACATGAAATTGCTTCCCCTGTCTGATGCTACTTCCTTTGGGAAGCCCACCCTGGAAAATATTCCCAGAAGGGCCTTTGCCACTGCAGGTGCTGTACTGGTCCTTAAAGGAATTGCTTCAGGATATCTTGTGGCATGGTCCACTACCACCAAGATAAACCTATTGCCTGAAGCAGTAGGAGGGTCAAGGGGGCCAACTATGTCAACCCCTACCCTTTCAAAGGGAACCCCAACCACAGGCAGTGGAATAAGGGGTGCCTTTGGGGTGCCACCTGTCTTGCCACTGGCTTGACAGGTTTCACAGGACTTACAAAATTCTTTAGTGTCCTCAGACATTCTAGGCCAATGAAACAAGGGAACAAGCCTGTCCCAAGTTTTCATTTGTCCCAGATGTCCAGCTAGGGGAATGTCGTGGGCTAGAGTTAGGAGGAACTTTCTGTACTCCTGAGGAATCACTAACCTCCTGGCAGTTCCAGGTTTAGGATCCCTTGCTTCAGTGTACAAGAGGTTGTCCTCCCAGTAAACTCTGTGAGAGTCACTGACATCCCCATTAGCTTGTTTGACAGCTTGCTGTCTTAGACCCTCTAGTGTGGGACAGGTATGCTGTGCCACACTCAGCTCCTCCCTGGCAGGCCCCCCTTCACCCAAAAGCTCAGCAGTGTCTGCTTCCAGCTCCTCTGGTGTAGGTTCTGCACAGGGTGGAAATTCTTCTTCCTCAGAAGTAGAATCCACTGTAGAGGGAGGGATAGTAGGAAGTGCTTTACTTCTACTAGCCCTAGCTTTAGGGAACACTTGGTCCATTGTTCCAGGATCCAAGTCACCCTGTCCCTTTTGCTTTTTGGCCTGGGCCCTTGTTAAAGCAAAAATATGCCCTGGGATGCCCAGCATTGCTGCATGGGCCTCCAACTCCACATCTGACCAAGCTGATGTCTCCAAATCATTTCCTAGTAGACAGTCTACAGGTAAATCTGAGGCTACCACAACTTTCTTTGGACCAGTAACCCCCCCCCCAGTTGAGATTTACAACAGCCATGGGGTGGCTAAGTGTGTTGTTGTCAGCATCGGTTACTTGGTACTGGTGACCAAGTAGGTGTTGTTCAGGGTGGACCAGTTTCTCTATGACCATAGTCACACTGGCACCAGTGTCCCTGTAGGCCTGAACTTCAACACCATTTATTAGGGGTAGTTGCTTGTACTTATCCATGTTAAGGGGACAAGCAACCAAGGTGGCTAAATCAATAGCCCCCTCAGAGACTAACACAGCCTCTGTGGTCTCCCTAATCAGACCAACCCCAACTAAGTTACCAAAAGTGAGCCCAGCTACTCCCTTGGATTGGCTATTAGTAGGTTTGCTCCCACCACCACTGCTATTAGTAGGGACACTAGGTGTAGCAGTAGGGGTTGTAGTGGTAGGAGGCTTGGTGCTTTTCTTTGGACAACTGGGATCTGTTGTCCAATGGCCTTTTATTTTACATAAATAGCACCATGGTTTCTTTTCTTTGTTTTGATTTGAAGAGGATTTGGGCCCACCACCCCCACCAGAGTGTTTTTGTGGGCCTGATGAAGACTCATTTTTAGATTTGTCCCCACCCTTGTCAGAAGACTTACCATCCTTCTTCTTGTTGCCATCTTTGTCACCCCCTGTATGAACTTTTCTGTTCACCCTTGTTCTGACCCATTTGTCTGCCTTCTTTCCCAATTCTTGGGGAGAGGTCAGATCAGAGTCCACCAAGTACTGGTGCAACAAATCAGACACACAATTATTAAGAATATGCTCTCTCAGGATCAAGTTATACAGGCTGTCATAATCAGTAACTTTACTGCCATGTAACCACCCCTCCAAGGCCTTCACTGAATGGTCAATGAAATCAACCCAGTCTTGTGAAGACTCCTTTTTGGTCTCTCTGAACTTTATCCTGTATTGTTCAGTGGTTAAGCCATAACCATCCAGGAGTGCATTCTTAAGAACTGTAAAATTATTGGCATCACTTTCTTTCACAGCAAGGAGCCTATCCCTACCCTTTCCACTAAATGATAGCCATAGGATAGCAGCCCACTGCCTTTGAGGGACATCCTGTACAACACAGGCCCTCTCAAGTGCAGCAAACCACTTCTTAATGTCATCCCCCTCCTTATAAGGGGGAACTATCTTGTGCAGATTCCTAGAATCATGCTCTTCTGCAGGATGACTATTGGGAATACTGCTGCTGCCACCATGGGTTTCTAAACCCAATTTCTGTCTCTCTGTCTCTACTTCTAAGGACTGTCTATCCAAATCCAGCTGTTGCTTCTTGAGCTTCAGTCTGGTTTGTTCCACTCTCAATCTATTGAGCTCCCTTTCTAACAATCTGTCATCAGGGTGGGTGGGAGGGACATTCCTTGACACAGAAGTGTGGTGAGAATGGACAGAAGGAGACCTGTCCCTTACAGAAGGCACCCTAACAGCTTGGTTAACAGAAACATCACTTCTACTGTGGTGAGAATGAATGCTCTTGCTATGATGTGAGACAACACTATCTGTATGGTGTGACTCAACCTCAGTACCAACTATGCTAGGCTGTCTAGTATTGGGCAGGCTAGGAAGTTTCTTTCCTGAATCTTTTCCTAGGGGAGTCCCTGGATCAGATTGGGAACCATTAGCTACTTTTTCAACAGATGGGGCCCTTGTGGCCTTATCTTGTTCTCTAAGCATGTTAAGCAATAATTCCAAGGAAGGATTCTTCCCTACACTCAAACCTCTTTCTACACAGAGACTCCTTGCTCCTTTCCAGCTAAGGTGGTCATATGCAAGTTTGGACAGATCAACATTTTGGCTTGTGCCAGACATTTTTAGAAAGAGTTTAAGTGATAGAAAAAGAGAAAAAGGTTTTCAGAACTTTTAGAAAGACAGAAAAAAAACTTTTAAAACTTTTTAGAACTTTTTAGAAAGTTTAGAGGTACTTTTCAGCACTTTAGAAAAGAGGTGAGAAAAGAAATGCAAAACTTTTTGGTTAGCTGTACATACACTGAACTTGTTTTGTATATTTTTCTCTTATGAAAAGTACAATGACAAGAGTGGTAAGTAGTCTCAAAGCACTTATCCCACCGCTGCACAACCAATGTAGGAGGCTGGACTGGCTTGTAGTGAGTACCTAGGGGTACTTACACCTTGCACCAGGCCCAGTTATCCCTTATTAGTGTATAGGGTGTCTAGCAGCATAGGCTGATAGATAATGGTAGCTTAGCAGAGCAGCTTAGGCTGAACTAGGAGACGAGTGAAGCTCCTACAGTACCACTAGTGTCATATGCACAATATCATAAGAAAACACAATACACAGATATACTAAAAATAAAGGTACTTTATTTTTCTGACAATATGCCAAAAGTATCTCAGTGAGTACCCTCAGTATGAGGATAGCAAATATACACAAGATATATGTACACAATACCAAAATATGCAGTAATAGTATTAGAAAACAGTGCAAACAATGTATAGGTACAATAGGATGCAATGGGGACACATAGGGATAGGGGCAACACAAACCATATACTCCAAAAGTGGAATGCGTACCACAAATGGACCCCAAACCTATGTGACCTTGTAGAGGGTCGCTGGGACTATTAGAAAATAGTAAGGGTTAGAAAAATAGCCCACCCCAAGACCCTGAAAAGTGAGTGCAAAGTGCACTAAAGTTCCCCAAAGGACAAAGAAGTCGTGATAGGGGAATTCTGCAGGAAAGACACAAACCAACAATGCAACAACGATGGATTTCCAGTCGAGGGTACCTATGGAACAAGGGGACCAAGTCCAAAAGTCACAAGCAAGTCGGAGATGGGCAGATGCCCAGGAAATGCCAGCTGTGGGTGCAAAGAAGCTGATACTGGACAGTAGAAGCTTAGGTTTCTGCAGGAACAACAAGGGCTAGAGACTTCCCCTTTGGAGGACGGATCTCTCACGCCTTGGAGAGTTGTGCAGAAGTGTTTTTCTGCCGAAAGACCGCCAACAAGCCTTGCTAGCAGCAAATCATGTGGTTAGTGTTTTTGGATGCTGCTGTAGCCCAGGAGGGACCAGAATGTCGCCAGTTGCGTCAGGGGACAGAGGGGGCGTCGAGCAAGACAAGGAGCCCTCTCAGCAGCAGGCAGCAACCGCAGAAGTGCCAGAAACAGGCACTACGAGGATGCGTGAAACGGTGCTCACCCGAAGTCGCACAAAGGAGTCCCACGTCGCCGGAGAACAACTTAGAAGGTCGTGCAATGCAGGTTAGAGTGCCGTGGACCCAGGCTTGACTGTGCACAAAGGATTTCCACCGGAAGTGCACGGAGGCCGGAGTAGCTGCAAAAGTCGCGGTTCCCAGCAATGCAGTCTGGCCTGGGGAGGCAAGGACTTACCTCCACCAAACTTGGACTGAAGAGTCACTGGACTGTGGGAGTCACTTGGACAGAGTTGCTGGATTCAAGGGACCTCGCTCGTCATGCTGAGAGGAGACCCAGCGTACCGGTGATGCAGTTCTTTGGTGCCTGCGGTTGCAGGGGGACGATTCCGTCGACCCACGGGAGATTTCTTCGGAGCTTCTAGTGCAGAGAGGAGGCAGACTACCCCCACAGCATGCACCACCAGGAAAACAGTCAAGAAGGCGGCAGGATCAGCGTTACAGAGTTGCAGTAGTCGTCTTCGCTACTATGTTGCAGTTTTGCAGGCTTCCAGCGTGGTCAGCAGTCAATTCCTTGGCAGAAGGTGAAGAGAGAGATGCAGAGGAACTCGGATGAGCTCTTGCATTCGTTATCTAAAGAATCCCCAAAGACAGAGACCCTAAATAGCCAGAAAAGAGGGTTTGGCTACTTAGGAGAGAAGATAGGCTAGCAACACCTGAAGGAGCCTATCAGAAGGAGTCTCTGACGTCACCTGCTGGCACTGGCCACTCAGAGCAGTCCAGTGTGCCAGCAGCACCTCTGTTTCCAAGATGGCAGAGGTCTGGAGCACACTGGAGGAGCTCTGGGCACCTCCCAGGGGAGGTACAGGTCAGGGGAGTGGTCACTCCCCTTCCCTTTGTCCAGTTTCGCGCCAGAGCAGGGCTAAGGGGTCCCTGAACCGGTGTAGACTGGCTTATGCAGAAATGGGCACCATGTGTGCCCATGAAAGCATTTCCATAGGCTGGGGAGGCTACTCCTCCCCTGCCTTCACTCCATTTTCCAAAGGGAGAGGGTGTAACACCCTCTCTCAGAGGAAGTCCTTTGTTCTGCCATCCTGGGCCAGGCCTGGCTGGACCCCAGGAGGGCAGAAGCCTGTGTGAGGGGTTGGCAGCAGCAGCAGCTGCAGTGAAACCCCGGGAAAGGCAGTTTGGCAGTACCAGGGTCTGTGCTACAGACCACTGGGATCATGGGATTGTGCCAACTATGCCAGGATGGCATAGAGGGGGCAATTCCATGATCATAGACATATTACATGGCCATATTCGGAGTTACCATTGTGAAGCTACATATAGGTAGTAACCTATATGTAGTGCACGCGTGTAATGGTGTCCCCGCACCTACAAAGTCCGGGGAATTGGCCCTGAACAATGTGGGGGCACCTTGGCTAGTGACAGGGTGCCCTCACACTAAGTAACTTAGCACCCAACCTTTACCAGGTAAAGGTTAGACATATAGGTGACTTATAAGTTACTTAAGTGCAGTGTAAAATGGCTGTGAAATAACGTGGACGTTATTTCACTCAGGCTGCAGTGGCAGGCCTGTGTAAGAATTGTCAGAGCTCCCTAAGGGTGGCAAAAGAAATGCTGCAGCCCATAGGGATCTCCTGGAACCCCAATACCCTGGGTACCTCAGTACCATCTACTAGGGAATAATAAGGGTTTTCCAGTAAGCCAATGTAAATTGGTAAAATTGGTCACTAGCCTGTTAGTGACAATTTGAAAGAAATGAGAGAGCATAACCACTGAGGTTCTGATTAGCAGAGCCTCAGTGAGACAGTTAGTCATAACACAGGTAACACATTCAGGCACACTTATGAGCACTGGGGCCCTGACTAGCAGGGTCCCAGTGACACATACAACTAAAACAACATATATGCAGTGAAAAATGGGGGTAACATGCCAGGCAAGATGGTACTTTCCTACACAACCCCCCCCCCCAAACGAAGGACAATAAGACTAGCCATGACCTGATGAGTCTTCATTGTCTAAGTGGAAATATCTGGAGAGTCCATCTGCATTGGAGTGGCTACTCCCAGGTCTATGTTCCACTGTATAGTCCATTCCCTGTAGGGATATGGACCACCTCAACAATTTAGGATTTTCACCTTTCATTTGTTTTAGCCAAAGTAGAGGTTTGTGGTCTGTCTGAACAATGAAGTGAGTGCCAAACAGGTATGGCCTCAACTTCTTCAGTGCCCAGACCACAGCAAAGGCCTCCCTCTCTATGGCAGACCAACGCTTTTCTCTAGGGGTCAACCTCCTACTAATAAAAGCAACAGGTTGATCCTGGCCTTCAGAATTAAGTTGTGATAGGACTGCCCCTACTCCTAATTCAGATGCATCAGTTTGGACATAGAATTGTTTAGAGTAACAAGGGCTTTTCAGGACAGGTGCAGAGCACATGGCCTGCTTCAGCTCCTCAAAAGCTTTCTGACAGTTTGCTGTCCATAATACCTTTTTAGGCATCTTTTTGGATGTGAGGTCATTAAGAGGGGCTGCAATGGAGCCATAGTTCTTAATGAACCTCCTGTAATACCCAGTGAGGCCTAGGAAGGCTCTCACCTGAGTCTGAGTAGTAGGGGGAACCCAATCTATAATAGTTTGGATTTTCCCCTGAAGTGGTGCAATCTGTTCCCCACCAACAAGGTGTCCCAGATAAACCACCTCCCCCTGCTCTATCTGGCACTTTGAAGCCTTGATAGTGAGGCCTGCCTTTTGAACGGCCTCTAAAACTTTCCATAGGTGGAGCAGGTGATCATCCCAACTGGAGCTAAAGACAGCTATATCGTCCAGATATGCTGCACTAAAAGCTTCCAGCCCTTGCAGGACTGTGTTCACCAACCTCTGAAAAGTGGCAGGTGCATTTTTCAATCCAAAAGGCATTACTGTGAATTGGTAATGGCCTCCAATGGTTGAAAAAGCAGTTTTAGGTTTAGCATCTTCTGATAATTTGATCTGCCAATACCCTGCAGTCAAATCAAAAGTGCTTAGATACTTGGCAGATGCCAGTGTATCTATGAGCTCATCTGCCCTGGGTATAGGGTGAGCATCAGTTTTGGTTACCTGGTTGAGACCTCTGTAATCTACACAAAACCGCATTTCCTTCTTTCCATCTTTGGAATGAGGTTTTGGTACAAGTACCACAGGAGAAGTCCATGGACTTTCAGAGTGCTCAACCACTCCCAGTTCTAACATTTTCTGCACCTCTTGCTTTATGCAGTCTCTGACATGGTCAGGCTGCCTATAGATCTTACTTTTGACAGGCAAGCTGTCTCCAGTATCTATAGTGTGCTCACACCAAGAAGTGGTACCTGGCACAGTAGAGAAGAGTTCAGAAAACTGACCCAGGAGATTTATGCAATGGTCTTTCTGCTCAGCAGTAAGACAATCAGCCAAAACTACACCTTCCACTAGAGCATCTTGTTCTGTGGAAGAGAAGAGATCAGGTAGAGGATCACTGTCTTCTTCCTGTCCCTCATCAGTTGCCATGAGCAGGGTGAGATCAGCCCTGTCATAGTAGGGTTTCAGGCGATTGACATGGAGCACCCTAAGGGGACTCCTGGCAGTGCCTAAGTCAACTAAGTAGGTGACTTCACCCTTCTTTTCAACAATTATGTGGGGTCCACTCCATTTATCTTGGAGTGCTCTTGGGGCCACAGGCTCCAAGACCCACACTTTCTGCCCTGGTTGGTACTGAACCAAAACAGCCTTCTGATCATGCCATTGCTTCTGGAGCTCTTGGCTGGCCTGAAGGTTTTTACTGTCCCTTTTCATATACTCAGCCATCCTTGATCTGAGGCCAAGTACATAATCCACAATATCTTGCTTTGGAGCTTTTAAAGGTTGTTCCCAACCCTCCTTGACAAGTGTTAGTCGACCCCTAACAGGGTGTCCAAAGAGGAGTTCAAAGGGGCTGAAGCCCACTCCTTTTTGGGGTACCTCCCGGTAGGCAAAAAGGAGGCATGGTAAAAGGATATCCCATCTCCTGCGGAGTTTTTCAGGGAGTCCCATAATCATGCCTTTGAGAGTTTTGTTAAATCTCTCCACCAGTCCATTTGTTTGTGGATGATAGGGTGTAGTGAACTTGTAAGTTACACCACACTCCTTCCACATGGCCTTTAAGTAAGCAGACATGAAATTGCTTCCCCTGTCTGATACTACTTCCTTTGGGAAGCCCACCCTGGAAAATATTCCCAGAAGGGCCTTTGCCACTGCAGGTGCTGTAGTGGTCCTTAAAGGAATTGCTTCAGGATATCTTGTGGCATGGTCCACTACCACCAAGATAAACCTATTGCCTGAAGCAGTAGGAGGGTCAAGGGGGCCAACTATGTCAACCCCTACCCTTTCAAAGGGAACCCCAACCACAGGCAGTGGAATAAGGGGTGCCTTTGGGGTGCCACCTGTCTTGCCACTGGCTTGACAGGTTTCACAGGACTTACAAAATTCTTTAGTGTCCTCAGACATTCTAGGCCGATGAAACAAGGGAACAAGCCTGTCCCAAGTTTTCATTTGTCCCAGATGTCCAGCTAGGGGAATGTCGTGAGCTAGAGTTAGGAGGAACTTTCTGTACTCCTGAGAAATCACTAACCTCCTGGCAGTTCCAGGTTTAGGATCCCTTGCTTCAGTGTACAAGAGGTTGTCCTCCCAGTAAACTCTGTGAGAGTCACTGACATCCCCATTAGCTTGTTTGACAGCTTGCTATCTTAGACCCTCTAGTGTGGGACAGGTATGCTGTGCCACACTCAGCTCCTCCCTGGCAGGCCCCCTTCACCCAAAAGCTCAGCAGTGTCTGCTTCCAGCTACTCTGGTGTAGGTTCTGCGCAGGGTGGAAATTCTTCTTCCTCAGAAGTAGAATCCACTGTAGAGGGAGGGATAGTAGGAAGTGCTTTACTTCTACTCGCCCTAGCTTTAGGGAGCACTTGGTCCATTGTTCCAGGATCCAAGTCACCCTGTCCCTTTTGCTTTTTGGCCTGGGCCCTTGTTAAAGCAAAAATATGCCCTGGGATGCCCAGCATTGCTGCATGGGCCTCCAACTCCACATCTGACCAAGCTGATGTCTCCAAATCATTTCCTAGTAGACAGTCTACAGGTAAATCTGAGGCTACCACAACTTTCTTTGGACCAGTAACCCCCCCCCCAGTTGAGATTTACAACAGCCATGGGGTGACTAAGTGTGTTGTTGTGAGCATCGGTTACTTGGTACTGGTGACCAAGTAGGTGTTGTTCAGGGTGGACCAGTTTCTCTATGACCATAGTCACACTGGCACCAGTGTCCCTGTAGGCCTGAACCTCAACACCATTTATTAGGGGTAGTTGCTTGTACTTATCCATGTTAAGGGGACAAGCAACCAAGGTGGCTAAATCAATAGCCCCCTCAGAGACTAACACAGCCTCTGTGGTCTCCCTAATCAGACCAACCCCAACTAAGTTACCAAAAGTGAGCCCAGCTACTCCCTTGGATTGGCTATTAGTAGGTTTGCTCCCACCACCACTGCTATTAGTAGGGACACTAGGTGTAGCAGTAGGGGTTGTAGTGGTAGGAGGCTTGGTGCTTTTCTTTGGACAACTGGGATCTGTTGTCCAATGGCCTTTTATTTTACATAAATAGCACCATGGTTTCTTTTCTTTGTTTTGATTTGAAGAGGATTTGGGCCCACCACCCCCACCAGAGTGTTTTTGTGGGCCTGATGAAGACTCATTTTTAGATTTGTCCCCACCCTTGTCAGAAGACTTACCATCCTTCTTCTTGTTGCCATCTTTGTCACCCCCTGTATGAACTTTTCTGTTCACCCTTGTTCTGACCCATTTGTCTGCCTTCTTTCCCAATTCTTGGGGAGAGGTCAGATCAGAGTCCACCAAGTACTGGTGCAACAAATCAGACACACAATTATTAAGAATATGCTCTCTCAGGATCAAGTTATACAGGCTGTCATAATCAGTAACTTTACTGCCATGTAACCACCCCTCCAAGGCCTTCACTGAATGGTCAATGAAATCAACCCAGTCTTGTGAAGACTCCTTTTTGGTCTCTCTGAACTTTATCCTGTATTGTTCAGTGGTTAAGCCATAACCATCCAGGAGTGCATTCTTAAGAACTGTAAAATTATTGGCATCACTTTCTTTCACAGCAAGGAGCCTATCCCTACCCTTTCCACTAAATGATAGCCATAGGATAGCAGCCCACTGCCTTTGAGGGACATCCTGTACAACACAGGCCCTCTCAAGTGCAGCAAACCACTTCTTAATGTCATCCCCCTCCTTATAAGGGGGAACTATCTTGTGCAGATTCCTAGAATCATGCTCTTTTGCAGGATGACTATTGGGAATACTGCTGCTGCCACCATGGGTTTCTAAACCCAATTCCTGTCTCTCCTTCTCTACTTCTAAGGACTGTCTATCCAAATCCAGCTGTTGCTTCTTGAGCTTCAGTCTGGTTTGTTCCACTCTCAATCTATTGAGCTCCCTTTCTAACAATCTGTCATCAGGGTGGGTGGGAGGGACATTCCTTGACACAGAAGTGTGGTGAGAATGGACAGAAGGAGACCTGTCCCTTACAGAAGGCACCCTAACAGCTTGGTTAACAGAAACATCACTTCTACTGTGGTGAGAATGAATGCTCTTGCTATGATGTGAGACAACACTATCTGTATGGTGTGACTCAACCTCAGTACCAACTATGCTAGGCTGTCTAGTATTGGGCAGGCTAGGAAGTTTCTTTCCTGAATCTTTTCCTAGGGGAGTCCCTGGATCAGATTGGGAACCATTAGCTACTTTTTCAACAGATGGGGCCCTCGTGGCCTTATCTTGTTCTCTAAGCATGTTAAGCAATAATTCCAAGGAAGGATTCTTCCCTACACTCAAACCTCTTTCTACACAGAGACTCCTTGCTCCTTTCCAGCTAAGGTGGTCATATGCAAGTTTGGACAGATCAACATTTTGGCCTGTGCCAGACATTTTTAGAAAGAGTTTAAGTGATAGAAAAAGAGAAAAAAAGTTTTCAGAACTTTTAGAAAGACAGAAAAAAAACTTTTAAAACTTTTTAGAACTTTTTAGAAAGTTTAGAGGTACTTTTCAGCACTTTAGAAAAGAGGTGAGAAAAGAAATGCAAAACATTTTGGTTAGGTGTACATACACTGAACTTGTTTTGTATATTTTTCTCTCATGAAAAGTACAATGACAAGAGTGGTAAGTAGTCTCAAAGCACTTATCCCACCGCTGCACAACCAATGTAGGAAGCTGGACTGGCTTGTAGTGAGTACCTAGGGGTACTTACACCTTGCACCAGGCCCAGTTATCCCTTATTAGTGTATAGGGTGTCTAGCAGCATAGGCTGATAGATAATGGTAGCTTAGCAGAGCAGCTTAGGCTGAACTAGGAGACGAGTGAAGCTCCTACAGTACCACTAGTGTCATATGCACAATATCATAAGAAAACACAATACACAGATATACTAAAAATAAAGGTACTTTATTTTTCTGACAATATGCCAAAAGTATCTCAGTGAGTACCCTCAGTATGAGGATAGCAAATATACACAAGATATATGTACACAATACCAAAATATGCAGTAATAGTATTAGAAAACAGTGCAAACAATGTATAATTACAATAGGATGCAATGGGGACACATAGGGATAGGGGCAACACAAAACATATACTCCAAAAGTGGAATGCGAACCACGAATGGACCCCAAACCTACGTGACCTTGTAGAGGGTCGCTGGGACTATTAGAAAATAGTAAGGGTTAGAAAAATAGCCCACCCCAAGACCCTGAAAAGTGAGTGTAAAGTGCACTAAAGTTCCCCAAAGGACAAAGAAGTCGTGATAGGGGAATTCTGCAGGAAAGACACAAACCAACAATGCAACAACGATGTATTTCCAGTCGAGGGTACCTGTGAAATAAGGGGACCAAGTCCAAAAGTCACAAGCAAGTCGGAGATGGGCAGATGCCCAGGAAATGCCAGCTGTGGGTGCAAAGAAGCTGCTACTGGACAGTAGAAGCTTAGGTTTCTGCAGAAACGACAAGGGCTAGAGACTTTACCTTTGGAGGACGGATCCCTCACGCCGTGTAGAGTTGTGCAGAAGTGTTTTCCCGCCGAAAGACCGCCAACAAGACTTGCTAGCTGCAAATTCTGCGGTTAGTGTTTTTGGATGCTGCTGTAGCCCAGGAGTGACCAGGATGTTGCCAATTGCGTCAGGGGACAGAGGAGGCGTCGAGCAAGACAAGGAGCCCTCTCAGCAGCAGGCAGCACCCGCAGAAGTGCCAGAAACAGGCACTACGAGGATGCATGAAACGGTGCTCACCCGAAGTTGCACAAAGGAGTCCCACGTCGCCGGAGAACAACTTAGAAGGTCGTGCAATGCAGGTTAGAGTGCCGTGGACCCATGCTGGACTGTGCAAAAAGGATTTCCGCCAAAAGTGCACGGAGGCTGGAGTAGCTGCAAAAGTCGCGGTTCCTAGCAATGCAGTCTGGTGTGGGGAGGCAAGGACTTACCTCCACCAAACTTGGACTGAAGAGTCACTGGACTGTGGGAGTCACTTGGACAGAGTTGCTGGATTCAAGGGACCTCGCTCGTCGTGCTGAGAGGAGACCCAGGGTACCGGTGATGCAGTTCTTTGGTGCCTGCGGTTGCAGGGGGACGATTCCTTCGACCCACAGGAGATTTCTTCGGAGCTTCTAGTGCAGAGAGGAGGCAGACTACCCCCACAGCATGCACCACCAGGAAAACAGTCGATAAGGCAGCAGGATCAGCGTTACAGAGTTGCAGTAGTCGTCTTCGCTACTATGTTGCAGTTTTGCAGGCTTCCAGCGCGGTCAGCAGTCGATTCCTTGGCAGAAGGTGAAGAGAGAGATGCAGAGGAACTCAGATGAGCTCTTGCATTCGTTATCTAAAGAATCCCCAAAGACAGAGACCCTAAATAGCCAGAAAAGAGGGTTTGGCTACTTAGGAGAGAAGATAGGCTAGCAACACCTGAAGGAGCCTATCAGAAGGAGTCTCTGACGTCACCTGCTGGCACTGGCCACTCAGAGCAGTCCAGTGTGCCAGCAGCACCTCTGTTTCCAAGATGGCAGAGGTCTGGAGCACACTGGAGGAGCTCTGGGCACCTCCCAGGAGAGGTACAGGTCAGGGGAGTGGTCACTCCCCTTCCCTTTGTCCAGTTTTGCGCCAGAGCAGGGCTAAGGGGTCCCTGAACCGGTGTAGACTGGCTTATGCAGAAATGGGCACCATGTGTTCCCATGAAAGCATTTCCAGAGGCTGGGGGAGGCTACTCCTCCCCTGCCTTCACACCATTTTCCAAAGGGAGAGGGTGTAACACCCTCTCTCAGAGGAAGTCCTTTGTTCTGCCATCCTGGGCCAGGCCTGGCTGGACCCCAGGAGGGCAGAAGCCTGCCTGAGGGGTTGGCAGCAGCAGCAGCTGCAGTGAAACCCCGGGAAAGGCAGTTTGGCAGTACCAGGGTCTGTGCTACAGACCACTGGGATCATGGGATTGTGCCAACTATGCCAGGATGGCATAGAGGGGGCAATTCCATGATCATAGACATATTACATGGCCATATTCGGAGTTACCATTGTGAAGCTACATATAGGTAGTGACCTATATGTAGTGCACGCGTGTAATGGTGTCCCCGCACTCACAAAGTCCGGGGAATTGGGCCTGAACAATGTGGGGGCACCTTGGCTAGTGCCAGGGTGCCCTCACACTAAGTAACTTAGCACCCAACCTTTACCAGGTAAAGGTTAGACATATAGGTGACTTATAAGTTACTTAAGTGCAGTGTAAAATGGCTGTGAAATAACGTGGACGTTATTTCACTCAGGCTGCAGTGGCAGGCCTGTGTAAGAATTGTCAGAGCTCCCTATGGGTGGCAAAAGAAATGCTGCAGCCCATAGGGATCTCCTGGAACCCCAATACCCTGGGTACCTCAGTACCATCTACTAAGGAATTATAAGGGTGTTCCAGTAAGCCAATGTAAATTGGTAAAATTGGTCACTAGCCTGTTAGTGACAATTTGAAAGAAATGAGAGAGCATAACCACTGAGGTTCTGATTAGCAGAGCCTCAGTGAGACAGTTAGTCATAACACAGGTAACACATTCAGGCACACTTATGAGCACTGGGGCCCTGACTAGCAGGGTCCCAGTGACACATACAACTAAAACAACATATATACAGTGAAAAATGGGGGTAACATGCCAGGCAAGATGGTACTTTCCTACACACCCTTCACACCAAGAGGCCAGGTCACTAGGGTTTCATAGGTTAGGGAAAGATCAACCTCTGCTTACTCCCACGTCACTTATGTCTCAGAGGTGTCCCACACATCCAACCCTGAGGACAACACCCTAGATATGGAACTCAGAAACCTGAGGTTTGAGGAGGCCAGACTGAGGCTGCAACAGCAACAGTTAGCATTAGATAGGGAATCCCTAGCCGTGGAAAGGGAAAGACAGGGGTTGGGGTTAGTTCCTCATGGTGGCAGCAGCATTAACAGTTTCAGAAGTTATGAGGTCAGGGAGGACAGCATGAACTCCAGAAACTTACACAATATTGTTCCCCCATACAAGGTGGGGGATAATATCCAAAAGTGGTTTGCTGCACTTGAGAGGGCCTGTAAGCTTCAAAGGATCCCTCAAAAGCAGTGGGCTGCTATGCTTTGGTTGTACTTCTCTGATAAAGGGAGGGACAGAATCCTAACTGTTAGGGGGATGACTCAGACAATTAAACCATTCTAAATAATGCACTCGTGGATGGTTTTGGGCTCACTGCAGAGCAATACAGAATTAAGTTCAGGGAAACCAAGAAAGAATATTCACAAGATTGGGTTGACTTTGTGGACTGTTCTGTTAGGTAGGTTACATGGCAGTAAAGTGTCTTTTTACCAGGGTCTGTATAATAGAATTTTGAGAGAGAATATACTAAATAGTTGTGTGTCTGATTTGTTACACCAGTACCTAGTGGACTCAGATCTGACCTCTCCCCAAGAATTGGGTAAGAAGGCAGACAAATGGGTCAGAACAAGGTGTTGTGTAGCCATTTTAGGTATAGCTCCATGCACATTATTTTAACATACTAGGCCTGACGCTGTGCACTTTAACCTAGGTATGTTTTATTCGGCTTTGTTTTATTATTGTTACAGTAGCCACTTTTACGGTCTTGTTTTATTTCCTTCTATCTAACTGTTTTTGCCTAGGCTAACACTCTGTTCTCAACAAGACATTCTTGCTCACTCTCTGCTTCTTCCAAGGCTGCAGCAAGATAGGTTGCCGGTGAACATGGTATAAGTTTAGTCTCTGACATTCGTAGAAAAAAACACATCCTTCAGCAGGGACATTTTCTCAGAACGTCAGCTGTTTTATTATAAAACACTTCCCTGTCCCTTACACGTTAGAGGGAGATTCAAGCCAGAGAACCACGACTGCATGCTAATTGCTGAATGCTTTGCTACAGCTGCTTTTGCAGACTTCAGGCCTTTGCTCAAGTATGGGGGATGATGTCTTCCCAGAGGAACTTGAAGGGCAGAATTAGAGCTTAACACGCTGTGCTCTATTATAGCCTAGGCAGGAATTAGTCTATTGACTCTAGTGACAATATGGTAGCATTATTTTTATGTTTTACTCTCCTTGTCACAATTTTAATCTTGTCATGCTGTATCGTCCTGGTTATTGCAGCCCACGCTTTGCTATCTAAGATGCATTAAAATCTTATTGAGATATATACTGCCTCTGTTTGTCATTGTGTATACAAGACTAATGTAACAGAGAGAAACGGATGAGACCTAAGTGACCACGGCTCCCCTGAGAAACCAGTTATGTCATGCGCTCGGCTGAATAATCATTCCTGCCTTTGGGTAAAGATGAGGCACTGCTAGTTAGCCGGAGAAAAACCCGGATCGGAGAGACAGGTGTCGTCTGTAGTGGGTCAGACTCAGTCTCCCACATCGCAGGCGATTCTACTGCTCGAAATCCAGTAGTCTCATTAGGAGTATGAGAGCCTACGCGACAAAGGGTGAGCAGGGGAGTTACACCCTCTCCATTTGGAAACAGGTGTTACAGTGTTGGAGGCTGGACTGGCTTGTAGTGAGTACCAAGGGGTACTTGCACCTTGCACCAGGCCCAGTGATCCCTTATTAGTGTATAGGGTGTCTAGCAGCTTAGGCTGATAGATAATGGTAGCTTAGCAGAGCAGCTTAGGCTGAACTAGGAGACGTGTGAAGCTACTACAGTACCACTTAGTGTCATATTCACAATATCATAAGAAAACACAATACACAGTTATACTAAAAAATAAAGGTACTTTATTTTTATGACAATATGCCAAAGTATTTTAGAGTGTACCCTCAGTGAGAGGATAGGAAATATACACAAGATATATATACACAATAGCAAAAATATGCAGTATAGTCTTAGAAAACAGTGCAAACAATGTATAGTTACAATAGGATGCAATGGGGACACATAGGGATAGGGGCAACACAAACCATATACTCCAAAAGTGGAATGCGAACCACGAATGGACCCCAAACCTATGTGACCTTGTAGAGGGTCGCTGGGACTATTAGAAAATAGTGAGAGTTAGAAAAATAACCCTCCCCAAGACCCTGAAAAGTGAGTGCAAAGTGCACTAAAGTTCCCCTAAGGGCAAAGAAGTTGTGTTAGAGGAATAATGCAGGAAAGACACAAACCAACAATGCAACAACGATGGATTTCCAATCTAGGGTACCTGTGGAACAAGGGGACCAAGTCCAAAAGTCACAAGCAAGTCGGAGATGGACATATGCCCAGGAAATGCCAGCTGTGGGTGCAAAGAAGCTTCTACTGGACAGAAGAAGCTGAGGTTTCTGCAGGAACGGAAAGGGCTAGAGACTTCCTCTTTGGTGGACGGATCCCTCTCGCCGTGGAGAGTCGTGCAAAAGTGTTTTCCCACCGAAAGAACGCCAACAAGCCTTGCTAGCTGCAAATCGTGCGGTTAGCGTTTTTGGACGCTGCTGTGGCCCAGGAGAGACCAGGAGGTCGCAAATTGGACCAGGAGGTAGAGGGGACGTCGAGTAAGACAAAGAGCCCTCTTAGCAGCAGGTAGCACCCAGAGAAGTACCAGAAACAGGCACTACGAGGATGCGTGAAACAGTGCTCACCCGAAGTTACACAAAGGAGTTCCACGTCGCCGGAGAACAACTTAGGAGGTCGTGCAATGCAGGTTAGAGTGCCGTGGACCCAGGCTGGACTGTGCACAAAGGATTTTCGCCGGAAGTGCACGGAGGCCGGAGTAGCTGCAAAAGTCGTGGTTCCCAGCAATGCAGTCTAGCGAGGGGAGGCAAGGACTTACCTCCACCAAACTTGGACTGAAGAGTCACTGGACTGTGGGGGCCACTTGGACAGAGCTGCTGGATTCGAGGGACCTCGCTCGTCGTGCTGAGAGGAGACCCAAGGGACCGGTAATGCAGCTTTTTGGTGCCTGCGGTTGCAGGGGGAAGATTCCGTCGACCCACGGGAGATTTCTTCGGAGCTTCTAGTGCAGAGAGGAGGCAGACTACCCCCACAGCATGCACCACCAGGAAAACAGTCGAGAAGGCGGCAGGATCAGCGTTACAGAGTTGCAGTAGTCGTCTTTGCTACTATGTTGCAGGTTTGCAGGCTTCCAGCGCGGTCAGCAGTCGATTCCTTGGCAGAAGGTGAAGAGAGAGATGCAGGGGAACTCGGATGAGCTCTTGCATTCGTTATCTAAAGTTTCCCCAGAGACAGAGACCCTAAATAGCCAGAAAAGAGGGTTTGGCTACCTAGGAGAGAGGATAGGTAACACCACCTGAAGGAGCCTATCAGAAGGAGTCTCTGACGTCACCTGGTGGCACTGGCCACTCAGAGCAGTCCAGTGTGCCAGCAGCACCTCTGTTTCCAAGATGGCAGAGGTCTGGAGCACACTGGAGGAGCTCTGGACACCTCCCAGGGGAGGTGCAGGTCAGGGGAGTGGTCACTCCCCTTTCCTTTGTCCAGTTTCGCGCCAGAGCAGGGCTAAGGGGTCCCCTGAACCGGTGTAGACTGGCTTATGCAGAATTGGGCACATCTGTGCCCAAGAAAGCATTTCCAGAGGCTGGGGGAGGCTACTCCTCCCCTGCCTTCACACCATTTTCCAAAGGGAGAGGGTGTAACACCCTCTCTCAGAGGAAGTCCTTTGTTCTGCCATCCTGGGCCAGGCCTGGCTGGACCCCAGGAGGGCAGATGCCTGTCTGAGGGGTTGGCAGCAGCAGCAGCTGCAGTGAAACCCCAGGAAAGGTAGTTTGGCAGTACCAGGGTCTGTGCTACAGACCACTGGGATCATGGGATTGTGCCAACTATGCCAGGATGGCATAGAGGGGGCAATTCCATGATCATAGACATGTTACATGGCCATATTCGGAGTTACCATTGTGAAGCTACATATAGGTAGTGACCTATATGTAGTGCACACGTGTAATGGTGTCCCCGCACTCACAAAGTCCGGAGAATTGGCCCTGAACAATGTGGGGGCACCTTGGCTAGTGCCAGAGTGCCCTCACACTAAGTAACTTTGCACCTAACCTTTACCAGGTAAAGGTTAGACATATAGGTGACTTATAAGTTACTTAAGTGCAGTGGTAAATGGCTGTGAAATAACGTGGAAGTTATTTCACTCAGGCTGCAGTGGCAGGCCTGTGTAATAATTGTCAGAGCTCCCTATGGGTGGCAAAAGAAATGCTGCAGCCCATAGGGATCTCCTGGAACCCCAGTAACCTGGGTACCTCAGTACCATATACTAGGGAATTATAAGGGTGTTCCAGTATGCCAATGTGAATTGGTAAAATTGGTCACTAGCCTGTTAGTGACAATTTGTACAGAGAGAGCATAACCACTGAGGTTCTGGTTAGCAGAGCCTCAGTGAGACAGTTAGGCACCACACAGGGAACACATACATATAGGCCACAAACTTATGAGCACTGGGGTCCTGACTAGCAGGGTCCCAGTGACACATAACAAACATACTGAAAACATAGGGTTTTCACTATGAGCACTGGGCCCTGGCTAGCAGGATCACAGTGAGACAGTGAAAACACCCTGACATACACTCACAAACAGGCCAAAAGTGGGGGTAACAAGGCTAGAAAGAGGCTACTTTCTCACATACAGGCATGAGAGGGGTTTCCTCCCAGAGCCTCTGAAGTGCTTTGAAGGACACAGATGGTGCCCTCCTTTCATAATCCAGTCTACACTGGTTCAGGGACCCCAGTCCCTGCTCTGGTGTGAAACTGGACAAAGGAAAGGGGAGTGACCACTCCCCTGTCCACCATCACCCCTGGGGTGGTACCCAGAGCACCTCCAGAGTGTCCCTGGATTCTGTCATCTTGTTTTCAGGATGATCAGGGAACTCTGGGAGCATCTGAGTGGCCAGTGGAGCAGGTGACGTCAGAGATCCCTCCTGATAGGTCCATACCTGGTTAGGTGACCAATCCCCCTCTGAGGGCTACTTAGGGTCTCTCCTGAGGGTGTTTCCTTAGATTCAGTTTTGCAAGATTCCAGCAGGACTCCTCTTCAACCTCTGCTTCACCTTCTACCATCGGATCAACTGCAGAACTGCTCCAGGAACTCTACAACTGCAACAAAGTATCCAAGAAGGCTACTGAAACTCTGTAAGTTCAGCTTCTGCCAGCAACTGCAACAGTTTCCACGTTGTGCACACTCCGAGAACTGCCTGTCTTCATCCTGCACCAGAAGGACTGAAAGAATCTCCTGTGGAGTGACGGAGTCACTTCCCGGCGTCTGCAGGCCCACTCTGCAGTAACGACCGGTATTCTGGGTCTCCTCTCCTGACGATGAGCATGGATCATGGAACACAGGTGGTGGACCGCAGTGACCCAGCCTGTCCAACTGTCCAAACTTGGTGGAGGTAAGAGCTTGCCTTCCCAAGCCAGATAGTACCCCTGTGCACTGGGTGTTTTCCAGCTCCTAGGGCTTCTGTGCGCTTCTCCAAGGAATCCTCCATGGACAACGTAGCCCAAGTCCCCAGCACTCTATCCTGTGATGCTCAGCTCCCTGAGTTGGTCTCCTGTGGCATGGGATGTAGTGCTGCGGTGACAGCGATTTGCAACTCCTTTGTCCCCGTGACCTGGGACTTCTGTGGGTGCTGCCTGGTCTTCTGAGGTCTCTCTGAAGTGGTGAGAGCCCCCTCTGTCTCCTCAGTCCGAGTTTAGACCCTAAGGTCCCTCCTTGGTCCAGGCAGCACCTTTTCCCACCAGACAGGACTTTTTTTTTCGTGAGCCAAGGCTTGTTGGCGGAATCCAATGACGAAAACCAGCCTGCAGCATCTACTCGACGTGGGACTTCTCTTGCACCAAGCAGGATCCCGCAGCTGTCTTCTTTGGTGCATCTCTGACTTTTTCTTCTAACCGGAGAAAATCAACTTTTGCACCTTCATTCAGGTTAGCAGGGGCTCCTGTTACTCCTTGACTTTTCAGCTGTACTTGGACTTAGTCTCCTCTCTCCACAGGTCTTCAGGTCCAGGAAGCCATCGTTGGTGTCTTGCAGTCTTGCTTGGGTTTTGCATACTCCTTCATGACAACTCCTAGTGTGTTCTGAGGAAACTTGCTGAACTTTACTCCTGTTTTCCTGGGCTCTGGGGTGGGGCACTTTACTTCCCTTTGGTGTTTTCTTACAATCCCAGCACCCCTCTACACACTACTGCTGCCTATGGGGGGGAACCGAATCTCGCATTCCACTATTTTAGTATATGATTTGTGTTGCCCCTAGGCCCATTGTAGCCTATGGTGATTTTCACTGTTTGCACTATTTTATGACTGTGTACTTACATGATTTTGGTTACTAGTGTATATTTTATGTGTATTACTTACCTCCTAAGGGAGTACTGTCTCCAAAGTATTTTTGGCCTTGTGTCACTAAGATAAGGTACCTTTATTTTTGGTAACACTGAGTATTGTCTTTCATGTTTGTAAGTACTGTGCGACTACAGTGGTATTGCAAGAGCTTTGCATGTCTCCTAGTTCAGCCTTGGCTGCTCTGCCTACAGCTACCTCTAGCCAGCCTGGCTTCTAGACACTGCCTACATTTCACTAATAAGGGATAACTGGACCTGGTGTAAGGTATAAGTACCTTAGGTACCCACTACAAACCAGGCCAGCCTCCCACATTGGTGGTGCAGTAGTAGGATAAGTACTTGCAATTGCCATATCTCTGACACTGGTGCTTTCCATAAGAAAGTGTACTCTAATACTTAGAGCTATACATAAGTATACCTAGCAGTCTCACTTTCACTTTAAAACTTCTAAAAAGTTAGATAAGTAAGTCTTATTCTTTACTCAACTCTATCCTAACTTTTACTATCACTATGGTGGTCATTACAACCCTGGCGGTCGGTGTTAAAGCGGCGGTAAAACTGCCAACAGGCCGGCGGTAAAAAAAATTAATCACGACCGTGGCGGAAACCGCCAACATAGACAGCCACTTTAACACTCCCACCGCCACGGCGGTACAAACAAACACCGCGGTGGTAACCGCCAACAGACAGGCGGAGGACAATGTACCGCCCACACTATTACAACCCACCAATCCGACACCTTTTCCGGGGCGGATTCACTGTGAACAAAAACACGGCGGAAACAGAACTTCGAAGGGAAAACGCTCACCTCTACACACCCCATGAGGAACCAGGACGCCATGGAAACGGAACTTCAGACACTTCCCAGCCTTTATCTTCCTGCTCCTCTACCAGGAGCACGAACACCAGCGGCGAAGACCACGGTGAGTACTGCACCTACAACACAGGGCGGGGGGGGGAAACAGTGACACACACACGCAGCACGCAACACCCCCACCCTCACCCACTACAACACACACACTAATACATATTGATACATTACAGTTACACCCCCAACCCCCCTGGAAGAATGCAAGGACAAAAGGAAATTAGTCGAATAATTCTGATATATTCAATTACATAAATCAAAAATATTTACAAATATGTACATTTATACTATATACACCAAGAACACAAGTCCAAGAGATTCTACCATCATAGTCCATGGATCACTGGGCCCAAAAGGCATGGGCGAGGCCCACACTCAATACCCGAACAAGACAGAGAGAACACTGCAGGGGCATCAGATAGAAATAAAACAGGCACCTCAGGGGGAAGGGAAGGGGGGGCACCTCAGCCGGTTGAGTGCACGGCGCCAGATCCACGAGGGGGCTCCATGCCCACTGTTCAATCCTGGGGAGTGCAAAGCCACAGTCTCACAAGTCTCTACAGTGGGTGGTTTGCCCACTGTTCAATCCTGGGGAGTGCAAAGCCACAGTCTCTCAAGTCTCTACAGTGGGTGGCTTGCCCACTGTTCAATCCTGGGGAGTGCAAAGCCACAGTCTCTCAAGTCTCTACAGTGGGTGGGTTACCCACTGTTCAATACTGGGGAGTGCAAAGCCACAGTCTCACAAGTCTCTACAGTGGGTGGTTTGCCCACTGTTCAATCCTGGGGAGTGCAAAGCCACAGTCTCTCAAGTCTCTACAGTGGGTGGTTTGCCCACTGTTCAATCCTGGGGAGTGCAAAGCCACAGTCTCTCAAGTCTCTACAGTGGGTGGGTTGCCAACTGTTCAATCCTAGGGAGTGCAAAACCACAGTCTCTCAAGTCTCTACAGTGGGTGGTTTGCCCACTGTTCAATCCTGGGGAGTGCAAAGCCACAGTCTCACAAGTGGATGTAACTCTCCACTGGTTCTGGAGGGGGCTTAGTGCCCAGAGTGCTTCATCCTGCCAAGGACTGAGGTTGTGGATGTAACTCTCCACTGGTTCTGGAGGGGGCAGAATGAGAGCGTACTCACCCCCTTGTTGCTGCTGTGATGCCCTCAAGCGCCCATCCAACTCCAGGTACGCCACCACCAGGATCCTGAACATCAGGGGGGTCATGGTGCGACGGGCACCCCTCCCACGATGAGAGGCCATCCCCAGCTGGACCTCCGCCGTCTTCTTGCTCCAGCGGCGAAAGTCCTCCCATCTTTTCTGGCAGTGGGTGCTCTGTCTGTGGTAGACCCCCAGGGTCCGGACTTCCTTGGCGATGGCACGCCAAATGTCCTTCTTCTGGTGGGCGCTGACCTACAGGAATTGTACAGAGGAGAAAGAGAAGTAATTACCAACTGCACCATCACAGTCATTGGCCCGCATCCCTACCCTTGCCATGACGCACATGCACTCACCGTCATTTCATGCACGCCTCATTCCCACCCCCCTATCTTTCATCCACCCCACTCCACACAGGCATTGCCCATACAGCATGCTCACAGTGTACTTACCTGTTTGTCTGGAGGACTGTAGAGTAGCGTGTACATGGAGAGGACCCCATCCACGAGTTTCTCCAACTCCTCCGTGCTGAAGGCAGGGGCCCTTTCCCCAGACACACGAGCCATTGTCTCTTCCAGACTGAGGTCACAGCAGCACTTGCAGTGTAGGTCCTCTCCTGTCGAAGACCAGGTATCGAGTGATTGAACAGAGAGAAAATGGCGGTCATGTCCGCGTCGGTGCGTACCGTCACCACCGGCGTACATCGTCATTGGCTCCTGGGACCCCTAGGGTCCAATGTTAACCAATGCAGAATTGCGCCGCGGTCTTCGACCGCCTACCGCGACGCTGTACAACGCCAGCGCAGTTACCTCATATCCCATTGTCCCACCTTAGAGGTCAGGCAGCCGCCATTTCAGGGGGCCACATGCCATTATTTTTTACTGCGTCACACATACCTAGGCCTTGCCTAAACACTCATACAGGCAAATTTTGATTTATAAATATTTTCAGAGTAAGCTGTGTTTACGTACCTCAGAGTTGGTTGACTCTCTGCTCACTGTTCTCCTCCATAGGCACCGTCCGCTGAGGAATGTGAGGAGATGGCGGCATCCTCCGGTGTACAGACCGCTGGTGGACCTGTCGACAATGGAAGAGCAACATGTGATCATCACCTACAGGCTTGATCGTGCCACAATCCTAGAACTGTGTGCCCAGTTGGAGCCAGACCTGATGTCAGCTATCCGCCATCCCATAGGAATCCCCCCTCAAGTGCAGGTGCTGTCAGTACTCCATTTCCTAGCGAGTGGGTCTTTTCAAACAACAGTGGCCATAGCATTAGGGATGTCCCAGCCTATGTTTTCCAACATGTTGTCCAGAGTGTTGTCTGCCCTGCTGAAACACATGCAGAGCTACATCGTTTTCCCTCAGGTGGAGGATTTACCTACAGTGAAAGGTGATTTCTATGCTCTGGGACATATCCCCAACATCATAGGTGCCATTGATGGGACACATGTGGCCTTGGTCCCCCCACGCAGGAGTGAACAGGTGTACAGAAACCGGAAGAGTTACCATTCCATGAATGTGCAGACATGGTGTGTTTGGCAGACCAGTACATCTCCCATGTTAATGCAAAATTCCCTGGCTCTGTGCATGATGCTTACATCCTGCGGAATAGCAGCATCCCTTATGTGATGGGGCAACTACAGAGGCACCGGGTGTGGCTATTAGGTGAGAACATGGACCCAAAACAGTGGGAATAGTTGTCTGGGTCTGTGGATGTCCCTATGAGTTAGTGAGTGTCTAACAGTTGTCCCTCGCCATTTGCAGGTGACTCTGGTTACCCCAACCTGTCATGGCTACTGACCCCAGTGAGTAATCCCAGGACAAGGGCAGAGGAACGCTACAATGAGGCCCTTGGGCGGACTAGTAGGATTATAGAGCGGACCTTCGGCCTCCTGAAGGCCAGGTTCCGGTGCCTCCATATGACAGGTGGTTCCCTATTCTACTCACCAAAGAAGGTATGCCAGATCATCGTGGCCTGCTGTATGCTTCACAACTTGGCTTTGCGACGACAGGTGCCTTTTCTGCATGAGGATGGTCCAGATACAACGCCAGCGCAGTTACCTCATATCCCATTGTCCCACCTTAGAGGTCAGGCAGCCGCCATTTCAGGGGGCCACATGGCATTATTTTTGACTGCGTCACACATACCTAGGCCTTGCCTAAACACTCATACAGGCAAATTTCGATTTATAAATATTTTCAGAGTAAGCTGTGTTTACGTACCTCAGAGTTGGTTGACTCTCTGCTCACTGTTCTCCTCCATAGGCACCGTCCGCTGAGGAATGTGAGGAGATGGCGGCATCCTCCGGTGTACAGACCGCTGGTGGACCTGTCGGCAATGGAAGAGCAACATGTGATCATCACCTACAGGCTTGATCGTGCCACAATCCTAGAACTGTGTGCCCAGTTGGAGCCAGACCTGATGTCAGCTATCCGCCATCCCATAGGAATCCCCCCTCAAGTGCAGGTGCTGTCAGTACTCCATTTCCTAGCGAGTGGGTCTTTTCAAACAACAGTGGCCATAGCATTAGGGATGTCCCAGCCTATGTTTTCCAACATGTTGTCCAGAGTGTTGTCTGCCCTGCTGAAACACATGCAGAGCTACATCGTTTTCTCTCAGGTGGAGGATTTGCCTACAGTGAAAGGTGATTTCTATGCTCTGGGACATATCCCCAACATCATAGGTGCCATTGATGGGACACATGTGGCCTTGGTCCCCCCACGCAGGAGTGAACAGGTGTACAGAAACCGGAAGAGTTACCATTCCATGAATGTGCAGACATGGTGTGTTTGGCAGACCAGTACATCTCCCATGTTAATGCAAAATTCCCTGGCTCTGTGCATGATGCTTACATCCTGCGGAATAGCAGCATCCCTTATGTGATGGGGCAACTACAGAGGCACCGGGTGTGGCTATTAGGTGAGAACATGGACCCAAAACAGTGGGAATAGTTGTCTGGGTCTGTGGATGTCCCTATGAGTTAGTGAGTGTCTAACAGTTGTCCCTCGCCATTTGCAGGTGACTCTGGTTACCCCAACCTGTCATGGCTACTGACCCCAGTGAGTAATCCCAGGACAAGGGCAGAGGAACGCTACAATGAGGCCCTTGGGCGGACTAGTAGGATTATAGAGCGGACCTTCGGCCTCCTGAAGGCCAGGTTCCGGTGCCTCCATATGACAGGTGGTTCCCTATTCTACTCACCAAAGAAGGTATGCCAGATCATCGTGGCCTGCTGTATGCTTCACAACTTGGCTTTGCGACGACAGGTGCCTTTTCTGCATGAGGATGGTCCAGATACAACGCCAGCGCAGTTACCTCATATCCCATTGTCCCACCTTAGAGGTCAGGCAGCCGCCATTTCAGGGGGCCACATGGCATTATTTTTGACTGCGTCACACATACCTAGGCCTTGCCTAAACACTCATACAGGCAAATTTCGATTTATAAATATTTTCAGAGTAAGCTGTGTTTACGTACCTCAGAGTTGGTTGACTCTCTGCTCACTGTTCTCCTCCATAGGCACCGTCCGCTGAGGAATGTGAGGAGATGGCGGCATCCTCCGGTGTACAGACCGCTGGTGGACCTGTCGGCAATGGAAGAGCAACATGTGATCATCACCTACAGGCTTGATCGTGCCACAATCCTAGAACTGTGTGCCCAGTTGGAGCCAGACCTGATGTCAGCTATCCGCCATCCCATAGGAATCCCCCCTCAAGTGCAGGTGCTGTCAGTACTCCATTTCCTAGCGAGTGGGTCTTTTCAAACAACAGTGGCCATAGCATTAGGGATGTCCCAGCCTATGTTTTCCAACATGTTGTCCAGAGTGTTGTCTGCCCTGCTGAAACACATGCAGAGCTACATCGTTTTCTCTCAGGTGGAGGATTTGCCTACAGTGAAAGGTGATTTCTATGCTCTGGGACATATCCCCAACATCATAGGTGCCATTGATGGGACACATGTGGCCTTGGTCCCCCCACGCAGGAGTGAACAGGTGTACAGAAACCGGAAGAGTTACCATTCCATGAATGTGCAGACATGGTGTGTTTGGCAGACCAGTACATCTCCCATGTTAATGCAAAATTCCCTGGCTCTGTGCATGATGCTTACATCCTGCGGAATAGCAGCATCCCTTATGTGATGGGGCAACTACAGAGGCACCGGGTGTGGCTATTAGGTGAGAACATGGACCCAAAACAGTGGGAATAGTTGTCTGGGTCTGTGGATGTCCCTATGAGTTAGTGAGTGTCTAACAGTTGTCCCTCGCCATTTGCAGGTGACTCTGGTTACCCCAACCTGTCATGGCTACTGACCCCAGTGAGTAATCCCAGGACAAGGGCAGAGGAACGCTACAATGAGGCCCTTGGGCGGACTAGTAGGATTATAGAGCGGACCTTCGGCCTCCTGAAGGCCAGGTTCCGGTGCCTCCATATGACAGGTGGTTCCCTATTCTACTCACCAAAGAAGGTATGCCAGATCATCGTGGCCTGCTGTATGCTTCACAACTTGGCTTTGCGACGACAGGTGCCTTTTCTGCATGAGTATGGTCCAGATACAACGCCAGCGCAGTTACCTCATATCCCATTGTCCCACCTTAGAGGTCAGGCAGCCGCCATTTCAGGGGGCCACATGGCATTATTTTTGACTGCGTCACACATACCTAGGCCTTGCCTAAACACTCATACAGGCAAATTTCGATTTATAAATATTTTCAGAGTAAGCTGTGTTTACGTACCTCAGAGTTGGTTGACTCTCTGCTCACTGTTCTCCTCCATAGGCACCGTCCGCTGAGGAATGTGAGGAGATGGCGGCATCCTCCGGTGTACAGACCGCTGGTGGACCTGTCGACAATGGAAGAGCAACATGTGATCATCACCTACAGGCTTGATCGTGCCACAATCCTAGAACTGTGTGCCCAGTTGGAGCCAGACCTGATGTCAGCTATCCGCCATCCCATAGGAATCCCCCCTTAAGTGCAGGTGCTGTCAGTACTCCATTTCCTAGCGAGTGGGTCTTTTCAAACAACAGTGGCCATAGCATTAGGGATGTCCCAGCCTATGTTTTCCAACATGTTGTCCAGAGTGTTGTCTGCCCTGCTGAAACACATGCAGAGCTACATCGTTTTCCCTCAGGTGGAGGATTTGCCTACAGTGAAAGGTGATTTCTATGCCCTGGGACATATCCCCAACATCATAGGTGCCATTGATGGGACACATGTGGCCTTGGTCCCCCCACGCAGGAGTGAACAGGTGTACAGAAACCGGAAGAGTTACTATTCCATGAATGTGCAGACATGGTGTGTTTGGCAGACCAGTACATCTCCCATGTTAATGCAAAATTCCCTGGCTCTGTGCATGATGCTTACATCCTGCGGAATAGCAGCATCCCTTATGTGATGGGGCAACTACAGAGGCACCGGGTGTGGCTATTAGGTGAGCACATGGACCCAAAACAGTGGGAATAGTTGGCTGGGTCTGTGGATGTCCCTATGAGTTAGTGAGTGTCTAACAGTTGTCCCTCGCCATTTGCAGGTGACTCTGGTTACCCCAACCTGTCATGGCTGCTGACCCCAGTGAGTAATCCCAGGACAAGGGCAGAGGAACGCTACAATGAGGCCCTTGGGCGGACTAGTAGGATTATAGAGCGGACCTTCGGCCTCCTGAAGGCCAGGTTCCGGTGCCTCCATATGACAGGTGGTTCCCTATTCTACTCACCAAAGAAGGTATGCCAGATCATCGTGGCCTGCTGTATGCTTCACAACTTGGCTTTGCGACGACAGGTGCCTTTTCTGCACGAGGATGGTCCAGATGGTAGTGTTGTGTCAGCTGTGGAGCCTGTGGACAGTGAAGACGAGGAAGCAGAAGAAGAGGACATCGACAACAGGAACACAGTGATCCTGCAATACTTCCAGTGAGACACAGGTAAGAAGACAACAATGCCTGCTACATCTACTTTAAATCTACTACCTCTCTACTGTCTGTCATTTTCACCCAGTGCATGGTCACTGAGTTGTCACTTTCCCTTACGATTTCACAGATGTGGGTCCCACTGTGTGATATCTGCTTTGTTTCCTCATGGACTAGAGCTGTGTGACATAGGTATGTTGACGTTACATTTGAAAGAGCATTTTGCCACTGTAATTGCTAATACACTATTTCGAAATCACAGACAGACTCCAGATTATTTTGTGCTTTAAGGGTGTTTATTTAAGTGCTCAATATTGGAGGGGGTTGTAAAATGGTGAGGGGTGATGGTTGAGGAATGTCCATGGCAGGGTCCAGTCTATTAGTCTCACAGGTGCATTGTCCAAAGGGGCATAGGAAGTAGACCTGGGACAGTTTAAGGATGGACAGGGTGACAAGGTGGGACAAATGGATTACAATCAGGGCGGTATCATTTCTTGGCGGGGGTCTTGGCATCATTCTCTGTCTTTGTCCTGGATCTCAGGGACCGTTTCCAGGGTGGTTCTCCCTCTGCAGGGGGTGGGGTGCTGGTGTGGTGATCCTGTGGCAGTGCCTCCTGTCCACTAGCGCCGGTGGGTGTATGGGTATGTGCAGTTGCCATGCTTTGGTGATGGGTGTCCATGCTTTGGTGTTGCGTGCAGGGCTTGGGTTTGGGATGTGTGGTTTGTGATATTGGGACATGTGTGAGGAGTTGGAGTGATGGGGTGAGGGCGAGGGTGGGGATATGTGATGGCATGCAGGTAGGGTGGGGGATGTAATAGTTAAGATTTGACTTACCAGAGTCCATTCCTCCAGCTACTCCTGCGAGGCCCTCAGGATGCAGTATAGCCAAGACCTGCTCCTCCCATGTTGTTAGTTGTGGGGGAGGAGGTGGGGGTCCGCCGCCAGTCCTCTGTACCGCGATGTGGTGTCTTGAGACCTCGGAACGCACCTTCCCCTGTAGGTCGTTCCACCTCTTCCTGATGTCATCCCTAGTTCTTGGATGCTGTCCCACTGCGTTGACCCTGTCCACGATTCTGCGCCATAGCTCCATCTTCCTAGCTATGGAGGTGTGCTGCACCTGTGATCCGAATAGCTGTGGCTCTACACGGATGATTTCCTCCACCATGACCCTGAGCTCCTCCTCAGGGAACCTGGGGTGTCTTTGCGGGGCCATGGGGTGGTGTGTGTGATGTGTGGGGTGGTGTGTGTTTTGATGTGTGAGGTGATATTTAGAGGTGTGTTGTGTGAGGTGCGTGGATGTTATGTGAGTGATAGTGTGAGTGCCTGTGGATGCTACTGTTGTTTCTGGTGGTGTCTCTCTCTGGCCTTCAGTCGCAATTGTGGTCTTAGGGGTTTGTGGGTGATGTGGGTGTGTGTTTTATATTGTATTGGATGTGTGGGAGTGGTTTGTGTATGTGTCTCAGGTGTGTATATTTTGAATTGTCCAATGTGGATGTGTTTTGTAAAAGTGTGTGTATTTTGAGCGCGGCGGTGTGTACCGCCAATGGAATACCGCGGTTGAAAGACCGCTGCGTGGATTCGTGGGTCGTGATAGTGTGGGCGTATTCCTATTGGTGTGATGGTGGAGGTTTTGTTATCGCCAGTTCATCACTGACCTTTGGTGTGGCGGACTTGTGTGGGTATCTAAATTTTGGCGGATTCCGGGCTTTGGGTCATAATGACCGTGGCGGAATTCCACGGCTGCGGCGGTGTGTTGGCGGTCTTCTGCACGGCTGTAAGCGGCTTTTACCGCCATTGTTGTAATAAGGGCCTATGTCTTCTATTGAGGCCACCCCTAGGGTTATCAAGACAACCTTTGAGAACCTTAACTTTAAAAGTCTGAGGGGACTGTGCTTGGAAAGAAGCTTAGGGATTGGGAAGAAACCCAATAAGGATTTCCTCTTAAATCTTCTCTTGCAAGATGATCAGGAGCATTCTGATAGTCATGTAGAACCAGAAAGGGAGGTTGACCATGTAGATTCAGGAGAGGGTCCAGAAGATCCCGGAGAGGGTCTTTCCACTGATCTTTTCACTAACAAACCTCCTGGTGTAGTTGGTAGTGGGAAGGGGTCACACACAGGTAGGGCACCCTTCACACCTAGAGGCCAGGTCACTAGGGTTACATAAGTTAGGGAAAGGTCAACCTCTGCTCACTCCCATGTCACTTCTGTCTCAGAGGTGTCCCACACATCCAACCCTGAGGACAACACCCTAGATAGAAAACTCAGAAAGCTGAGGTTTGAGGAGGCCAGACTGAAGCTGCAACAGCAACAGTTGGCCTTAGATAGGGAATCCCTAGCTGTGGAAAGGAAAAGACAGGGATTGGGGTTAGTTCCGCGTGGTGGCAGCAGCATTAACAGTTTCAGAAGTTATGAGGTCAGCGAGGACAGCATTAACTTCAGAAACATACACAAGATTGTTCCCCCATACAAGGTGGGGAATGATTTCTAAAAGTGGTTTGCTGCACTTGAGAGAGCCTTTAGGGTTCAAAGGGTCCCTCAAAAGCAGTGGGCTGCTATGCTTTGGTTGTCCTTTTCTGATAAAGGGAGGGACAGACTCCTAACTGTTAGGGAGGAGGAACACAGACAATTACAACATTCTCTAAAATGCACTCATTGATGGTTTTGGGCTCACCACAGAGCAATACAGAATTCAGTTCAGGGAAACCAAGAAAGAATCTTCACAAGATTGGGATGACTTTGTGGACTGTTCTCTCAAGACTTTAGAAGGTTGGTTACATGGCAGTAAAGTGTCTGATTACCAGGGTCTGTATAATCTGATTTTGAGAGCGCATACACTGAATAGTTGTGTGTCTGATTTGTTACACCAGTACCTAGTGGACTCAGATCTAACTTCTCCCCAAGAATTCGGTAAGAAGGCAGACAAATGGGTCAGAACAGGGGTGAGCAGAAAAGCACATACAGGGGGTGACAAAGGAAAGAAAAAAGATGGTGAAAAATCTCAGGAGAAGCATGGGGATAAAAATAAACTTAAAGATCCTTCTTCAGGTCCACAACACTCCTCTGGGGGTGAGGATAAATCATCTTCCTCTTATTCACACTCTACACACAATACAAAGCCTTGGTGCTACGTGTGCAGAGGTAAAGGCAATATGCCAGGGGATAAGTCCTGCCCAGGTAAAGCACATGAGCCTACCACCACAAATACATCCACTTCAAACTCTAGTGCCCCTAGCAGTAGTAGTAATAGTGGTGGGACTACTGCCAATAGTCAAACAAAAGGTGTAGTTGGATTCACTTTTGGGTCCATTATAGAAACTGGAGTAGGTGTAGAAACCCCCAAGACAGTTTCTGTCACACTTGGTGGCATTAGCCTGCCACCTGGGCTGCTTGTCCCATTATCATGGTCAAGTACAAGCCGTCAATTCTGATAAATGGTGTTGAGGCCCAGGCCTACAGGGACACAGGTGCCAGTATCACTTTGGTGAATGAAAAACTGGTGTCACCTGCACAACAACTCCTTGGACAGAAGTACCAGGTTACTGATGTTAATAACTTCACTCAGTCTCTCCCCTTAGCTGTAGTGCAACTTAGTGGGGGTGGAGTCACTTTTAGCCTGTTTGTGAGTGTGTGTCAGTGTGTTTTTACTGTGTCACTGGGATCCTGCTAGCCAGGGTCCCAGTGCTCATAGATAAAAACCTATATGTCAGTGTGTTTCACCTGTCTCACTGGGATCCTGCTATCCAGGACCCCAGTGCTCATAGTTTGTGGCCTAATGTGTATGCCTTTGTATTGGCTAATTGTGTCACTGAGGCTCTGCTAACTAGAACCTCAGTGCTTATGCTCTCTCTGCTTTCAACTTTGTCACTGTAGGCCAGTGACTTCATTTCCCAATTTCAATTGGCATACTGGTCGCCCCTTATAAGTCCCTAGTATATGGTACCTAGGTACCCAGGGCATTGGGGTTCCAGGAGATCCATAGGGGCTGCAGCATTTCTTTTGCCACCCATTGGGAGCTCAGACAAACCCTTACACAGAATTGCCATTGCAGCCTGCGTGAAATAGTGCACACGTTATTTCACAGCCATTTTCACTGCACTTAAGTAACTTATAAGTCACCTAGATGTCTAACCTTACCCTTGCTCAAGGTTAGGTGCAAAGTTACTAAGTGTGAGGGCACCCTTTCACTAGCAAAGGTGCCCCCACATAGTTCAGGGCCATTTCCCCGGACTTTGTGAGTGCGGGGACACCATTACAGGTGTGCACTACCTATAGGTCAATACCTATATGTAGCTTCACAATGGTAACTCCGAATATGGCCATGTAACATGTCTAAGATCATGGAATTATCCCCCCCAGTCCAAATCTGGTATTGGAGAGCCAATTCCATGCATCCTGGGGGCTCCACCATGGACCCCCAGTACTGCCAAACCAGCTCTCTGAGGCTTGCACTGCAGCTACAACCGCTGCCACCTCACAGACAGGGTTCTGCCCTCCTGGGGTCTGGGCCGCCCAGTCCCAGGAAGGCAGAACAAAGCATTTCCTCTAAGAGCAGGGTGTTACAACCTCTGCCTTTGGAAATAGGTGTTACAGTCTGGGGAGGGGTAGCCTCCCCCAGCCTCTGGAAATGCTTTGAAGGTCCCCTTCTCCCCTGCTCTGGTGGGAAACTGGACAAAGGAAAGGCGAGTGACCACTCCCCTGTCCATCACCACCCCAGGGTTGGTGCCCAGAGCTCCTCCAGTGTGTCCCAGACTTCAGCCATCTTGTTTTGCAAGGTGTTGGGGCACTCTGGAGAGCTCTGAGTGGCCAGTGGCAGCAGGTGACATCAGAGACCCCTCCTGATAGGTCCATACCTGATAAGGTAGCCAATCCCCTTCTCAGGCCTATTTAGGGTCTCTCTTGTAGGTTCTCTTCAGATTCTGCTTGCAAGGTTCCTTCAGGAATCCTCTGCAACAACTTAAGACTCTTCTGACCTCGGATCAACTGCAGCCTGCTCTAAGAAACGCTGTAACTGCAAGAAAGTGTCTACAAGAGACACTTTTCTTCAGCAACCTCAGCTTCAAGTCAGCAACTGCAACAGTTTCCATGGTGTGCATGCTCTGGGGACTCCCTGTCCTCATCCTGCACAAGAAGGACCGAAGAAATTTCCCGTGGAGTGACGGAGTCACTCCCCTGCTCCAAGCAGGCACCTTCCAAGGTGACGACCGGTGCTCTGGGACTCCTCTCATGGCAACAAGCATACTTCTAAGGACACAGAGGGGGGACATCATTGACATAGACTGTCCTGAGGTCCTGCTGATGCAATTTGGAGTAGGTAAGATCTTGCCTTCCCCAAGAACAATGGTACCCCTGTGTATTCTGTCTTCTTTGCCTCCTGAGGCCTCTGTGCACTCTTTGCAAAATTCCTTTGTGCACAGCCTTGCCCATGTCCCAAGCACTCCACCCTGTGATGCTCAACTCGCTGAGCTGTTCTCCAGCGGTGTGGGACCTTCTTTTGTTGTGCTGCATCAACTGATTTTTGCACCTTTTTTTAACCCAGACCATGTGGCTTCTGGGGATGCTGGCTGGCATCCTGAGGGCTCTCTAAAGTGCTGAGAGCCCCCCCACCCTTCTTCCTCACACAGAGTTGAGGCCCCCAGGTCCCTCCTGGGTCCATCCAGCGCCATTTTGATGAAAAACGCACTTTTGTCGTACCCAAGACTTGTTGGTGCCTTCCAACATGAAATCTCAACTGCAACGATCTTCACGCCGTGGGACATCTTTTTCATTATGCAGGAACCTGCTGGCATCTTCCTAGGGTGCATTTCTGCAGTCTTCTACTAACTGGGGACTCTTCTTTTGCACCCACTTCTGGGTTGGCAGGGGCTCCTGACATTCCTGGAACTTCTTTCTACTTCTGGACCTGGTCCCCTTCCTTTGCAGGTCTTCAGGTCCAATAACCCAGCAGTTGTTCTTTGCAGACTTGGTTAGCTGCTGCAAAATCCCCAAAACGAGGTGTAATGTGTCCTAAGGAAACTTGCAGTATTTTATTCCTGCTTTTCTGGGCTATGGGGTGAGGTAATTTACTTACCTTTACTGTATTCTTACTCTCCCAGCGATTCTGCACACACTACACTTGTTTAGTGGGGAATTCGTGATTCACATTCCACTTTTTAAGTATATGTTTTGTGTTGCCCCTAGACCTATTTTCTCCCATTGCATTCTATAGGATTTCCTACTGTGTGCATTGTTCTATGACTATTTACTTGTCTAATTTTGGTGTCTATTGTATATATTGTGTATAATATTTACCTCCAGAAGGAGTATTGTCTCTAAGATATTTTTGGTAATGTGTCACCCAAATAAATACCTTTATTTTTGGTAACACTGAGTATTGTCTTTACTTGTGCATAAGTACTGTGTAACTATAAGTGGTATGGCATGAGCTTTGCATGGCTCCTTGTTCAGCCTAAGCTGCTCTGCTATAGCTACCTCTATCAGCCTAAGCTGCTAGAACACCACTACATTCGCTAACAAGGGATAACTGTACCTGGTGTAAGGTGTAACTGCCCAAGGTACCCACTACAAACCAGGCCAGCCTCCTACAGGTATCACCTAGCTTACCTGTAGACTGTATCTTAGGTAATGACCTAGAGGCCTCAGGTTGGGCTGAGGTAGAGTGTAGGGTCCATGCACCCATGCTGGGTATCCCTGAGGAATTGCTTCCTCTCATTCCCAGTGAAATGAAAAAGCAAAGAAGAGAAGGAGCCCTGAAGCCACTGGATCCTCCTCACCCCACATGTATAAAGGGTATCAAAGTATCCATTCCCCACCCTACCACTAAGGATACCATTCTTGTGGTGGGAGAAACCTCTCCTGGGTTGGAACCAGTACCAAAAGAGCCCACAGCTGCCACAGGTGATCTCCCAGAGGCAAAAGTCCCTCTCTGTGGAACAGTAAACCAGATGGGGAAAACTGCACTGTTTACTGTTTTAGTAAATTTGGAGCAACCCTCCAGTCCTTCCAGAGAAACTTTAGTGCAGCAGCCCTGCACTACCTCCAAACACAAAGGGCAGCAGCCCTGTCCTTGTCTGGAGCCTATAGGACAGCAGCCCTGTTCTCTCTTTCAGCCATTTGGACAAATGTTTTGCCTGGCTGTGGCCTTGCTGAGACAGCATCCCTCTCTAGCATTCTCATCCTTAGGACAGCAGCCCTGTCTTGACATAGGATCAGTGGAACAGTCCCACTGCCCACCTTTAAACCTTACAAATAGAGAATCTGAGAATATGCACTTGCACTGTTTTCTAGGTAAAAATCTCCAAACAGGTTGGTTTACATCCCCACAGGGAAGTAACCATACAGTGGATGATAAAGGAAGTAACCACTCTATTGCAGATCTACTCTCCACTTATCACCACTGAGACAAAGTCTCAACTGGCCAAGGTTATCCTTATTGTCCTTCGTTTGGGGGGGGGGATTATGTGAGAAAGTAGTCTATTTCTAGCACAGTTACCCCCATTTTTGGCCTGTTTGTCAGTGTGTTTTTACTGTCTCACTGGGATCCTGCTAGTCAGGCACCCAGTGCTCATAGTTTGTGGTCTACATGTCAGTATGTTTCACTGTTTTGTCAGCATGCTTGACTGTGTCATTGGAGTCCTGCTAACCAGAACTCCAGTGCTTATGCTCTCTATGATTCCAAATTTGTACTTACATACTGGTAACCCAGTATTCCACTCTAAATTGGCATACTGGACCCCCCCTTAAAAGTCCTTAGTATGTGGTACATAGGTACCCAGGACATTGGGGTTCCAGGAGATTCTTATGGACTGTAGAATTTCTTCTGCTACCAATAAGGAGCTCATACAAACACTTCTTCAAGACTGCCATTGCAGCCTTACTGAAATAGTGTAAGCACTATTTCACAGCCATTTTCACTGCATCAGGTCACTTATAAGTTACGTATATATCTAACCTTCACACCCCACACCCTGAAGGCTGGATGAATAGTACCTGTGTTTGAGGGCACCCCTGCACTAGCAGAGGTGCCCCCAGGTCATCCAGGCCCATTTACCCAGACTTCGTGAGTGCGAGGACACCATCATAAGTGTGCACTACATATTGGTCAATACATATATGTATCTTTACAATGGTAACTCTGAATATGGCCATGTGAGGTGTCTAGGAACTGGAAATTGTACCCCAATCTGATTCTAGTATTTGGGGGGGGGGGCAATTGCATGCACACTTGGGGCTCCACCATGGACCCCCAGTACTGCCATACCAGTCTTTTGAGGTTTTCACTGCAGCCCCAGCTGCTGCCACCTCACTGACAGGCTTCTGCCCTCCTGGGGCTTGAGCAACTCACTCCCAGGAAGGCAGAACAATACATTTCCTTTAGGAGTGGGGTGTTACACCCTCTCCTTTTGGAAATAGGTGTTATAGGCATGGGAGGGGTTTCCTCCCAGAGCCTCTGAAAGTGCTTTGAAGGGCACAGGTGGCCACCTCCTTGCACAATCCAGTCTACACTGGTTCAGGGACCCCCAGTCCCTACTTTGGCACGAAACTGAACCAAGGAAAGGAAAGTGACAACTCTCCTGTCCATCACCACCCCAGGGGTGTCCCTGGGTTCTGCCATCTTGTTTTCAGGATGGTCAGAGAACTCTAGGAGCGTCTGAGTGGCCAGTGCCAGCAGGTGACATCCTAGACCCCTCCTGATAGGTTTATACCTGGTTAGGTGACCAATCCCCCTCTATGGGCTACTTAGGCTCTCTCCTGTGGGTGTTTCCTCAGATTTGGTTTTGCAAGATTCCAGCAGGACTCCTCTGCAACATCTGCTTCACCTTCTACCATCGGATCAACCGCAGAACTGCTCCAAGAACTCTACAACTGCAACAAAGTATCTAAGAAGGCTACTGCAACTCTGTAACTTCAGCTCCTGCCAGCAACTGCAACAGTTTCCAATAGTGCACAGTCCGAGGACTGCCTGTCTTCATCCTACACCAGAAGGACCGAAGGAATCTCCCACGGAGGGTCGGAATCACTTTTCTGCTCCTGCAGGCACCTTCCAAGATGACAACCAATTCTCTGGGACTCCTCTTCTGACGACGAGCATGCTCCCTGGAACACATGGGGTGGACCCATCTGACCCAGACTGTCCTAAGGTCCAGCTGTCCAAATTTGGCATAGGTAACAGCTTGCCTTCCCGGTTTGCGACACTGCGTCATCTCTAGCTCCTTGGGCTTCTGTGCACTTCTTCCAAAAATCCTTCCTGCACAGTCGAGCCCAGGTCCCCAGCACTCCATCCTGCGATGCACAACTTGCTGAGTTGTTCTCCGGTCGTGTGGGACCTTCTTTTGTTGTGCTGCATCAACCGCAAATTGCACCTTCTTTGTCCCCTGTGTCCTGGGACTCCCGTGGGTGCTGCCTGGTCATCTGTGTGCTCTCTCTACTGTTAGGAGCCCCCTCTGCCTACTCCATCCGAGTTGAGGCCCCCAGGTCCCTCCTGGGTCCAGACAGCGCCATTTTAATGCAAAACGCAACCTTGATTGAACCAAGCTTGTTGGATGAATCCAGTGCCGCAAACAGCCTGCATCCAACATCTCGACGTGGGACATCTCCTGCACCATGCAGGAACCCACAGCCATCTTCTTTGGTGCTCTTCTGCAGACTTATTCTAACCAGAGAATCCTCTTTTGCACCATCTTCTAGGTTGGCAGGGGCTCCTCTCCTTCCTGGAATTTTCTACGTCTTCTGGACTTGGTCTCCTCTCTTCACAGGTCTTCAGGTCCAGGAATACACCATTTGTTGCTTGCAGTCTTGCTTGGTTCTTGCAATAACTCTTATCACAACTTGTAGTGTGTCCTGAGGAAACTTGCAGTACTTTACTCCTACTTTCCTGGGCTCTGGGGTCGGGTATTTTACTTACCTTTGGTGTTTTCTCACACTCCCAGCACCCCTCTATACACTGCACTTGCCTGGGGGGAATTCGTGATTCGCATTCCACTTTATTAGTATATGGTTTGTGTTGCCCCTAGGCCCAATGTATTCTATTGTATTCTCTACTGTTTGCACTACTCTATGACTATTTACTTACCTGATTTTGGTCTCTAGTGTATATATTGTGTATAATACTTACCTTCAGAAGGAGTATTGCCTCTATATATTTTTGGCCTTGTGTCACTTATATAAAGTACCTTTATTCTTAGTAACACTGAGTATTGTCTTTTATTGTGAATAAATACTGTGTAACTATAGTGGTATTGCAGGAGCTTTCCATGTCTCCTAGTTCAGCCATAGCTGCTCTGCTACAGCTACCTCTAGACAGCCTAAGCTGCTAGAACACTGACCACATTTCACGAATAAGGGATAACTGGACCTGGTATGAGGTGTAAGTACCTAGGGTACCCACTACAAACCAGGCCAGCCTCCTACAGATATTGGTCAGGAAATGCTATTGTGGGTGACATGGTATCCATGCAGATATATCTACCCACCTCATACATGGGGCCTAAGAGGCACAGCATTTGGTCTAACACAGCCCTATTTGTAGTCAGCTGGAAAGAGCACTACATGCATTGCTCATCAGCTTACATTAGGTAGTGTGATGAAGGTCTTCTTCATAGCCCCGGTTTGACTACTATTAAAAAACATGGCATTAGGCATACAGGTGGCTAAGCATGTGTAATGGCGCAAATAGGTGATCGTACTTGACAGCTTAAGGGTATTTGATGTGGTAAATCAAAGTGCCTCTCTAATATGGGCAAAGCATTTTGGGGGCCATGAAAAAGATTTCTTGACAGGCATGCAGTGGCTGACAAACTGTATCTATATAATGTGGAGAAACTGGGCAAAGCATGGGGCATTCATTGTCTTACCAAGAATTATGGTAGGGTTCACATTGGAGCCATTGCCAGTTGCCTCAATTCCAAGTACTGGAAGCTACCTTCTGTGGCACCACCTACTCCACTTCCTCTCATTAATTAAACCCAGTTAGTATTTGTGATCCATCCCGAGCATGCATACAATAGTTTGTTGATGAATAGCATGACCAAGTCACAATTCATGACTGGTCCAAGGGTCCAATTTAAAGGTTTGTAGAGGGAGTAATCTCCATTAGCCTGGAGGAGGACTTAATGTCCGTCTGGTCAAGACTATTCTGCCTAATAAATTTGAAAATGACCATCAAGCCAGATATCATTCCGAAAACATTGCCAGGAACCGCCTTTGCAGCAGTTCCTGTTAATGCTGTTCACAGTTGGTGCATGGCTCCATCAACACAACGGAGCTATGCACCAAACTGTTTTCTTTATTATTTTCAAACAGAAACTCCAGAATCAGGAGTTTCTGTTTGAAAAAGAAAAAGAAAATCCTCATCCCCATGGGAGTCCTCTCCTGTGGTGAGGTGAGGTGAGAATTTTGCCTTTTTTTACAGTACCTCACGGCTGGGGTTTTGCTGGCGGTAAGGGGCAGTGAAAACAAGACCTCTAATTCCACCCATCCAAATTAGGTGGTCTCAGGTCTGTAAAGTAGTGCTCTGGAAGTTTTGTGGAGGCAGCAGAGCCTGTTCTTTAGTATTCCAAAGGCCAGTTCGATGATGGACTGTGTTGTCTTATGTGCCTGCCTTTAATTTCTGGTTCTTGGTGTCGAGAGTGATGTCAGTGTCTAAGGACGCAAGACATATGCTCTGTCTCCTTACAGACCATGAGAAGGATAAACCATTAGGTCACATTACACAAACAGTTCTGGTTACTGTATGCATTGAGTTAGCAGTTCTCTTACTAAGTAATAAACCATTGCCTAATTCATCCTGAGACAGCCGGTTATGTAGTCCACTGTGGCAGAACATGAAGGAGTCATGGTGCTGTCTGGGAATCTGCATAAAAGGTTATGCTTGATTCATCACACGCTACCTGTACATTATGCAAGTTGGTGCTTTTCACCTTTCTATATATGAATTCATTTGCACTCGGAGGCATATGGCAATGCATGTGCCATCAACATAGCCAATTACATTTGGAAACTGTGATACCCTGTAAATCATTACTTTGGTCTGTTGCTAATATTGGTGCATATTTGGTAAACATAGCTATTTGTTTACTTTGCTAACCATGAAGTCCAAACAACTGTGATAAAACCTGGAAAATGCACTTTGTGACACTCCTCCGGCCACTGCTATGACTTCCTGATGACTGCCTGAAGCCAAAAGGGGTAGCCAACACTACACCTGCACATGTAGTGAGATTGCATTGCCTATGACTGTTGGGGTCAGTAGCTGAGGTTGTGACTTAGTAATTAATTCCAAAATTACCTCACTACTCAGGCTGTAGGTCTAATATATCTCCTCTGCAGTCTGTTCAAAACAACCAGTCAAATTCATCATCCTCCTCTCCAAGGCATACAGAGACACCATTCTGAATGGGCCAGATGCATTTTGGGTGATTTCTTTTAGTTTGCACATGGTTACCACCAGATGTACATTGATGGTAAGTGCATTTCTTAAGTAGCCATTTTGTGACTAGTTGCAATTAGAAAATTCTTTTTACATAGTGTTAGTGATTCTATCTTTGGAAATCCCTATTTGGGATTTCTTATTTAGCAATTTAAAAATGCAATTTCTACTAGATAGAAATCGCATTTTGCACCACCACAAATGCCTTTCGTATGTACCAAAAAGGCATATTGCATTTCCTAATGGCCCAAAATAACAATTTGCACCATTAGGAAATGAAAAATGCCTTGGTACTTATGTTCCTGAGTCACTAGCCCCCAAGTACCTCAGGGTAGGCACTTAAGGCTAGATGTATCAAAGTTCTTTGCATTCGCAAATGGTGCAAATCACAAAATTCGACCGTTTGCGAATGCAAACATGCCTTTCAAGATTTATGAAAGGCAGCCACAGTGCAATTTCAAGGAATCGCTAAAATAGCGATTCCCTGAAATTGCGACTCCATTTAGGAAATCGCAAATAGGGAATTCCTATTTGCGATTTCCAAAGCACATGTCTCATGCATTTCCTAAATGCGAATAGGGCATTTAGGAAATGCAATTACCACCAAATTCAATTTGGTGGTAACCATGTACTATCTTAAAAATTCATTAAAAATGCATTTTTAAAAATGACATGTAGCACACACAAGCTCCGATGGCATGTGTGCGCTTCACATGTCACTGATATTTTTTGGGGGTTGATCAAAGGGGGCCTCAGGCCCCCAGCACCCTGGGATTTGCTTTACCTAATTTGTGAACTCCTACCAGGAATTAGCAAATTCGGAAATGCTAAACCATTCCCACCTAAGGGCCTAGGCCTATAGGGATGAATGGAGTCCCATTCCCTAATTTCAATTCCGTAATAGCGATTGCGACTTTTAAGAAATCGCTATTACCGAATCACAATTTTCATACATCCCATTTTGCATTTCTTAAATAGCAATTTCTTTAAAAACGCTATTTAAGAAATGCAAACTGGGATAATGATACATCTAGCCCTTAAAGACTCACAGATTGGCAAGTAAAGGCCACAGCAGGGATCAGTCCATATCAGCAGGGCAGTTGCAGGAAAAGACCTCTTGCAGCTTGTTGTGTCACTTTAGCTTTAATAGGAAGTAAGCCTTCTTTGTCCTGGATAAAAGAGGGCGAGCAGGACCAGTCTTTAGCACTCATCTGAGAAATGCAAGAATTTCTAGAAGTGTAATTTCTAAAATGGTAACACAAAATCCGACCTGACATTTAAGATGGATTTTAAATTACTATTAAAATAAGCCCCTGAGCTGTGGCTCTTGCTGATCCCAAAATTTATGTTATGTATTATACGTTTTTATGATGTACCCAGTGCTTTCCTATGGGAGAGCTTGCCTTGCTACAGTAAGAATAACTTTGGGGATTTTCCCCAGAGTTTGTTGAGGATTATTCACTGTCATGACACAAAAACCATTAAATATAGAGGCCATGCTTTTTTATATACTGCCCTATGGGCATTTAGGGCCACTTTAGGGTGACTTACAAGTATTTAAAAGAAAGGCTTGGGCCTGGCAAAAAGTATTTTTTTACAGGTTACATTGGCACTTTAAAACTACACACCCGGGCTGAAGGGCAAGCCTGAAGACATGCTTTAAAGGGCTAATATTTGTGGGGTATAAAATGAGCGTTTCACCCCACTGGTAGCATTTAACTTACAGTCCCTATGTGCATTTAGTACCATATACTAAAGAATTATAAATAAATGTAATGTACCAATCATGTGTATGAAGATTTTATTGTGTTCCGAGAGGAAAGCACAAGCACGTTAGCACATGTTAGCAGGGGTAAAGAGCACAGAGTCCTATAGCCAACAAAAAACGGGTTCAGCAACAGATGGCAAACATCTGGGGTCACCCTACAGAAAGGGCACATTTCCAGCAAGAGATATATGAACCGTACTTGAATAACTATGGAAAATTAACAGGTTGAGTCTTTTGGTCCATACAAATCTACAGTCACAGTAAACCAAATGTTTTCTGGACGATCTGACATAATTATCATCTCAATAATATTAAACCCAGATGTGGTTTGAAATAGATGCAGGACTATATCATCTCATCTAATAAATCAAGCCTGGAAAGCAAATCTTTTGTTCAATTAATATCTTTATAGGCACAATAATCGTACCTCAAAAGGAAGTTCAATTTGTGCCTGTTTGTAGGCTAACATTTAATTAATTTGTACTCCCTTTTATTTTCAGGTCCAGACAAACAAGGTTATCATGTCTGCTAACAGAGATGCAATTGCATTATTTCTTATACAATAATCCAAATATTGTCAGTTTCTTTCTTCGGCACTGCTACAATCAGGGAGACCAACAGTGATAATTCTAACCTTCCCTTTACTATATTTTGTTCCAGCAGACCAGCATCGTTTTTTTGTCTTGGTCACTCTTCTATGATTTTGTGCTTGAAGGCGATCATGTTTTTTTACATGTTTTTTTGTTTGTGAGCAATTTAATATCCCTAAACATTTAAACAACTGTGTGAATTTCCTATGAATTAAAGGCTCCTCTGTCAGTTTAAATGGCATTGTCATTAAACTCCTAACTTGCACAGTTATATTGCTTAGAAAACAAGATGCAGGTATTTCCCCTTTCAAAACATCTATCCCCTTTTTTAGGGTTGAGCCTGCGTTGCATGTGCTCGCGCATGTGTTTCGCAGCGAGACTCTTTTGTATTTAGAAAAGGGCTCGGAGCCCTGTCAACTTCACGTCACTGTTTTTTATTGGTTCGTGGGCTTCCCTAATAAAATCTGCTTGCTTTCATTAGTCGAAAGCACGCATATGTCATGCCTTTTCCGGTGGCCAGCCCTCCTCCAGCGCGCGACCAAGTACAGAAAACATGCGAGGCTCGCTGTTTTCCATCGGGCTCGTGGACTTTTTTTTCTCTAATTTACGAGCCCGATCTCGCTTGGCAGAAGTCGAGCGCTTTACATACTTGATTTCACTTTTTCGGGTTATGTACATAAATGCACTTTTGCCCGATAGGTGAAAAGTCGGGTTAGGAGTTTACAACGCGATCAGCTCTAACATGAGCAAGCGCGAGACCCGATGCATTCTAAATGCTTGTTATTTTTGTGTTTCCATATATAATTGTTTCCTCAATCTTTCCTAAATTGAGGGTCGTGGCATGGTACATATGGATTTGCCACACATGCAAGCTGACACCCACAGAGACATATGGGGGTGCACAGATGTGGTTGTAGCACTCGAGGTGGGACCACTAAAGACCACAGCTGGCAAGATTGCAAAAATCAAATATAGCAGCTGCCACATAATGATCACCGCAGCCAGATGACCTGGGGCCGGAGGTAATAAACCCAGTGGTGTATGGGGGACTAAAGGAAGACTCCCCCTAAGGTGTGGGCCCCAGAAGTGGCCAGACACTTGGCTTCTGGCGTGAGGGGTCCACAAGATGCTGGAAGAGCCCACATCCGTCAGGCAGAAAGGGGGATCAGGCCTCCAACATTTAGGATGAGGCCTGGAGCTTGCAAGCAAGCGAAAGTCAGCCGTGGGCTTTCACCTGGGCCTAGAGGTGGCAATGTACACTGGGGCACAGAGACAGACCCCTCTCCGGTATTTGATGGTGTATGTGGCATAGCTGCATAGCCTCTAGCTTTGTGGAACTTCTGTGATGTGAGAGAGCTCTGGAATGGGCTGGTAGCACAGTAGCACGATGGGCTTCACCCATGACAGATGCCGGGGAGACCTAGAGGAGATCGGGCCCATTACCCAACAACGTAACGACCTACTAAGTAGAGAGGCCACCATGGGGCAATAAAAGGGTTGAGAGCCCTATCAGGGTGCTAAAGGAAGAGATAAAGACAAGAGGGGATTGCTTGTGCCTGAGGTGCCAGAAGGGGAGCTGCATAGGTGCACGTGGCGTGCCCTGCAGGTAAGAGAACAGCAGAACTCAATGCTGCCTGACTGGGCCCCAGACCTGAGGCATCTGCTGGAGGTGGCCCCACTGCTCAATAGAGCCCTGAACTTTGCAAATGCCTGGGTGGATAGACAAGGCCAATTGGCCATTAATCGTCCAACGTCTCCAAGATGGTGCGGCACAAAGTGGTCAAACCTATTACGGAAACGGACAAGACCCAACCACAACACGAAGGAGAAAAGCTGGGGGTGAATAATTAAGAACGATACTGCACATTTCTTCTTAACTTTGACAGAGGTGCCCCCCACCAGAAGATGAGGACCCACACCCTACTGCATGCTGGCAGGAACGTAGGAGACAGTGAAGACCTCAGAAACGCACCTTGGGACCCCCCCACTAAAGACCAAGCAGAAATGGAGATAGCAAAAGTGGTGGCAGAGATGCAGAAAGAATGAACACCAAAAACCACTGGGGAAACCCTTGTCTGGGAGCAAGAAACCACTGAGGAGGAGGTGGCACAGCTGGGGGATCAGGGAAATGGAGAGACACCACCCAGAATCACACCAATGATGGTGGACGAGATTGTTTGACTGGGGAGAGTCCATGGCGAGAACAACAATCCGTTCACTGATCGGAAACACAGGAAAGGACCATGGTGCTATGTACCATGCTGTCGCAGAACGTGGGCCCACATCAAGGAAGAGAAAACTTCTGGATCAAGTAAAAGACACAAATGTGGCAGCAGTTCTTTATGCTAGATTGACAGACATACCTCAAATTTGGGAAGCAGGGAGTTTGAAGGCCGCAGCATGGTAAGGTAAGATGGTGGCGAGTTGGGGACCAGTTGAGAAACTATATCTTAAGACACAATGCACGAGAGGGGAGGGAGTGTGAGAAAACATGACCCAGAGGGAGGAAAGAGACACATGATGACAGATTTGAAGCTGCAAACATGACAATCACAACATTGAAATTGCTGACAAGGAATGTTAAAGGCCTGGTCAGCAAAATAAAGTCAGGCCTGGTAACAAAGGCTTTCAACAGGTCTGCGTCAGGTATTGTTCTTCTCCAAAAAACACACATGCAAGGTGACAACTGCACTGCCCTACCCAGAGGGAAATATACTCTAGTGAGCCATGTTGGGTACACCACGGGATACAGGGGTGCAGTGATTTTACTTAGGAAATCAACACCTTTTCACATCATCTGAACATGGGCGGACATACTGGGTTGCTATACTGCAATACTGTAGGAAGCTGTCTTTCTATATGATATATCAAAATGGGATATATCGTGCAAAGAGTCCAGGGTTTCCCTTACCAGTGGACAGGGCTTGTTCTGCAATACTAAGTGCTCGGATAGGAGGTAGTGTGGGCAAGCAGCCTTAACCTTAACACAGAGGAGTGTGAGACATTTGTAAATACACACACAGCAATAAATGAGACACACGACTCAAGAAGGAGATCCACAGCACCTACAAAAATAACAAGTACCTTTATATATATTTCAGCACCGGGATCCGTTCTTTCAGGTAAGTATGTTTTGCAGGAATATGTTTTTACAGTTTTGAAAAGTTGCAGTGCAATATCTGAAAGTTGCAATGCTATCCTATGAAGGAAATCAAAGTCTGCAAATCAGGTAACTACTGGACTTTAGGCAGTGGTGGCCCGTCCTTTAGGGCGGAGGGGCCACGTCCCCCCACCTTTTGCCCCCCATGAAGAGTGTCTGTCAGGCTGAACAAAGGTCAGCCTGACAGACACTCTTCATGTTCAGGTCAGGCAGCCAGGAGAAGACATGCGCAATTTGCGCAGACTCCTGGCTGCCTGAGCTGAACGTTGCTGGGCTGAGGAGATCACAGCTCCTACAGGCGTGACCTCCTCATCCCAGCAAAGGTGCCTTGAGGCCCTCCCCTGGGTGACGAGGAAAGCATCACCAATTGACACTCTCCCTGGGCGCTTCAGTTTAAGCCCTGAAGTGCCCAGGGTGAGTGTCAATCAGTGACACTTCATCACAGAGTGGGGCGGGGTCAGCAGTCTCAATGACCCCATCCCACTCTGAGACGAGGCTGGGACTGCTGCCTTCCCACCTAAGGTCAGCCAATGAGGGAAGGCAGCAGTCCCAACCCTCCTGGGACCTGGAGGCCGAAGGTAAGTGTGTGTGTGTGTGTGTCTGTGTGTGATGTTTCAAATTGAATGTTTGGTGCGTGCGTGCATGTTTGAATGGTATGAATGTTGTCAATGGATGTGCGTGCGTGTGTGAAAGAATGAGTGTGTGTGATGTTTTAAAATGAATGTTTGGTGTGTGCGTGCATGTTTGAATGGTATGAGTGTTGTTAATGGATGTGCGTGCGTGCGTGTGTGTCTGTGTGAGAAAGAATGAGTGTGTGTGTGTGTGTGTGCCCCGCCCGCCCCCTCCCTCCTAAAGCTACCGGCCGCCACTGACTTTAGGTAAGTACTGGGCAAGGGTTAGGACCACACTAACAGGTCACATGGAGTGCCACTGGGGTGGCCAGGTGCAGAGGTGTAGTATGGCATTGGGTTCCTAGTGTTCCTCTTAGGGGATCGGTCAGGACGAAAAGATGCTGAGGTGATGGGTGCAGAGGTGTCCTGAGGTGTCGGGCTTTCTCCACCAGGGCATTCACGATTGAGGCGGCCTGCGTGCAGAGGTTGCAGGTATCATCAAAGGGTCCTCAGTGGTTAAGTCAGGAGTGAACTTTGTCTCTGGAGGGCTGGGGAACCACACTGGCACCGTTAATCCACTTCGACTCGAACTATGCAGCACAGGTGTAGTGGTGCTTCCAGGCGTCAGGTTTTTGGTGGTCCGCAGTCCTCAAAGGTTGTCCTGGGGTGTCTGCAGATGCAGGGAAGCAGCTCCACTGCTCCCTGGGAGATCCCGGGCCTTTTTAGATGAAAGGCAGTCCTCCCACGCTCGGGGGCACAGCAGCTGCAGGACAAAACGACTTTGCCTTTATTTGGCAGGAGCAGCAGACAGGCCAACAGGGCTGGGTCCAGGTCGAGTGCTTCTTCCTTTACTTTTGCAGCTCTTCAGTGTCCTTCTTCGTAGGTTGGCAGGAATCTGATATAGGGAGTATAGGCTAGTAGCTAATGGGCAGCTTACCCTTGGGGCCACTGCACCCTCTATATGACCACTTCCTGTGGGAAGTGGGCATAAACCTGTCCCAGAGTTCCTAAATCTGCCAACACCAAAATGGAAGACTTTTAAAAGTTGTGTCCACTTCAGACAGCGTACCTTCTGGATGGGAGTGATATGAGTTGTGGACACACCTCCCTGAATACTAAGGCCCATATTTATATTCATTTTGCGCTGAATTAGCATCATTTTTTTTTTACGCTAATTCAGCTGAAACCTAACTCCATATTTATACTTTGGCGCTAGACACGTCTAGCGCCAAAGTTATGATGTTAACGTCATTTTCTGGACGTGAAAACCTACCTTGCGTCAATGAGATGCAAGGTAGGCGTTCCCATCCAGAAAAGGACGATATGGCCTTAGCGCCATATTTATCCCCTGTGCTAAAATCAGGCATAGGGGGCCTTAAATAATGGCACTAAGCTTGCTTAGCACCATTATTTAACGCCTGGGTATGGGCAAGTGTTAAGGGACCTGTAAGAATATTTCCATAGTCAGAGACCATGGAAAGAGCCCACAGTTGACCTTCCCTGGCCCCAGGAACACCCCCACCAACACCGGGGGGTACCACAGGATGGGGGACCCATCTCAGGTAAGTCCCGGTAAGTATTTATTTTTTTCACGCTCGGGGGCCCTGACTTGGGGCTCCACCATGGTGCTGGCCCGAATGGCCATGCCCAGGGGACATTTGTCCCCCGGGTATGTCCATCGGGGTGGTGGGCATGGATCCTGTCTTTACTAACACAGGAGCCATGTCCATGGGGGTTGTGCTCCAGAAATGGCGCTACACAGCTTAGAGGCATTTTTTTGCCTCTAAACAGTGTAGCACCATAATTCGGGACACAAGCTCCGGATTCCCCTATGCCTCCCCCACTCTGTTAGCGTCCTTTACAAAGACGCTAACAGGGCATTAGCGCCGGCTAACACCATTCCATAAATATCGGCACCCGGCCGACGCCAGCCGACGTCTTGCAATGGCGCTGTACTTTTTCATGCAAAACTGCGCTAACATAGTTTTGCGTGAAAAAGTATAAATATGGGCCTAAATGACCAGCCAGTCCAGGTGCCAAATGGGACCAGGGAGGGGGGGTTGGCTTCTCCCTAGTGAGGGAAGCCAGATCTGCATACCAATGGTGGTGGGCCTCTTTGTAGCCCCCGCCTAGGAATGCAGATATGCAGATCATCCAGTGGGGTGGGGTGTGTAAGCAACTCTCCCAGAGCAGGCTTGGTTTATGACCGTCCCGAGAACAAAGGTTCTCACCCTTGGGGGGTCAGACCCATATCTGGTGGTGACATGCTGGCCAAAACTTGTCAATCCACACACGGGTAGTTAGTAGGGTTTCAGGGGGCACCTCTAAGGTGCCCTTTGAGTGCATGCATTAATAAATCCGTCACTGACATCACTGAGGGCCTATTAATAAGAAATGTTTGATACCGAACATTCCTATTTTCAGTGGAGCCATCATGTAGCTGGTGAATTTATAATGACAAGTGTCGAGCACATGTATTTAAAATGGCCTCCCTGTTCACTCACTATGTTTAAGAATTGACAAAGACATAGCAGGGGCACCTCGCCATAGGGCTGGAAGGCCTGCAGTAGGGGTAACTTACAAATATAGCATGCAGTGTTAGAGGACATTGTACACAGGCTGTGTGGTATGTCATGTTTTCATTTTTAGCTGCATCAAGGCACACAGGCTGCAATGGCAGTCTGCATGTGCTAGGTGAGGGGCCCCTGAGAGTGGCACAATACATGTTGCAGCCATTGGAGACCTACTTTGGTACCCATGCCCTAGGTACCAGTGGTACCAATTACTAGGGACTTGGGGGGCAAAGATATTGTCAATTGGAGAACAATTGTACAGTTTTAGAGAAAGAGAGCTGGCTCTTTGGACCTGGTTAGCAGGCACCCAGAGCACTTCAGTCGATATTGCATCATGTATCAGGCAAAAAATAGGGGTGACCATGTCAAAAAGGGGGCACTTTCCAATAGATACTAAGAGAACTGGAGAGGAAGACAAAGGCACTGTTGAATGTCTGTGCCCAACCAGGCCTACTGTCAGCAACACTGGACTCGATTGGCAGACTACTCACTGAAATTCCACAGGGGCTTGCTGTAATGGGTGACTTCATGACAACCTTTGACACAGGACTTGACTGAGCCCTCAATAAGGGGACTACTGCTGCTCATGCAGGGAAACTGCACCCATTTACACAAGCATTAGGTATGAAGGATTTTTGGAGAGCACTGCATGGACCTAGAAGGGAATATTCCTACTAATCAGGGGCCCACAACACCAAACCCTCCACCGATTATTTATTTACACTGCAGACGACCCTCAACAGATTTATGGAGGAGGAATATCTAGCGTGAGGGTTCTCAGACCACTCCTCACTTAGCATCTGCTTGGAAACTCGGAGACCAAGGAGAGGTGGGGAATAGAGGATGGCGGCCTGGTGCCTATCCAACGCAAATGTAGTAGACCATTTGCAGGTAGCACCTAAACACTATTTCAGGTATAACACAAACATAGTGGGGGCATCCACACAGTGGGAGGCCTCTATGGCCACAATACGTGGAGTAATAATATCAGGCTAAGTAGGGGATAGGAGGGCCTTGGAAGCACAAGGTGATGGTTTCGAGGAGGAATTACTGGTTATGGAGAAAGAATACCTCTGACACCCATCAAGTACCCTAAAGTCCTATATTGCAGAGAAGCAGGAGGAATATTGTGCACTGGTAACTCATGCAGTTAGTCACAGTTACATCACACAACAGAAAAGCATATACAAAGAAGGAGACAAGACAGGAAAGCTTCTGGCATGATTCAGCACCAGGGAGCGTGAGATAAATTATATTTCATCGCTCGTGGCCCAGATGCCTCTGCAGTGCATTTCAGCGAGTCCATAATGGATTTTCTAGCAGAGTACATGTAGGCATTTTATGCCGCCAAACCCCAGTTGCAAGATAAGGCTCTGCAGAAGTTAATTTGAAACTCCCCCTGCACAGGTCCTAGGCACTAGAAACCAAGCTTATGCTGGAGGAAGTACAGCGGGGCCTCATGCAGCTACAGTTGGGGAAAATGCCAGGCCCTAACCGACTCTCGGTGTAATTCAGGGAAAAGAATGGTCACAGATATAGTTCCGCCTCTACTCTAGATGTTCATGGAGGCCCACAGTAGCAGTGCCTTCCCTGACAACCGGAATAGGGCAGCAACAGTACACTTAACCAGTAAACCTTTGGAATTCCTGTCAGCCAAACTTGCTGCTTAATACAGACACAAGGGCGCATATTTATGGGCTTTAGGTGTAGGGCAGAAATAACAAGTCACCTTGCTGCGTTGCCCTGCATCAAAGGGAGAGGGCAGGAATGCCATATCTATGGCACATGATGCATCATGTCCTTTCCTGCTCCACTGGTGCTGCTTCGGAAGCCTGGCGCCACTGCAGGCACCACTGCACCATGGTGCAAGGCTGTCTGTGTTGTAGGCAAGTCTGTTTTTGTGCAGGAAGGTGTACCTTCCTGCACAGAAACAGCCCTGTGAGTCTTTTTCCTCTTTCTATTTGTGCTGCAAAATTCAGCACACATAAAAAGAGGAAAAAAGTAGGAGAAATAAACATATTTCTCCTTGTTACGCCTTCAAGAGGGAGGCAAAAGGTTTTGGTGCATCCCCAGGTCTACAGGGTCTTGTAAATCTGGGGATGCGTCAAAGTCCATGGATGTTGCATGGGAACACTCACCGCAGTGCCCATGGGAATGCCTCCCTAATGCAGAGCAAGGCAATGCAGCGATTTCTATATATATGAAGTCATTCAAAGCCTGGCAAAGTGGCTTTTCGTGGCCTCATAGATATGATTTTGAGGTTTGTGCTCCCATTGTGTCACAAAAAGTGACACAACTGTGGTACAAGGAGCTCATAAATATGCCCCTAGAATTCTAACCATGCCCCTGTGAACTGGGAGGATGGTGTGATTCTGGATCTGGTTCATCCGGATCAGAATGCCTTCATGCCAGAAAGATCCATGAATCTCACCCTCTGACGTCTCTATAACAACAAGGCATTGGCGTCTGACCTGACAGAAGCCCTGGTGGTGGACTACTTCGGTGCAAATATGGCATTTGAATCGTTGGAGTGGCCCTTTCTCTTTGAGGTTCTAAAGAAAATGGACATTGGGCAAAATTTAATTAAGTGGGGACAGCTACTAAATACAAACCCCAGGGCAAGAATCAAAGTCAATGGAATCATATCTTGAAAGTTCCCGATAAGGAGGGGAAGCAGACAGGGCTGTCCCTTGTCGCAGGTGCTATTCACGCTGGCCATGGAAGGACTAGTGGAATGGATGAGAGCAGATGCCCAGATCTCAGGCTGGAGATGAGGGCCCACATGGAAGGAGATGATCCCGCTATATGGGGATGATATTTTGCTCTGCCTGGCAGATCCGGATCTCTCGCTGGCAAGGGTGGGTGAGATATTAAAACAATATGGGGAATACCTTGGACTGAGCATAAACTGGGATAAATCACTCCTGTTTCAATGGGTGGATGGGAGCCTCCACCATCCCTACCGATGCACCTGAAAAGCGCAGTCACCCACTTCACATACCTGGGTTTGAGGATATCACGCAACAAAAAGACGTTCCATACAGATAATCTAGCATCATTGCTCTTCAAATTAGAGGCAGACACCAAATATTGGAGTTCCCTGCCACTCTTACTGATGGGCCAGGCCGCACTTTTAAAAATGATTGCATTACACAGATTCATGTACTCAACTCAGAATTGCCCATACCATTCACCTAATTTTGGACACTAGATGGGACCCTAAGGTCCCTCAACTGGGGTGGGCCAGTCATGGATACCTCTCTCCACACTCCAACGGTTGGTATACAAGGTGGCCCCTGCCCAATGTACAGAAATACTACAAAGCAGCTTGGATGGGAGTCATTAACGAATGATATATTGATTCTTCAGGCCATCTCTCGGGCGTCAGCAGTGAACCAAACAATGACACTGAGTAAAGTATGGAAACAGCTGAGACACTAACTGAGACACTGCCGATGGGCTTGCTGTGCCTCCAAAGAATAAACTCTGCCCAGTGAAAAGACACTGTTATGTTTAACTCTGGCATTGCCCAGTGAAAGGACACTGATCACGTTTAGAAACAAACCACTATCTGTGTGTGCTGGCTTGATTAACATAATCATTGTTCCATATTTATGTGTACAATAAGAGCTGCAGCAACACATCTGACTTTGCCTGGGATATCTTGCAATGCTTGTCCTTTAGTTGCAGATAGAGCCTTGGTGCTGTGGATGCAGTGCGTAATCCCGCAAGATGACCACACCACAGAATCTCGCACCATCTCCAAATCTCGTCCGGCATGTTGCCAAAGGCCTGTGTATAAATACGGGCCAAGACCTGAGGTGAGCGCTCGGAGTTGCAGTGCGAAGACCAGCAGCGTGAGGAGCTTGCGGCACTCCGCTATTTATAAAAGGCACGCCGGCTCCTCCCCGCCTGGCAATTCGCTTGATTTGATTCTCATTCAGATTTCGATTCAGGATTCAGTGTGAACAGGAGCTGGCGAGAAAAGCTCCCAGATTCGCCTGCCCTCTGAAATAGGCCTACAGAGTACTCTGTGTCAGTAGTGCCCGAGGCTGGGCTTGCTGCGGTGGACAGCGAACCGACCGGTTGAGGTCACCCTCACACTCAGGGGAGTACCCCTTCATGGGGACCTCCCTCCTGTGATTCTTGGAGAACAGAGACTAGAGGCACGCACGCTGACTGGCCTGCGGTCGCTGCTCGCATACATATTTTTACAACTGGCTAGCCTGTGAACATCTCCAGTGAAATTACCTCACCACTGCTACGCAATGGCGGCAATTGCAGAACACAATGCACACTCTACCGACACTACACATGGCATGGAATGGCACACCAAAATAAAGAGAGGACGCGACTCGTGCCAAACCTCACCAGAAAAAGCACCCAAGCTTGCCCGTGCCCTACCCAAAAGCTTTGAGACTGCTAATCGCTTTCAAGCTCTGCAACATATCACAGATTGTGACACTGGCCAACTAGGCAACACAGCAACCGGAACTGAAACATCTCCTTGCCTTACAAAGCGACTGCGGATCCAATTATTTTGAAGAACTTGCCCACTCACAACTATCTTGTGGAACTCTTGGAGGAACACTGCACTTCCACTTTCACGATAGAGCCCTAACAGGACCACACCAAAATAATGGTAACAACTCCAGAAGATTATAGGATTTTGACCAGCGCACTTACGGAGTAAAAGCTGGAATACCATGCTTACTCCTTGACCACAGTAAAAGCGCAGCGCTCTGTAATACAGGGACCACTGGCAAATGCCTCCCTGGGACACATCACCAACGATTTATAGGAACTAGGACTTCCAGTAAAAGACATAACGCAGATTGCTTCGCCTACGGACAAGAACAAAAGGTTTCCCTGTTCATTGTAACCATGGCTGCAAGCCAAGATGGAAAACCTGCTGATCTCTCAGTAGCCACAAGACTCTGAAGCTTCAATGGCACTACAAAAGCACCTAAGGGGAAACGGGGCCCAGTCATGAGCTACAACAGCCAACGCTTGGGGCACACCTCTGCTTTCTGCCATCAGAAACCAAGGTGTGTATGCTGCAGAGGGGAACATACCACCAACCAATGCACCAGGAAAAGAAAAACAGAACCTACAATATATGCAAACTGCACAGGAAACCACCCTGCAAGCTACCACAGCTGCCCCTACCTACAGAAAGCAAAAAAGGACAAACCACGAAAGCAAATACCTCAACCACAAAAGATATCTCGCCCCTCACTGATACCGACACCAGATGACGACCAGGGTAAAATATATGTCTAGAAACCCGGTACACCACACAGTATCCTAACCCACACCTCAAGAAACAGCCATTGCAACACATGTGGATACAACAACCTATGCAGATGTTACAAGGCCCAAGGAAGGCAACCCACCAGCAACAACCACCCCAGTTTCGTCCTGCGAATTAAGCACTGCTGTCAACTGGTGGGAACTCATCATAAAGGTTGCAAAAGTACTAGGAGATACGAATACCCACCCTTTGGTGACAACCATGGTGAACCTCATCACCAGACTTTTCCATTGTGAAGAAATCAATCGTCATGGCAGCCAAGATAAAGAAAAACTCTACTTTCTTGATGTGGAATGCCAACATCATTCAAAAGAAAACTGATGAACTCCTGCACCTGATGGAATCTAAGGTCCTGAGTGTAGCACTTATCTCTGAGACCCATTGTAGGAAAGTACCATCTTGCCTGGCATGTTACCCCCATTTTTTCACTGCATATATGTTGTTTTAGTTGTATGTGTCACTGGGACCCTGTTCTCCAGGGCCCCAGTGCTCATAATTGTGCCTGAATGTGTTACCTGTGTAGTGACTAACTGTCTCACTGAGGCTCTGCTAACCAGAACCTCAGTGGTTATGCTCTCTCATTTCTTTCCAAATTGTCACTAACAGGCTAGTGACCAATTTTACCAATTTACATTGGCTTACTGGAACACCCTTATAATTCCCTAGTATATGGTACTGTGGTACCCAGGGTATTGGGGTTCCAGGAGATCCCTATGGGCTGCAGCATTTCTTTTGCCACCCATAGGGAGCTCTGACAATTCTTACACAGGCCTGCCACTGCAGCCTGAGTGAAATAACGTCCACGTTATTTCACAGCCATTTTACACTGCACTTAAGTAACTTATAAGTCACCTATATGTCTAACCTTTACCTGGTAAAGGTTAGGTGCAAAGTTACTTAGTGTGAGGGCACCCTGGCACTAGCCAAGGTGCCCCCACATTGTTCAGGGCCAATTCCCCGGACTTTGTGAGTGCGGGGACACCATTACACGCGTGCACTACATATAGGTCACTACCTATATGTAGCTTCACAATGGTAACTCCGAATATGGCCATGTAACATGTCTATGATCATGGAATTGCCCCCTCTATGCCATCCTGGCATAGTTGGCACAATCCCATGATCCCAGTGGTCTGTAGCACAGACCCTGGTACTGCCAAACTGCCCTTCCTGGGGTTTCACTGCAGCTGCTGCTGCTGCCAACCCCTCAGACAGGCATCTGCCCTCCTGGGGTCCAGCCAGGCCTGGCCCAGGATGGCAGAACAAAGGACTTCCTCTGAGAGAGGGTGTTACACCCTCTCCCTTTGGAAAATGGTGTGAAGGCAGGGGAGGAGTAGCCTGCCCCAGCCTCTGGAAATGCTTTCTTGGGCACAGATGTGCCCAATTCTGCATAAGCCAGTCTACACCGGTTCAGGGGACCCCTTAGCCCTGCTCTGGCGCGAAACTGGACAAAGGAAAGGGGAGTGACCACTCCCCTGACCTGCACCTCCCCTGGGAGGTGTCCAGAGCTCCTCCAGTGTGCTCCAGACCTCTGCCATCTTGGAAACAGAGGTGCTGCTGGCACACTGGACTGCTCTGAGTGGCCAGTGCCACCAGGTGACGTCAGAGACTCCTTCTGATAGGCTCCTTCAGGTGTTAGTAGCCTATCCTCTCTCCTAGGTAGCCAAACCCTCTTTTCTGGCTATTTAGGGTCTCTGTCTCTGGGGAAACTTTAGATAACGAATGCAAGAGCTCATCCGAGTTCCTCTGCATCTCTCTCTTCACCTTCTGCCAAGGAATCGACTGCTGACCGCGCTGGAAGCCTGCAAAACTGCAACATAGTAGCAAAGACGACTACTGCAACTCTGTAACGCTGATCCTGCTGCCTTCTCGACTGTTTTCCTGGTGGTGCATGCTGTGGGGGTAGTCTGCCTCCTCTCTGCACTAGAAGCTCCGAAGAAATCTCCCGTGGGTCGACGGAATCTTCCCCCTGCAACCGCAGGCACCAAAAAGCTGCATTACCGGTACCTTGGGTCTCCTCTTAGCACGACGAGCGAGGTCCCTCGAATCCAGCAACTCTGTCCAAGTGACTCCCACAGTCCAGTGACTCTTCAGTCCAAGTTTGGTGGAGGTAAGTCCTTGCCTCACCTCGCTAGACTGCATTGCTGGGAACCGCGACTTTTGCAGCTACTCCGGCCCCTGTGCACTTCCGGCGGAAATCCTTTCTGCACAGCCAAGCCGGGGTCCACGGCACTCTAACCTGCATTGCACGACTTTCTAAGTTGGTCTCCGGCGACGTGGGACTCCTTTGTGTAACTTCGGGTGAGCACCATTTCACGCATCCTCGTAGTGCCTGTTTCTGGAACTTCTCCGGTGCTACCTGCTGCTAAGAGGGCTCCTTGTCTTGCTCGACGTCCCCTCTACCTCCTGGTCCAATTTGCGACCTTCTGGTCCCTCCTGGGCCACAGCAGCATCCAAAAACGCTATTAGCACGATTTGCAACTAGCAAGGCTTGTTGGCATTCTTTTGGCGGGAAAACACTTCTGCACGACTCTCCGCGGCGAGAGGGATCCGTCCACCAAAGGTGAAGTCTCTAGCCCTTTTCGTTCTTGCAGAAACCTCAGCTTCTTCTGTCCAGTAGAAGCTTCTTTGCACCCACAGCTGGCATTTCCTGGGCATATGCCCATCTCCGACTTACTTGTGACTTTTGGACTTGGTCCCCTTATTCCACAGGTACCCTAGATTGGAAATCCATTGTTGTTGCATTGTTGGTTTGTGTCTTTCCTGCATTATTCCTCTAACACGACTTCTTTGTCCTTTAGTGCACTTTGCACTCACTTTTCAGGGTCTTGGGGAGGATTATTTTTCTAACTCTCACTATTTTCTAATAGTCCCAGCGACCCTCTACAAGGTCACATAGGTTTGGGGTCCATTCGTGGTTCGCATTCCACTTTTGGAGTATATGGTTTGTGTTGCCCCTATCCCTATGTGTCCCCATTGCATCCTATTGTAACTATACATTGTTTGCACTGTTTTCTAAGACTATACTGCATATTTTTGGTATTGTGTACATATATCTTGTGTATATTTCCTATCCTCTCACTGAGGGTACACTCTAAGATACTTTGGCATATTGTCATAAAAATAAAGTACCTTTATTTTTTAGTATAACTGTGTATTGTGTTTTCTTATGATATTGTGCATATGACACTAGGTGGTACTGTAGTAGCTTCACACGTCTCCTAGTTCAGCCTAAGCTGCTCTGCTAAGCTACCATTATCTATCAGCCTAAGCTGCTAGACACCCTATACACTAATAAGGGATAACTGGGCCTGGTGCAAGGTGCAAGTACCCCTTGGTACTCACTACAAGCCAGTCCAGCCTCCTACATTGGTTGTGCAGCGGTGGGATAAGTGCTTTGAGACTACTTACCACTCTTGTCATTGTACTTTTCATAAGAGAAAAATATACAAAACAAGTTCAGTGTGTGTACACATAGCTAAAAAGTTTTGCATTTTCTCTTTTTCACTCTTTTCTAAAGTGCTGAAAAGTACTTCTAAACTTTCAAAAAAGTTCTCAAAAGTTTAAAAAGTTTTTTTCTGTCTTTCTAAAAAGCTCTGACAAACTTTTTTCTCTTTTTCTATCACTTTAACTCTCTCTAAAAATGTCTGGCACAGGCCAAAATGTTGACCTGTCTAAGATTGCATATGACCACCTTAGCTGGAAAGGAGCAAGGAGTCTCTGTATAGAGAGAGGTTTGAGTGTAGGGAAGAATCCTTCCTTGGAATTGTTACTTAACATGCTTAGAGAACAAGATAGGGCTAAAAGTGCCCCATCTGTTGAAAAAGTAGCTAATGGTTCCCAATCTGATCCAGGGATTCCCCCAGGAAAAGATTCAGGAAAGAAACTTCTGAGCCTGCCCATTACTAGACAGTCTAGCATAGTTGTTACTGAGGTGGAGTCACATCATACAGATGATGTGCTCTCACATTACACTGTCAGCCAAGCTGTTAGGGTGCCCTCTGTAAGGGCCAGGTCTCCTTCTGTTCATTCCCATCATACCTCTGTGTCTAGGAATGTCCCTCCCACCAACCCAGATGACAGATTGTTAGAAAGGGAACTCAATAAGTTGAGGGTGGAACAAACCAGACTGAAGCTTAAAAAGCAACAGCTGGATTTGGATAGACAGTCTTTAGAATTAGAGAAGGAAAGACAGAAGTTGGGTTTAGAAACCCATGGTGGCAGCAGCAGTATTCCCCATAGTCATCCTACAAAAGAGCATGATTCCAGGAATCTGCATAAGATAGTTCCCCCTTATAAGGAGGGGGATGACATTAACAAGTGGTTTGCTGCACTTGAGAGGGCCTGTGTTGTACAGGATGTCCCTCAAAGGCAGTGGGCTGCTATCCTATGGCTATCATTTAGTGGAAAAGGTAGGGATAGGCTCCTTACTGTTAAAGAAAGTGATGCCAATAATTTTACAGTTCTTAAGAATGCACTCCTGGATGGTTATGGCTCAACCACTGAACAATAGAGGATAAAGTTCAGAGAAACCAAAAAGGAGTCTTCACAAGACTGGGTTGATTTCATTGACCATTCAGTGAAGGCCTTGGAGGGGTGGTTAAATGGCAGTAAAGTTACTGATTTTGAAAGCCTGTATAACTTGATCCTGAGAGAGCATATTCTTAATAATTGTGTGTCTGATTTGTTGCACCAGTACTTGGTGGACTCTGATGTGACCTCTCCCCAAGAATTGGGAAAGAAGGCAGACAAATGGGTCAGAACAAGGGTGAACAGAAAAGTTCATACAGGGGGTGACAAAGATGGCAACAAAAAGAAGGATGGTAAGTCTTCTGACAAGGGTGGGGACAAATCTAAAAATGAGTCTTCATCAGGCCCACAAAAACACTCTGGTGGGGGTGGTGGGCCCAAATCCTCTTTTAATCAAAACAAAGAAAAGAAACCATGGTGCTATTTATGTAAAGTAAAAGGCCATTGGACAACAGATCCCAGTTGTCCAAAGAAAAGCACCAAGCCTCCTACCACTACAACCCCTACTGCTACACCAAGTGTCCCTACTAATAGCAGTGGTGGTGGGAGCAAACCTACTAATAGCCAATCCAGGGGAGTAGCTGGGCTCACTTTTGGTAACTTAGTTGGGGTTGGTCTTGTTAGGGAGACCACAGAGGCTGTGTTAGTCTCTGAGGGGGCTATTGATTTAGCCACCTTAGTTGCTTGTCCCCTTAATATGGATAAGTACAAGCAGCTACCCCTAATAAATGGTGTTGAGGTTCAGGCCTACAGGGACACTGGTGCCAGTGTGACTATGGTCATAGAGAAACTGGTCCACCCTGAACAACACCTACTTGGTCACCAGTACCAAGTAACCGATGCTCACAACAACACACTTAGCCACCCCATGGCTGTTGTAAATCTCAACTGGGGGGGGGTTACTGGTCCAAAGAAAGTAGTGGTAGCCACAGATTTACCTGTAGACTGTCTACTAGGAAATGATTTGGAGACATCAGCTTGGTCAGATGTGGAGTTGGAGGCCCATGCAGCAATGCTGGGCATCCCAGGGCATATTTTTGCTTTAACCAGGGCTCAGGCCAAAAAGTAAAAAGGACAGGGAAGCTTGGATCCTGGAGCAATGGACCAAGTGCTCCCTAAAGCTAGGGCTAGTAGAAGCAAACCACTTCCTACTATCCCTCCCTCTACAGTGGATTCAACTTCTGAGGAAGAAGAATGTCCACCCTGTGCAGAACCTACACCAGAGGAGCTGGAAGCAGACACTGCTGAGCTTTTGGGTGAAGGGGGGCCTGCCAGGGAGGAGCTGAGTGTGGCACAGCAAACCTGTCCCACACTAGAGGGTCTAAGACAGCAAGCTGTCAAACAGGCTAATGGGGATGTCAGTGACTCTCACAGAGTTTACTGGGAGGACAACCTATTGTACACTGAAGCAATGGATCCTAAACCTGGAACTGCCAGGAGATTAGTGATTCCTCAGGAGTACAGAAAGTTCCTCCTAACTCTAGCCCACGACATTCCCCTAACTGGACACCTGGGACAAATGAAAACTTGGGACAGACTTGTCCCCTTGTTTCATTGGCCAAGGATGTCTGAGGACACAAAAGAATTTTGTAAGTCCTGTGAAACCTGTCAAGCCAGTGGCAAGACAGGTGGCACTCCAAAGGCACCCCTTATCCCACTGCCTGTGGTTGGGGTTCCCTTTGAAAGGGTAGGGGTTGACATAGTTGGCCCCCTTGACCCTCCTACTGCTTCAGGCAATAGGTTTATCTTGGTGGTAGTGGACCATGACACAAGATACCCTGAAGCAAATACTTTAAGGACCACTACAGCACCTGCAGTGGCAAAAGCCCTCCTAGGAATATTTTCCAGGGTGGGCTTCCCAAAGGAAGTAGTATCAGACAGAGGAAGCAATTTCATGTTTGCATACTTAAAGGCCATGTGGAAGGAGTGTGGTGTAACATATAAATTCACTACACCCTATCATCCACAAACAAATGGACTGGTGGAGAGATTTAATAAAACTCTCAAAGGCATGATTATGGGTCTCCCTGAAAAACTCCGCAGGAGATGGGATATCCTTCTACCATGCCTCCTTTTTGCCAACAGGGAGGTACCCCATAAAGGAGTGGGCTTCAGCCCCATTGAACTTCTTTTTGGACACCCTGTTAGGGGTCCACTCACACTTGTAAAGGAGGGTTGGGAACAACCTTTAAAAGCTCCTAAGCAAGATATTGTGGATTATGTACTTGGCCTCAGATCAAGGATGGCTGAGTATATGAAAAAGGCCAGTAAGAACCTTCAGGCTAGCCAAGAGCTCCAGAAGCAATGGCATGACCAGAAGGCTGTTTTGGTTCAGTACCAACCAGGGCAGAAAGTGTGGGTCTTGGAGCCTGTGGCCCCAAGAGCACTCCAAGATAAATGGAGTGGACCCCACACAATTGTTGAGAAAAAGGGTGAAGTCACCTATTTAGTTGACTTAGGCACTGCAAGGAGTCCCCTTAGGGTACTCCATGTAAACCGCCTGAAACCCTACTATGACAGGGCTGATCTCACCCTGCTCATGGCAACTGATGAGGGACAGGAAGAAGACAGTGATCCTCTACCTGATCTCTTCTCTTCCACAGAACAAGATGCTCTTGTGGAAGGTGTAGTTTTGGCTGATTGTCTTACTGCTGAGCAGAAAGACCATTGCATAAATCTCCTAGATCAATTCTCTGAACTCTTCTCTACTGTGCCAGGTACCACTTCTTGGTGTGAGCACACTATAGATACTGGAGACAGTTTACCTGTCAAAAGTAAGATCTATAGGCAGCCTGACCATGTCAGGGACTGCATAAAGCAAGAGGTACAGAAGATGTTAGAACTAGGAGTGGTTGAGCACTCTGAAAGTCCATGGGCTTCTCCTGTGGTACTTGTACCAAAACCACATTCCAAAGATGGAAAGAAGGAAATGCGGTTTTGTGTAGACTATAGAGGTCTCAACCTGGTAACCAAAACTGATGCTCACCCTATACCCAGGGCAGATGAGCTCATAGATACACTGGCATCTGCCAAGTATCTAAGCACTTTTGATTTGACTGCAGGGTATTGGCAGATCAAATTATCAGAAGATGCTAAACCTAAAACAGCATTTTCAACCATTGGAGGACATTACGAGTTCACTGTAATGCCTTTTGGATTGAAAAATGCACCTGCCACTTTTCAGAGGTTGGTGAACACAGTCCTGCAAGGGCTGGAAGCTTTCAGTGCAGCATATTTGGACGATATATCTGTCTTTAGCTCCAGCTGGGATGATCACCTGGTCCACCTGTGGAAAGTTTTGGAGGCCCTGCAAAAGGCAGGCCTCACTATCAAGGCTTCAAAGTGCCAGATAGGGCAGGGTAAGGTGGTTTATCTGGGACACCTTGTTGGTGGGGAACAGATTGCACCACTTCAGGGGAAAATCCAAACAATTATTGATTGGGTTCCCCCTACCACTCAGACTCAGGTGAGAGCCTTCCTAGGCCTCACTGGGTATTACAGGAGGTTCATTAAGAACTATGGCTCCATTGCAGCCCCTCTTAATGACCTCACATCCAAGAAAATGCCTAAAAAGGTATTATGGACAGCAAACTGTCAGAAAGCTTTTGAGGAGCTGAAGCAGGCCATGTGCTCTGCACCTGTCCTGAAAAGCCCTTGTTACTCTAAAAAATTCTATGTCCAAACTGATGCATCTGAATTAGGAGTAGGGGCAGTCCTATCACAACTTAATTCTGAGGGCCAGGATCAACCTGTTGCTTTTATTAGTAGGAGGTTGACCCCTAGAGAAAAGCGTTGGTCTGCCATAGAGAGGGAGGCCTTTGCTGTGGTCTGGGCTCTGAAGAAGTCGAGGCCATACTTGTTTGGCACTCACTTCATTGTTCAGACAGACCACAAACCTCTACTTTGGCTAAAACAAATGAAAGGTGAAAATCCTAAATTATTGAGGTGGCCCATATCCCTACAGGGAATGGACTATACAGTGGAACATAGACCTGGGAGTAGCCACTCCAATGCAGATGGACTCTCCAGATATTTCCACTTAGACAATGAAGACTCATCAGGTCATGGCTAGTCTTATTGTCCTTCGTTTGGGGGGGTTGTGTAGGAAAGTACCATCTTGCCTGGCATGTTACCCCCATTTTTTCACTGTATATATGTTGTTTTAGTTGTATGTGTCACTGGGACCCTGTTCTCCAGGCCCCCAGTGCTCATAAGTGTGCCTGAATGTGTTACCTGTGTAGTGACTAAGGGGCATATTTATACTCCGTTTGCGCCGAAATTGCGTCATTTTTTTTGACGCAATTTCAACGCAAAACTAACTCCATATTTATACTTTGGCGTTAGACGCGTCTAGCGCCAAAGTCCATGGAGTTAGCGTCATTTTTTAGCGTGGACACCTACTTTGCGTTAATGATATGCAAGGTAGGCGTTCCCGTCTAAAAAATCGACTCTGAGGCATGTACGTGGGATTTATACTCCCGGGCAAAAATCACGCCCGGGAGTGGGTGGGTCTAAAAAACCTGCATTAGCGCCGGATTTTAACGCCTGGGTCAGGGCAGGCGTTTAGGGACCTGTGGGCTCAGAATGAGCCCAGAGGTGCCCTCCCCTGCCCCCAGGGACACCCCCTGCCACCCTTGCCCACCCCAGGAGGACACCCAAGGATGGAGGGACCCACCCCAGGGACATTAAGGTAAGTTCAGGTAAGTATTTTTTTTAAAAAAAAATTGTGGCATAGGGGGGGCCTGATTTGTGCCCCCCTACATGCCACTATGCCCAATGGCCATGCCCAGGGGACAGAAGTCCCCTGGGCATGGCCATTGGGCAAGGGGGCATGACTCCTGTCTTTGCTAAGACAGGTGTCATTTCAATGGAGGTTGGGAGTGAAAAAAAAGGCGCAAATCGGGTTGAGGCGATTTTTTTGCCTCAGCCTGACTTGCACCATTTGTGGACGCTCATATGCCATTTTCCCCCTACGCCGGCGCTGCCTGGTGTACGTTGTTTTTTTTAACGCACACCAGACAGCGCCGGCGGCTAACGCCGGCTAACGTCATTCAATAAATACGGCGCCCGCATGGCGCTTCAGAATGGCGTTAGCCGGCGCTAATTTTTTTGACGCAAAACTGCGTTGGCGCAGTTTTGCATCAAAAAGTATAAATATGGCCCTAACTGTCTCACTGAGGCTCTGCTAACCAGAACCTCAGTGGTTATGCTCTCTCATTTCTTTCCAAATTGTCACTAACAGGCTAGTGACCAATTTTACCAATTTACATTGGCTTACTGGAACACCCTTATAATTCCCTAGTATATGGTACTGAGGTACCCAGGGTATTGGGGTTCCAGGAGATCCCTATGGGCTGCAGCATTTCTTTTGCCACCCATAGGGAGCTCTGACAATTCTTACACAGGCCTGCCACTGCAGCCTGAGTGAAATAACGTCCACGTTATTTCACAGCCATTTTACACTGCACTTAAGTAACTTATAAGTCACCTATATGTCTAACCTTTACCTGGTAAAGGTTAGGTGCAAAGTTACTTAGTGTGAGGGCACCCTGGCACTAGCCAAGGTGCCCCCACATTGTTCAGGGCCAATTCCCCGGACTTTGTGAGTGCGGAGACACCATTACACGCGTGCACTACATATAGGTCACTACCTATATGTAGCTTCACAATGGTAACTCCGAATATGGCCATGTAACATGTCTATGATCATGGAATTGCCCCCTCTATGCCATCCTGGCATAGTTGGCACAATCCCATGATCCCAGTGGTCTGTAGCACAGACCCTGGTACTGTCAAACTGCCCTTCCTGGGGTTTCACTGCAGCTGCTGCTGCTGCCAACCCCTCAGACAGGCATCTGCCCTCCTGGGGTCCAGCCAGGCCTGGCCCAGGATGGCAGAACAAAGGACTTCCTCTGAGAGAGGGTGTTACACCCTCTCCCTTTGGAAAATGGTGTGAAGGCAGGGGAGGAGTAGCCTCCCCCAGCCTCTGGAAATGCTTTCTTGGGCACAGATGTGCCCAATTCTGCATAAGCCAGTCTACACCGGTTCAGGGGACCCCTTAGCCCTGCTCTGGCGCGAAACTGGACAAAGGAAAGGGGAGTGACCACTCCCCTGACCTGCACCTCCCCTGGGAGGTGTCCAGAGCTCCTCCAGTGTGCTCCAGACCTCTGCCATCTTGGAAACAGAGGTGCTGCTGGCACACTGGACTGCTCTGAGTGGCCAGTGCCACCAGGTGACGTCAGAGACTCCTTCTGATAGGCTCCTTCAGGTGTTAGTAGCCTATCCTCTCTCCTAGGTAGCCAAACCCTCTTTTCTGGCTATTTAGGGTCTGTGTCTCTGGGGAAACTTTAGATAACGAATGCAAGAGCTCATCCGAGTTCCTCTGCATCTCTCTCTTCACCTTCTGCCAAGGAATCGACTGCTGACCACGCTGGAAGCCTGCAAAACTGCAACATAGTAGCAAAGACGACTACTTCCCCCTGCAACCGCAGGCACCAAAAAGCTGCATTACCGGTCCCTTGGGTCTCCTCTCAGCACGACGAGCGAGGTCCCTCAAATCCAGCAACTCTGTCCAAGTGACTCCCACAGTCCAGTGACTCTTCAGTCCAAGTTTGGTGGAGGTAAGTCCTTGCCTCACCTCGCTAGACTGCATTGCTGGGAACCGCGACTTTTGCAGCTACTCCGGCCCCTGTGCACTTCCGGCAGAAATCCTTTGTGCACAGCCAAGCTGGGGTCCACAGCACTCTAACCTGCATTGCACGACTTTCTAAGTTGGTCTCCGGCGATGTGGGACTCCTTTGTGTAACTTCGGGTGAGCACCGTTTCACACATCCTCGTAGTTCCTGTTTCTGGCACTTCTCCGGATGCTACCTGCTACTAAGAGGGCTCCTTGTCTTGCTCGACGTCTCCTCTACCTCCTGGTCCAATTTGCGACCTTCTGGTCCCTCCTGGGCTACAGCAGCATCCAAAAACGCTAACTGCACGATTTACAGCTAGCAAGGCTTGTTGGCGTTCTTTTGGCGAGAAAACACTTTTGCATGACTCTCCACGGCAAGAGGGATCCGTCCACCAAAGGGGAAGTCTCTAGCCCTTTTCGTTCCTGCAGAAACCTCAGCTTCTTCTGTCCAGTAGAAGCTTCTTTGCACCCACAGCTGGCATTTCCTGGGCATATGCCCATCTCCGACTTACTTGTGACTTTTGGACTTGGTCCCCTTGTTCCACAGGTACCCTAGATTAGAAATCCATTGTTGTTGCATTGTTGGTTTGTGTCTTTCCTGCATTATTCCTCTAACACGACTTCTTTGTCCTTAGGGGAACTTTAGTGCACTTTGCACTCACTTTTCAGGGTCTTGGGGAGGGTTATTTTTCTAACTCTCACTATTTTCTAATAGTCCCAGCGACCCTCTACAAGGTCACATAGGTTTGGGGTCCATTCGTGGTTCGCATTCCACTTTTGGAGTATATGGTTTGTGTTGCCCCTATCCCTATGTGTCCCCATTGCATCCTATTGTAACTATACATTGTTTGCACTGTTTTCTAAGACTATACTGCATATTTTTGGTATTGTGTACATATATCTTGTGTATATTTCCTATCCTCTCACTGAGGGTACACTCTAAGATACTTTGGCATATTGTCATAAAAATAAAGTACCTTTATTTTTAGTATAACTGTGTATTGTGTTTTCTTATGATATTGTGCATATGACACTAGGTGGTACTGTAGTAGCTTCACACGTCTCCTAGTTCAGCCTAAGCTGCTCTGCTAAGCTACCATTATCTATCAGCCTAAGCTGCTAGACACCCTATACACTAATAAGGGATAACTGGGCCTGGTGCAAGGTGCAAGTACCCCTTGGTACTCACTACAAGCCAGTCCAGCCTCCTACACCCATCAACAGATAAATCGGAAGCTCAACCTAGCAAAGTATAGAGTATACTGAACAGACCGCTCAACTGGAGCCAAGGGCAGAGGAATAGCTGTGATCGCCAGCACAAAAGTGAAGCATCACAAAATTGCACTGCCACCAGTGGGGAGCATTGAAGCAACAGGTATACAGATTCAAACACCTGCAGACCACCCCCCAACTGATTGCCACCTACTCATCACCAAGCCAGCTATTCCCAAGCGACATAGATGCTCTACTGGACTCCAGCATCCCAACATTGATTGGAGGAGACTTTAATGTCAAGCACCAGTGCTGGAACTCTCTGACCGCAAACAGCAAAGGACATACTCTTCTTGCCCACTTAAGAAAGAAGGACTTTGTAGTTGCTGGCCCAACACACCCAACGCAATATCCAGGCACCCCATGCTGTAGACACAAATAACCCAGCACGGAGGTGAAAAATAGGAAGCAGCAACAGCTCATCTGAAGGATTAGGACAATTCTCTCTGGGAGTGACATGGCGCTTAACCGGAAGAAAGGAACCAAACCCATTGATACAAGGAAAGACTCACCTGGCATGCAGCAACAGAGACAAGGCAGAGGTCCTGGCTGACACCCTGGAGACATCCTTCAAGCCCAACCAGGCTAGCAAATTGACAGTAGAAGTAGAGCAAGAAATCACCAAGCATTACCTGGAGCATTCCCCGGAAATAGAAGCTGTAACCATAGAGGAATGCTCAAGTGACGAAATACGAAGCCTGATAAAGAAGCTGAAAAATGGCAAGGCCCCAGGAAAAGACAGAATAACCAACCAAGCCATCAAGATGTTCCAAAATGCAGCAGTAAATCGCCTTGCTGAAATCTTCAACACATGTCTCCAGCACCTGCATTTTATTAAAGCCTGGAAAGAAGTAAGAGTCATTTTATTCCATAAGGCTAGGAAGCCACTAAGAGATCCAGCAACCTACCGCCCCATAAGTCTACTATCTGGCTTATCAAATCTTTTTGAAAAGGTAACACTTGCACATCTCAGTGATTTTGCATCAAGCGAAAACCTTCTTGCCAAAGAACATTTTGGGTTCTGGAAAGAACACTCAACAAATCATCAACTTCTCAGAGTTGTGGACATTATTAGCCATGGATTCAACATCAACAAATCAACTGGAGTTGTCTTCATGGATGTAGCCAAATCTTTCGACCGAGTATGGCACAGAGGACTAAACTACAAGCTTATTAAGCTGAAGTTTTCCAGCTATCTGGTAAATCTGCTGACTAGCTATCTGGAAGAATGCACCTTCCACGTGGCAATGTGTGTGGAATGCTCAACTGTACACCCTATTCTGGCTGGAATACCTCAGGGATCAATCCTTGGACCGTTTCTCTTTAATATATTTACAAATTATATTCCCAAGGACTTGAAGAAAACAGACCTCACTCTCTATGCCGATGATGTTGCAGTCATCTCCCAATCTTTCAATGAAAAGGAAGTGGTAAAGAACCTTGAAGCTTAGCTCAGCAAGATGTCTGGATGGTACAGCAACTGACAGATGAACCTCAACACAAGCAAAACCACAGCAACATTGTTGACCAGAAAGCAGATCAAAAAGCATCCACAGATCCACCTCAATGGAGAGGAGATAAGGTGGGAAAGCAGCAGCTCATACCTAGGGGTGACACTTGATTCTAAACTTAGCTGGAGAAATCACATCGAGAAGACATGCCAGAAAGCAACAACCAAGCGGGGTGCATTGTACCCTCTTCTGAGAACGAAATCAATGCCTGAGCGGTCAAAGTGCATGCAGTAAACACAATTATTTGACCCACAATGACATAGCCTTCACCAATGTGGAGCGTTTGCAAGCCAGAGTATTGGGAGCCTTTGCAGACACTACAGAACAAGGCCTTATGGATAGCTACAGGTGCTCCTTGCTTTGCAAGAACAGCAGATCTCCACAGAGATTTGGGTGTTGAGATGTTGGACGACCATCTCCGCAAACTCAACGTGATCTTCTACAAAGGAATGGATCAAAAACAAAACCCACTGATCAAGAAACTTGCTGACATTTCTGCAAACCTATTTTACCTGTATCCGCGGCCCATCACAGCACTGACCATTTGAAGAAACTTCAACTGTGACAAAGAGTCACAGATCTATAAGCAAACAAAACAGCGATTTAAGAAGTCCAAAATGTATATGCCTCAGTATCCAAAACATTCCGCTGTTAGGTGGATTCTGACAGCCAGAGAAGAGAAAACTGTAGGCGAGCACTCATGATCAGCTTGAATCCCCAGTACCCTGAGCAGCACCTGCTGACCATCAGAACCACAGTAGGACTGAATGTGCTTGCAGATTTAGAGGCAACATTGGTTGGTCCTGAGAGCTTTCCAAGAGCCTTAAAAGCCTGTTTAGTCATTCATGTGCTTTGGATTATAACCATTGGTGTTGAGACATTGTGTGGTATCCAACATGGCCAGTTGCACTCAGAAAAATAACCTTGTAGGTAATTGAACATTGCCAGCCACACAGAGAACTTTATTAATATGCACACTCTGACATTTGGCAGCAACGCATAGAACTCTGACATTGTGTGCATTTAGTCTTTGGCAGTCACTCATAGAACATTGACAGTGTACGAACTGTGGCAATTGTTGTGTTTAATCCTATAAGTTACCAATGCAAAGCAAATTTGGTGTGCCATGAAACTAGGAAACTAAGGCCCATATGTAAGAAAAAGTGGCACATCAGCTATGATGCGCCGCTTTTCTTACACCCCTCCCCCCCCCACTGGCACTTAACAACACCATTGTTGTGTCGTATTAATAATACGGCACACCACGGCTGTCACTAGCACAATGCTGTCAACTTTATTGACACTATTGTGGCACTTTGCTACATTAGCATCAACAAATTTTATGCTAGTGCAGCAAAGTGCAAGGAGGCTCATAGGTTACTATAGGAATGTCAATTTAACCGCTGCTCTGAGCAGGTGTTAAAAATGACGCCAGAAATGCTGCAGTGAAATCTTTTAAATTTCACTGCGCCATTTTTGCAGGCCTCCTAGCACTGGAACACCCCTTTTTGCATACATTGGGGCATATTTATACTCCGTTTGCGCCGAATTTGCGTCGTTTTTTTCTACGCAAATTTGACGCAAAACTAACTCCATATTTATACTTTGGCGTTAGACGCGTCTAGCGCCAAAGTTCATGGAATTAGCGTCATTTTTTTGCGTGAACACCTTCCTTGCGTTAATGATATGCAAGGTAGGCGTTCCCGTCTTAAAAAATGACTGCGATGCTATTGCGTCGTATTTATACTCCCGGGCAAAAATGACGCCCGGGAGTGGGCGGGACTAAAAAACCCGCATTAGTGCCGGATTTTAGCGCCTGGGTCAGGGCAGGCGTTATGGGACCTGGGGGCTCAGAATGAGCCCAGAGGTGCCCTCCCAAGCCCCCAGGGACACCCCCTGCCACCCTTGCCCACCCCAGGAGGACACCCAAGGATGGAGGGACCCATCCCAGGGAAGAAAAGGTAAGTTGTGGTAAGTATTTTTTTTTTTTTTTTTGTGGCATAGGGGGGCCTGATTTGTGCCCCCCCTACATGCCACTATGCCCAATGACCATGCCCAGGGGACAGAAGTCCCCTGGGCATGGCCATTGGGCAAGGGGGCATGACTCCTGTCTTTGCTAAAACAGGAGTCATGTTAATGGGGGTTGGGCGCCAAAATAAATTGGCGCAAATCGGGTTAAGACGTTTTTTTTGCCTCAGCCTGACTTGCCCCATTTTAGGACGCCCAAACGCCATTTTTCCCTACGCCGGCGCTGCCTGGTGTACGTGGTTTTTTTTCACGCACACCAGGCAGCGCCGGTCGGCTAACGCCGGCTAACGCCATTCAATAAATACGGCGCCCGCATGGCGCTTCAGAATGGCGTTAGCTGGCGCTAATTTTTTTGGTGCAAAACTGCGTTAGCGCAGTTTTGCGTCAAAAAGTATAAATATGGCCCATTATGCCTGGTGCAGGCATAATGTGGTGCAACGGGTTACAAAGTGGCACACTGCATGCATTGCACCATTTTGAAAATATTGCAAGCAGAAAAGCCATTTTAGCCCTGCCTTAGTGTAAAAAAGAAATTGTTATAGCAGCGCTAAGGTGGCACTTGGGGCTCTTAAATATGCCCCAAAGAGAAAAGAAGAATATTATGTTATCTGGATGGCTCATTCATATGCAAAAATATGTGAACCCTTAATCTTAGAAATCCTGATATTATAGTTGTTTCTGTGGCCAAGATCTTCTCTCACATTTAAGTCCCATACAAAGAAGGGTCGTCTAAATATTCATATATTTATTGGGTTATAGGATCTCTATCTTTAAGTGAAACCAGCACTAATCTGCGCACTCCACTGTTCCAGATCTCTCTCCCTGCAGTGTCCTCCCAATCTCCCTTCCCCTCATCTGGCCACTCCAATCCTGTATTGAATACATTTACAGAATCAGTGGTGCCAGAAGGTGGGCATTAAAATGTACTGCTCCTGAGGAATGTGGCCCTGTGAGTGGGCATATGCCCTGTTGGGCGACCTGGAGTTCCGACTGGATCAACTGATGCTGGGCAAGGGGAAATACCTCCATGCTCTATGGGTAGGTCGACTACCGACTACACTCCCTCTAGCGACTACCACAGTCGTCACTATGAGGCATAGTCTGCTACAAGAAATGGGATGGGGTAAGAGAGATTAACTGCAAGGAATCCGGTGGGTCCAGCCAAACTTTGCAGAGGTTCAGAGGATTGGACTTGATTGACCTGTTTACACTGGGGGAGGTTTGGGATGCAAACGGATTGGCACCCTTCGCACACCTGAAGAAGGAATACGACATGTCACCCAAGCAGGTATTCAACTACCTGAGGCTGCCCCATGCACTAAGGATTCTGATTCCCCCGGGGGAGGAAACAGTGGAAGATGACTGGTAGGTGGACACATGACCGCAAAGGCCATTTCCCTAACATACAGTTTGCTCACAACGAAAATACAGGGACAGCTTAGTAAATTTCGGGCACGCTGGCAGGCAGATATGGGAGAGGTGGTTAATGATGACTGGAGGAAAACCCAATAATTTCCCCCAAGAGGTAGCAATACAGTCACGGTTCCCCCAAATACAAATTAAAATACTACACAGATTATACTATACTCGAACGCTACAACATAATATAGGAAGGGCAACTGAAAACAAGTGCCTCCATGACTATGGCCACCAGGGAACATTTCTACACACACTAAGACACTGCCCGGCACTAGGACCGTTTTGGACAAGGGTGCGGACAAGGCTTGAAGCCACAGTGGGACCACTGATAGAAGGGCAGGCAATCCTAGGGTTGCTGGATGTATGGGGGCCTCAGATCTAACAGCCTACCAGGCTGGGAGAAGGAATTGCAGGGATGTCATCCACTGGAAAAACTGGTGTATGAGGGCAGGGTACGCCAATGGAAATCTGAGCAGATATGGGATGGCTGGGAGAGTGATGGAAGCTAGTGAAGGTGACCGAGTTGGGGGGACAATAGACTGCAAAGAGACGGGGAATGACGTACAGATTAAGAGCTATGGAATCAGGGATGGCCATATACTGCCATGAGTACGGAGCCCAACCTAAAATGCTACTATGAGGAAAAAACAGAAAGGCTTTGATGGACCCGGGGTCGGGCAGGAAAGGAGAAAGGTGAAGGGGGCACGATGTGCAGGCGTCAGGTTGGATATTGGATACGTTGTAGAACTTTCAGATCACATTGTACAGGGCAGAGATCGGATCTCAAGTTTGTAAATGCAAAATCAATAAAACATGTTTTAAAAAACATCTTACCTAAATTGATGTCTGGGTGACAGGCTCCCACGAAAAAGTATTTATATTTGATTGATGAAGTATAGGTTAAATAAACATCTGCTCACCCTCAGATTTACACATTTTATTACAAGAAGCTCTATCAAGTACAAAGCTTGTGCTGCCTCTGTTAAAGCAGCGCACTTCATTGATACTTCCACGTTGTTAATATTTCTGTTATCAATCCATTATGCAACGATGTTCTTCAAACCTTATGTCCTGTGAGATATTTTATGTTACATTCAGTTCTTAATCTTTCAGCTAATTTTCCATAGTGTGTTTTCCTTCTTAAATTATTGTCATACATTTTCTCTTATCCTCTCATAAGTTTCTCCGCCCTTGCTTATTAAGGTAAGTTGATTAGTTTTCAAACTTGTTTACCGTATTTGTCCTAAAGTCTGAGAGGTTCGTTCTTGTGTTCGGAACACAAAGCCACTCTAATGCGATACATTTTTTCTTTGTGCACTTTCTACCTTTAAATTCATTCAATGTTTTATTCCGTTGTAATTATTCATGAACTCATGCCCATTGTATGAGACACTGTAAGCCTTTCTTTTTTGCATCATTTGCATAATTTTTGGGAAATCTAGAGGTTCCTTCAGAAATTTAGGGGCATATTTATACTCTGTTTGCGCCAAATGTGCGTCAAAAATTTTGACGCACATTCAGCGCAAACCTTGCCCCATATTTAAACTATGACACCCGACCCGGCGGATGTCAAAAAACCTCAGTGTGCGTCATTTTTTGGATGCGGGAAACCGCCTTGCGTTAATGACATGCAAGGTAGGCGTTCCTGTCCAAAAAATGACTTTAAGGCCTGTGCGCCTTATTTATACTCCTGCGTCATTTCGATGCACAGGAGGGAGCGGGCCTTAAAAAATGGCACACAGCCTGATGTGCACCATTTTTTAACGCCTGGGTGAGGGCAGGCGTTAAGGGACCTGTGGGCTCACTTCCATGGTCTCAGACCATGGAAGCAGCCCAAAGGTGCCCTTCCCTGTCCCCAGGGACAACCCCTGCTACCCTCGCCCACCCCAGGAGGACGCCCATGGATGGGGGGACCCATCCCAGGTAAGTACAGGTAAATTGAGGTAAGTATTATTTTTTAATTTTTTTAAGTGGCATGGGGGGCCTAATTTGGCAGAGGTCCCCTGGCCATGGCCATTGGGCAAGGGGGCATGACTCCTGTCTTTGCTAAGACAGGAGTAATTTCAATGGGGGTTGTGCGTAAAAAAATGGCGCAAGTCCGGTTGGAGCCATGATTTTTGACTCAAACCTGACTTGCACCATTTTTTGACGCACAACCCCCATTTTCCCCTACGCCGGCGCTGCCTGGTTTGAGTCATTTTTTTTTACTCTTACCAGCCCGCAGCGGCGGCTAACGTCAATCCTTAAATAAGGCGCCTGCATGGCGCGTAGGAATGGAGTTAGCTGGCGGTAAATTTTTTGACGCAAACCAGCGCCGGCGCTGGTTTGCGTCAAAAAGTATAAATATGGGCCTTAGTTCTAAATGCTCACTTCCTGTCATCATTGGCACTTTTCCTAATCCTGAATTTACAAATATTTTGTGTCAGGTGTGCACCACCCAGAGCCCTGTGTTTATACTCTGTGTGTGTGTGTCAAGTGCATGAATACATAGCAGATGTGTGGCACGTGCATGGTAGCAAGACCATGTTGGATTGCTTCTGGCTTAACATGGCAAACAATGAAGTGTGGATAGAGCTTCCACGCACAGTGGAAGTGTATTGTCTGCATTCCTGTGGTTAGGGGATAGACTCCCAGAAATACTGCAGTGATGGAAGAAAGAAGAATTTATATTTTTAGAAATTCTGTGAGGACCTTATAGAAAAGGATTGCAAATACTCATTCCTGAGCATTGTCATTTGGTGGATGTTAGGAAAAAGAGGGAGAATCAGCAAATTCTGTGGACGAAGGTGAGGATGTTCTTAAGCATGACCTGTCCCTGATTGCTCCTTCACAAAGGCAAATGACAGCCAGATGCAGAGACTTCACACTTCATTGTGCCCAAGGTGTTTGGATGTTCCTGTTTGTAGCCAGCATCAACACTACCTGCTGTGGAAGCTATCACACTGAGCAAAGGCGTGTCTGCACTGGAGCCAGAAAATTACATTTGAAA